>NW_028318210.1:4623333-4942500 GCF_062004578.1 Staurois parvus | reverse complement strand
AATCATGGCATATGACATCAGGCAAAATCGTGTGTGTATATATACCCGATCTTTTTTTTTTTTTTTTTTTTTTTTTTATTGGGGGCCCCAGTAGTAGATCACTGGGTCCTGGCCGGTGATTCCCTGCCAGCACCTGGCAATCACCGAATATCACTGATAGGGGAGAGGCCTGTATGTAAACAATACAGATCTCTCCCGTCAGCTCCTGCACACTGCTTTGTATTGCTCAGCATAGCAGAGCAATTCAAAGCAATGTGCTTACACAGTGAAACAGGCATACAGTTAACCTTTTGATTGCCCCAGATGTTAACCCCTTCCTGCCCAGTGCCATTAGTACAGTGTCGGTACTTTTTATTAGCATTGATCACTGTATTGGTGTCATTGGGTATGTCAGTGACAGTCCCCCCAGTGTCTGATTGCCACCATTACTAGTTCAAAAAACAAAAAAATCCCAGTGTGTGTATATATACTGCCATTTGTAAATACTATAACTTTCATGTAAACCAATTCATTTACACGCATTGCTTAAAAAAAAAAAAATCCCAAAGACACATAGCAGAGTACATTTTGGCCTAAATTTTCAGATGAAATTTGTTGTGTGTTTTTTTTTTTTTTTTTTTTTTTTTCTTTTTTTTTTTCTGGACATGTTTAATAGCAAAAGGTCAAAAATATAGATGTGGTGTTGTGTTTTTTTTCCCCCAAAATTGTAAATTTTTTTGTTTATAGTGCAAAAAATAAAAACCACAGAGGTGTTCAAATACCACCAAATGAAAGCTCTATTTGTGGGGGGGGGGGGGGAGACGCAAATTTCATTTGGATGCAACGTTGCATGACCGTGCAATTGTAATGCAGCTCCGTATCGCAAAAAATGGCCTGCTCAGGAAGGGGCGTAAATCCTCTGGAGGTCAAGTGGTTAATAGCAAAAAGTTGAAAATATTGTTTTTTATTTTTTTTTTTCTTCTTTATAGCGCAAAAAATAAACGCACAGGCGATCAAATACCACCAAAATAAAGCTCCATTTGTGGGAAAAAGACAGACTTACATTTCATTTGGGTGTAGTGTTGCATGACCGCCCAGTTGTCAGTTAAAGTAACGCAGCGCCGTATTGTGAAAAATGGCCTGGTCAGGAAGGGGGGTAAATCCTCCAGAGGGCAAGTGGTTAAAGAAAACGTGAGTGAGCAGGCACAACATTTTTTTATTTTTTATGGAACTCATATTCAACTGTAGGCCATAATAGAATGGCACAATCGTAAAACAAAACCTGGCAACAAGTAAACTGAAGGGACCCTGTTGAAAAGACTGCATACCCTTCGTTCCTTTAATAGTAGTTTGAGGCCCTGAATTCTTGCTGGTGGTATAAGTGCCCATTCATCTTGGCAAAATGCCTCCAGGTCATGCAAAGTCTTTGGTATTGTTGTATGAACAGCACGTTTTGAGTTTTCCCCCACAGTGGCTCAATGATATTGAGGTCCGGAGACTGCGATGGCCAATCCAAATCCCCCCCCCTTGTCCTTTGGGTCATTGTCGTGCTGGAAAGTCCAAGAGTATTCGGTATAGAAGAATGCAGATTGTGTATCAGTATTTTCTGATAACATGCATTCATCTTGCCATCAATTTTCACAAAACTCCCTGTGTCTTTAGAGCTCACACATGCACACACCCAAAACATCAGTGAGCCACCACCATGCTTCACAGTGTGGGTGGTATTCTTGTTGCTATAGGCCTTGCTGAGCCTTCTTCAAACATAGCGCTTATGGTTGTGATCATAAAGCTCTATTTTGGTCTCAACACTCCAGATTAGTGTGCCAGAATCTGTGAGGCCTGTGAGGGTTGTCAGGCATATTGTAATTGGACATTTTTTGTTGCATTAGTGCAGTAAAGGCTTCCTTCTGGCAAATTGATAATTCTGCTCATTTTTTTTTTCCCATGTATCGTCGTATTGTGCTCCTTGAAAAAAAAACACATTGTCTTTTTCCAGACAGACTGTTTTTCTCCTGAGGTTTTCTGTGAGTTTTTCTTTGTATCCTGAATAATTGTTCTGGCAGTTGTGGCTGCAGTCTTTCCTGGTCTGTCTGACCTTGGCTTGATATCACGAGATCCCTAAAATTTCCAGGTTTTAATAAGTGATTGAATGGTACTGATTAGCATATTCATGGCTTTGAATATCTTTTCATATCCTTTTTTTCCATCTTTATAAAGTTCCATTACCTTGTTACGCAGGTCTTTTTGACAGTTCTTTTCTGCTCCCCATTGCTCAGTATCTAGCCTGCTCAGTGCATCCACATGGGAGCTGACAAACTCATTTTACTATTTATACACAGATCCTAATTGAAATTTAAAAACACAGATGTGGGAAATTAACCTTTTAATTGCCATTTTAACTCGTGGGTCTGTACCATGGCCAAACATTCCAGGGAGTGTAAACTTTTGATCAGGGCCGTTTGGCTCCTTTTTAAAATCAGAACAACAGAAATCACCCAAACAACTATGCAATAATAAATGGCTTCATTCTTTGATCATGCCAAAAAAACTGTCTTATTTAGTCATATTTTCATTATCAATACCAACATTTCACGATTCCTGCCAGGGGATGTAAGCCTTTGAGCACAACTGTAAACATAAGTTGACATGCAACTGCCACCAACTCCCAACTTCATGAATGTGGAGAACTCCGCAGCTCACTGCCCAAGCCAATCTCATTTCATAGGCCGCTTACACCATTGAAGAACTCTGCCAAGGCAAGGGGGCAGTAAGTCTCTATACCCTACCAACGTCTACTAGGCATGCATCCCTGACAAGGCACACCCTGCCTTACCAAATGGGAAAAAGATTGAAATATTACATTCTCTAATGACCAGAAGAACCACATTCTGTGGGTTTTTTTTTCTTTTGCACACAGAGCTTCAATTTGTAGAAAATATCAAAAATCAATTTTGAGTATCTGCTAATGTTCATGTTTCTTGAACTCCTGCACGGGGCTCTTTCTCAGCTGATCATATAAATCACAATGTGGGCTGTGTCAGTTTTGGCCCTTCAAGCGGAACCCCACCCAAAAGGGAAATTCTGCCTGTCTGTTTTTTCCCCTCCCCATTGCCCCCCCCCCCCCTCCACTGCCACATTTGGCACTTTTTGGGGTTTATTAGGATTCTGGCTGTGATTTAGAATCCGGTTTCCCTTACCAGCTCCCAAAGCAGATTGAAGATTTGGCTCTGGTGAGGACACCGCTGGACCCCGGGGAAGGGTCAGTGTCCTCATTAAGTCAGCAGCTACAGTATTTTTGGGGTGAGACTGGAGGTCTGCTTTGACAGAAGTGTTGGTACTCCTAGTAAGAAGGGATGTGTGGCTTTATAGGCAGATGACTGTTTTGAAGGAGAGGTTAACATTAGCGTTTCGGAAAGATTTTCTAACTGGTGAAAATTCTTCTCTCTCAGAAAGTCTTGCATGGCTGTGTAAAACTTCCTTCTAGACATTGTATCATTCTGTGATTTTTAGCTGAGAATGAGACACTGTCCAGGAGCACATTTTTCTGTTGTGGCAGGAAGAGTCACGTTACCAGTTGTATATTACAGAACAAGAAGTAAATGAAAAGTCCAGCAAGGAGAGTGAAACAAACTGGTGGGTGGGAGCCAAAACTTGAATGGCTTTCTGCTATTAATAACATCCCTATGAAGAAGGAACCAATGGGTGATTTTACGCTCCAAGCAGCTGATAAAAACTGAATTATTGTGGGGGGGCTGGCTTTTTAACAAATGTAGCACTGGATAACCAGGAGCAAAGTTTTTATATTTTAGATGCAATTGGTATGACATTGGAGTGATGAGAAGTGAAAAGTCAAGAACAGTAGCACTGACGTGGCGGATATCTTCCTGCATTGTCATTTTGCTGTATGCTCCATTTACTGTGACACATGAACTGATCAGACTTTGCCCCATTCATAGATCACGTTACAGGCAGTGTAATCAGTAAAAGAGCTTTCATCAATGGAGTAGAGGTCAGGAGGGAGCTTAACCCCATCAGATCATCTTTAGGATTCATGCACACTGGGCATTTATCCCTGGTGTATCAGGCTTTAGTGTTTAGTTGTGACTGAAGGGCCCAGGCGCACTGTCTAGCCCTGCCGCCGGCAGCCTGTCAAACTCTGGGTCTGACAGCTGCTGTGGCTGGACAAGTTTGGGCATTGCACATATTGGTATGTGCAGCTTAGACAGTATGGGCCCAGGGACAAATACAAGCAGTCTGTATGCTGGGCATTCATCCCGGAGTGCATGCTGCCCTAAACAGAAGTATTGCTGAGAGCCCTAACCTGCCTTGTCCAGCTCCAGCAGCTGTCACTCGTGAGTTTTCCAGACTGTTAGCAGTGGGGCCGGACAGTGCACCTGAGCCCTCCAGCCGCAGCTAAATGCACAGGGGTAAATGCCCAGTGTGCATAAGGCTGTACTGTCCCTTTTACACACACCCCACCAGCTCTGCCACTTTTTTTGCTAAAAAAACAAACAAAAATTAAAATTATAAATGTTGATTCAGGTTACATCAGTCTTGTTCAGTATCTGTACATTTTATCTGTAGTTCAGTTTACACATCTGTCTTCAAGCAGTATTAAACCCAAAGCTAAAATTGCCTTCTATTGTAACTTACCAAGCATTATATGTGGTGGCTGCTTCAGTTTTCTCTTCTTTGGTTTTTTCCCCTCTATTTTTCACTCGGTGATCTGGCCAGTAACACACTTGTATTAGTGAGACACCACTCTGGAGGAATGCGCACAGCACACAGCAGAAATGTATCGTCACTCTGGGGGGCATGGGAATAATAAATGGTTAAGTAGATTTAACCAATTCAATACCGGGCACTTTTACCCCCTTCCTGCCCAGGCCATTTTTCAGCTTTCAGCACTGTCGCACTTGTAACACTGTACCCATATGAAATGTGTTGCATTTTTTCACACAAATAGAGCTTTCTTTTGGTGGTATTTAATCACCACTGAATTTTTTGCTAAATAAAACAAAAAAACCCTGAAACTTTTGAAAATTTTTGCAAATAACATTTCATAATTTTTAGGTCAAAATGGTTTCTGCTACATTTCTTTGGTGAAAATACCCTAAATTAGTTTATATTATTTAGTCTGTAGGAAAGTTTTATAGAGTCCACAAACAGACATTTATTTATGTCACAACTTTATCCCAAAAGGAAAAAATGTTTGCTGTAACTGCTTATAAAGTGTTTGGCTAGGTTCACAACATTGCAATTTCTGCATGCTGTGTTTGCATGGTCACAGCAGCATTCCCGCACCCACAATATTGTGGAGCTAACCCTAGCTGGTGTTCAGTGTCCATTTGACAAGTCCATCTAAATCTGCTAGTGCATCCTAGGGCAGTTTGACACTACCATGCTGGAGATTGGTCTCAGCGCAGTGTAACCCCCATGTTCGTGTGGATTATCCACGGTTTTTGATACACTTCTATTATGTCTGCGGTTTTTTTTTTTTTTTTTTTTTTATATTTTTATTTTCTAAAGCACACCAAAGATGCAGCATACAGGACTTATGTTGCACTTTCTGAAAATGCTCCAAAAAAAACGCAGACATAATAGAAATCTTATGGAAAACCATGTGTATCCCACATGAAAACCACACTGTGCTGCACCTACACTGAGGCCAAACCACAGCATGTCTGTGTGAAAGTGGCCTAACACTACCCTCTCCCCAGACTGACCATTCTGCTCTCCAGAAGTGTCTGCTTTACCACTTCATCCAGAATTCAGACACCATAGAATGAGAAGTGGCAGGATCACCAGATGAAATCAAGAAAACGAATGCAGCCACCACGACTACGAATTTGTAAGCTGCAATAGACTTTTTTTTTTTTTTTTGGATTTAATACCGCTGGACCTAAAAGTTCAGCTTTTATTTGTACAGACAACTTTTTGTTAATGCGTGTACAGTATGTTTCCATTTCTTCCTTCCTGCTGTCAGAAACAAAAACATTACTTTCAAGTCTGCTCTGCATATTAATTCTGTTTGTTGTCAAACACGTTTGCAAGATGAAATGAAAACATTGCTTGTTATGTTGTCTGATTTGGTTTTAGCGTATTAATCTACATTTGCTGTGGGGTTTATTTTCCCCTTTTTAAAACTGCATTTTACTGTACAGAACATTCATCCTTTTTTCTTCCAAAGTAATCTAGTGGTCCAGTTGTTCCAGTGCAATTATCCATGCATTTTCTGCAGTTTAATGGTTTGGGTTTATTTTTTTTCTTAGACATTTTTTTTCTGACATTTTTTATTATCGCCTGTTGATCCAGGTAGTAAGTCTATTATTTTTCAGCCTCTTTAAAGTGACCAAGTTGTCCAACAAAAGTGGCAGTTAGATGGTTGAAACAAACATTTAACACTGACAGGGGTGCTTACAATCCCAAAAGGGGAAAAAAAAACTGTTGCTGCAGCTGCTTAACCACATCCTTACCGTGCTATAGCCGAGTGACGTCTACAGCATAGTTGTCCAGTTCTGGGAGGGCCTCATATGATGTCCTCCCAGAACGCGTTCTCCTACGCGCCCCCAGCGACGTACACTATGGACGTATGGACTATGGACGTACACAGACGTGTCCTATGGACACAACTGATCACATGGTGAGGTAAAAGGCCAATCACAGCGTCCAGTGACACAGCAGATCACCGAGTAAATACAGTTGCTGGTTATTGGCAGCACTTTCCTCACATTATCACAGCAAAGGAAAGTACTGCCGATAACTGGCAGCTGTCACAGAGCAGATCGGCACTGATGATCGGTGCCGCCCATCAATGTGGCCAAGCATATCAGTGTCTCCTCCTCAATGCCCACCAGTGCCATCTATCCGTGCCACCTCTTCAGTGCCCATCAGTGCAAGCTTAACGCACATCAGTGAAGGAGAAAAATTACCTGTTTGCAAAATTTTATAATAGAAACAAAGAACTTTTTTTTTTTTTCTCATTTTTTTGCTTTTTTTTTTTTTTTTTTATAGTGCAAAAAACAAAAACACCCGGTGGCGATTAAATCCACCAAAGGAAAGCGCTATTTGTGTAAAATAAATGATTAAAATTTTTTTTTTTTTTTCATTTTATATAGCAAAAAAAAAAATCCCAGTGGTGAATAAATACCACCAAAATAAAGCTTTATCTATCTAAAAAAAAATGCTAAAAAATTCATATGGGTACAGTGTTGCATGACCATATAATTGTCATTCAAAGTGTAAGAGCGCTGAAAGCGGAAAACTGGCCGGTCATGAAGGAGGTAAAAGTGCCCGGAGTTTAGTTTATAGGAACTAAACTCTGGAAAATACTCGCCTCAATTTGTTGGCGATGTTATGGTTACATCCTTGCTAGCCACTGTCATCTTCTCCCCAAGCTACTTCCATGTGCCAGGTTTTCAGGTTTTCTTACCCACTTTAGGGACCGCAGTACAATGTGGGTGGAGAGAAAGAACAAAGATTTTTGGTAAAAAGCAGCACACATTACAAGCATTACCACTTTTTAAGTACACAGTTAACCCTTTGATTACCCCACGATGTTAACCCCTTACCAGCTAGTGTCATTAGTACAGTGACAGTGTATAGTATTAGTGATTTTTGTATTCTTGTCAGTCAGTTCCCACCCAGCATCAGTTAGTGTCAGTTTGCCTCCCACACTATCAAAGTTCTACTAGAAGTCACTAATCACCACCATTACTAGTATAAAAAAAAACCTACAAATTACATAAATATACCACAGTTTGTAAATGCTATAACTTTTTACACAAACCAATCATTATACATTGATTGAATTTTTTTTTTTTACCAAAGACGTAGCAAAATACCCTTTGGCCTAAATTTATGAAGAAATTTGGATTTTTATTTTTGGGTATGGTGTGTGGGGTTTTTTTTAATAGCAGAAAAGTAAAAAAAAGTTTATTTTCCAAAATTGTTCACCTTTTTTTGTTTTATATAATAAAAAATACCCCAGTGGTGATCAAATACCACCAAAAAAAATCTGTGTGGGAAAAAAAAAATCTAATTTTCATTTTGAGTACGGCCTTGCATGACTGCGCAATTACAGTTGGTAAATAGCAAAAAAATGGCCTCGTGATAAGGGGGGAGATTCCTTCACTTTGGAGAGGAAGTCAAGGGAAACCTCCACAATAGAACACAGGTGGCAAAAAACTTACAGGGGTTATAACCCTCCCTTACTGTATCGAAAATGGGGGGGGGGGGGAGCTCATGCGCAGCTCAGACTGTGAGCAAGCAGGTAATGGTGTCTTATTGCACAAAAGAGACATGTCGTGTCTTCTGCAATAAAGAGCTGCCTGCTTGCAGTTTTCTGCATTTTAGGTTTAGTTCTGCTTTAATTTGATAGTCATAAGGACTTTTGTACAGGGAGTAGCTCACATCTTTCCCTGTTCTTTCCCCTGTAACCCCTTGGGATCTCAGTATGTTTCTCTTGGCTCTTCATAAGATATCAGGGATATTCAATTGTTAGAAGTTGAAGGATAGGGTTCCACCTTTCCCTTCTTTTAAGGCATGCATTTCAGCCACCTTAGCATTGTTGTACAAACTTGCACATTCATATTAGTTAAATATGCCTATTTGTGCATATGGGGATGACGAAGGAAGTATTCATCAAGGGGTGGGGAAGCCATTGATCAGGAAGTTCCAACTTTTTCAGTCAAGTCCAAACTTGAAGAGATTCTGTCTGTCTCATGGAGGGCTATAAACAGAAGTTAATCTTGTTAGCTGCAGTTTATGTCAATACATATTTAGCTATATAAAAACAATATCATTCAGCCTTTAATATTAGGTGTAGTGCTCCAGTATGACTGTCCAGGGATGTGCAACTCCTATCACCCGAGACATGCAATTTCGGGCACTGGGCAGGAAGTTTTTTTCACACTTAGCCATGCTGCGTTCAAGCAGCCAACAGTCGTATGGTGGTTCAGCTTACTAGCATTTACTCAGCAAAGAATGCACATTTAATTTGTGTCAACTGGTTCGTTTAGACTTCAGGATTTTCAGTTTTGCGTGTATTACATTTTTTACTTCATGCATCTATGGTCCTGATAAATCATTGGCTACCAATTACACCAAGCAAAATGCATCTTTGGTTACAAACTCCCTAATTTGTTAGTTTATTCCCTTCAAGGTAAAGTCTTCTGAGCTTCTATAAATAGGCCTAATCTTTTTATATTAACACAAAGGTGATCCACCATAGCAAATACTGAAAGTGTATGTGCCCTAGCCTTGGGGAAGACCAGCCCTGAAAGTTCAGTACGTTATGGATATCCTCTTGTAACCAGTGGTTGGGACATAACCTGAAACTAAATAGTCAGTCATTACTGTGTGCCTGCTTTCTTGAGCAAAATGCAAATAATACTTTTTTGTCTTGGCATACAGTGGGGAAAATAATTTGATCCCCTGCAAAATTTGTAAGTTTGCCCACTTACAAAGATATGAAGGGTCTATAATATTTTTGTGTATTTTAAATGATAGAGACAGAATATCAACCAAAAATTCTGAAAAAACACATGATACAAATGTTATGAATTGAGCTGCAATTCAGTGAATAAAATAGGTATTTGATCCCCAGTCAAAACATGACTTCGTGGAGAAACCCTTGTTGGCAAACACAGAGGTAAGGCATTTCTTGTAGTTGGTTACCAGGATTGCACACATCTCAGGAAGGATTTTGGTGCACTCTTCTTTACAGATCTTCTCTAAATCCTTAAGGTTTCTTGGCTGTTGCTTGGCAACTCAAATTTTCATCTCCCTCCATACATTTTCTATAGGATTAAGGTCTGGAGACTGGCTAGGTCACTCAATGACCCTAAGGTGCTTCTACTTGAGCCATTCCTTTGTTGCCTTGGCTATATGTTTTGGGTCATTGTCATTTTGGAAGACCCATCCTGTCTTCAGTGTTCTGGCTGAGGGAAGATGGTTCTCATCCAAGATTTGACAATGCATGGCCCGGTCCATTGGCCCCTCAATGCTGCAAAGTCTGCCTGTACCTTTAGCAGAGAAACCACCCCAAAGCATAATGTTTCTACCTCCATGCTTGACAGTAGGGATGGTGCTTTTGGGGTCATAGTCAGCATTTTTCGTCCTCCAAAAACAGCGAGCCGAGTTAATGCCAAAGATCTCAATTTTGGTCTCATCTGACCACACCACTTTCTCCCAATACTTCTCTGAATCATTTTAGATGCTCATTGGTAAACTTAAGATGGGCCTGTACATGTGCCTTCTTGAGGAGAGGGCCCTTGCGGGCGCTGCAGGATTTCAATCTTGCATGGGGCTCCATACCGAGGGCAGTTGATGGTTATTTTGTATTTCTTCCATTTGCCAATAATTGCTCCAGCAGTTGTCTCCTCACCAAGCTTCTTGCTGATGGTCTTGTAGCCCATTCCAGCCGTGTGCAGGTCTACAATCTTGTCCCTAACGTCCTTTGACAGCTCTTTGGGCTTCCCCTAATGACGGTGAAGTTGAATGGAAGAAAAAGATTCTGTGGACAGGTGTCTTTTATACACATAATGAGTTGTCATTAGGAGCACCTTCTTAAATTGACAGGACTAATCTGTGTACCACAAGAGCACATAGCCAGTCTGTAAGAGCCAGAATTGTTGTTGGTTGGTAGGGGATCAAATATTTATTTTACTCACTGAACTGCAATTCAATTTATAACATATTTGTATTGTGTATTTTTTTTTTCTGTATTTTTTTTGTTCTGTGTCTATTATTTTTAAAATACAACTATGATAAACATTTATAGACCCTTAATTTCTTTGTAAATGGGCAAACTTACAAAATCTGCAGTTTTCCCCAATGTATAACCTTCTGATTTTTTTGTTTTTAATATAAACCCTCAGAGAGAGGAAAAAGTTGGAAGCCAACTGCTTTGGACTGCTCGGTTTTTCTTTAATCCAAGCCTTTTAAATAGGAATAGTCCCAACAGTGCGCTGTCCTTTGTACCTCTAAATGCAAAATTTGGATCCTCTAAAACTCCTTTTTGATTGAGATTTTTCAAATAGGCAAAACATATTGAAAGTATTATTTAAAAGTTTATTTAAAAAAAAAAAAAAGTGTTAATTCTTTGCTCTGTGCAGTGGTTTGTGCACAGAGCAGCCCCTATCTTCCTCTTCTTGGGTCTCCCCCCAGTGCTCCAGGCCCCTCCCTCCTGCCTAGTGCCCCCATAGTAAGCAGTCACTGCTCTGTGTGTCCATTAACGTGTGGAGTGTGGCTCGGCACTTTTTCTGCTCAGTCATTGGATCACTGGCTGTGATTGATGGTAGCGGGAGCCAGTGGATAATGCTGCTGTCTCAACCAATGAGGAGGGTGAGCCGAGGCTCTTGTCCACATCGATGAATCGAAATGGGGCTCAGGTTCATACATAGAATGCATGATGGTAAAAAGCCTTTCAGCCTTTTCAACCATTTTAAAACCATAGTAATGCAAACAGTCTTTTGGAAGGCTTATGTAATTTATTCTGCCATATATCAAAAAATGCTTCTAGGGAGAAATTCAATTAAATTTTTGGCTGTCACTATTTGGGTATCATAAATGCTTGAAAGTAAAACGTGCTGGCAAATTAATTTCATTGTATTTTTATTGCTGAAGTGATATTAAAGGCATTTTTTTTTTTTTAATAACATGCCATACTTACCCAGGGGTGTGGAAATTTTTGAAAAAAAACTACTTGTCCAGGGACTAAATCTGTGTCCCAATCTACTTGGCCCTCATGACAATCTATTTGTCCAGATAAATTTTTTTTTTTTTTTTAACCAAAACCGTATTTAAATCATTTTTAGGAATGTTTTAAAAACAAAAAGAAAAAAAACCCCTTGAGCTGATTCACACACGTGCACTATAGATTGAAGCTCAGGTTTCACAGCTAATTGACATAGTAGCTGTTCACAGGTTTACATCAGGTTCAGAACAGGATTAGCTCAGGATCTTATGTTCACACGTGTGGTTTAGGAACCGGTCCCACAGAAGTCAATAATCTGTAATCCGCACCTGAACCTAAAGCTGCTGCTCAGAATTCGGACATGACTTTTTAAAACTTACTGAATCTGCACCGGCCGTGCACCAGACATACACTATATTCCCAAAAGTATTGGGATGCCTGCCTTTACACGCACATGAACTTCAATGGCATCCCAGTGTTAGTCCGCAGGGCTCAATGTTGAGTTGGCCCACCCTTAGCAGCTAGAACAGCTTCAGCTCTTCTGGGAAGGCTGTCCACAAGGTTTAGGAGTGTCTGTGGGATTTTTTGGCCATTCTTCCAGAAGCGCGTTTGTGAGGTCAGGCACTGATGTCGGACCAGAAGGCCTGGCTCGCAGTCTCAGCTTTAATTCATCCCAAAGGTGTTCTATCAGGTTGAGGTCAGGACTCTGTGCAGACCATTCAAGTTCCTGCACCCCAAACTCGCTCATCCATGTCTTTATGGACCTTGCTTTGCCCACTGGTGCACAGTCCTGTTGGAACAGGAAGAGGCCATCCCCAAACTGTTCCCACAAAGTTGGGAGCATGAACTTGTCCAAAATGTCCTCGGTATGCTGACTCCTTAAGAGTTCCCTTCACTGGAACTAAGGGGCCAAGCCCAACCCCTGAAAAACAACACCAAATTTCCCCCTCCACCAAATTGTACACTTGGTACAATGCAGTCAGGCAAGTACCATTCTCCTGGCAACTGCCAAACCCAGACACTTCCATTGGATTGCCAGACAGAGAAGCGTGATTTGCCACTCCAGAGAACACATCTCCACTGCTCTAGAGTCCTGTGGTGGCGTGCTTTACACCACTGCATCCAATGCTTTGCATTGCACTGTGTAATGTAAGGCTTGGATGCAGCTGCTCAGCTATGGACACCCATTCCATGAAGCTCTCTATGCACTGTTGTGCTAATCTGAAGGCCACACGAAGTTTGGAGGTCTTAAGCGATTGACTCTGCAGACAGTTGGCAACTTCTACGCATCAGCATGGGCTGACCACACATTATTTTAGTAGCAAGGAAATTTCACAGATGGACTTATTGCACAGGTGGCAACCTATCATGGTACCATGCTGGAATTTACTGAGCTCCTGAGAGCGACCCATTCTTTCACAAATGTTTGTAGAAGCAGTCTGCATGCCTATGTGCTTGATTGTATAGACCTGTGGCCAAGGAGGTGATTGGAACACCTGAATCCAATGATTTGGAGGGGTGTCCCGATACTTTTGACAATATAGTATATATGAACGGGCACCATAGGAAACCATGCTATTTCACATGTCGTGGATTGGATGCGGTTCAAACCGCATCCAATCCGCATATACAGGTGAAACTCGAAAAAATTAGAATATCGTGCAAAAATTCATTTATTTCAGTAATGCAACTTAAAAGGTGAAACTAATATGAGATACTCATTACATGCAAAGCAAGATAGTTCAAGCCGTGATTTGTCATAATTGTGATGATTATGGCTTACAGCTCATGAAAACCCCAAATCCACAATCTCAGAAAATTAGAATATTACATGCAATCAATAAAACAAGGATTGTACATAGAACAATATCGGACCTCTAAAAAGTATAAGCATGCATATGTACTCAGTACTTGGTTTGGGCCCCTTTTGCAGCAATTATTGCCTCAGTGCGGTGTGGCATGTAAGCTATCAGCCTGTGGCACTGCTGAGGTGTTATGGAAGACCAGGATGCACCAATAGTGGCCTTCAGCTCTTCTGCATTGTTCGGTCTCATGTCTCTCATCTTTCTCTTGGCTATGCCCCATAGATTCTCTATGGGGTTCAGGTCAGGCGAGTTTGCTGACCAATCAAGCACTGTAATCCCACGGTCATTGAACCAGGTTTTGGTGCTTTTGGCAGTGTGGGCAGGTGCCAAGTCCTGCTGGAAAATGAAGTCCGCATCCCCATAAAGCTCGTCTGCGGAAGGAAGCATGAAGTGCTCCAAAATCTCCTGGTAGACGGCTGCGTTGACCCTGGACTCAATGAATCACAGTGGACCAACACCAGCAGATGACATGGCTCCCCAAATCAACACAGACTGTGGAAACTTCACACTGGACTTCAAGCATCTTGCAGTGTGTGCCTCTCCATTCTTCCTCCATACTCTGGGTCCTTGGTTTCCAAATGAGATGCAAAAGTTGCTCTCATCAGAAAAGAGGACTTTGGACCACTGAGCAACAGACCAGGTCTGTTTTTCTTTAGCCCAGGTAAGCCGCTTCTGACGTTGTTTGTTGTTCACGAGTGGCTTGACAAGAGGAATACGACATTTGACCATGTCCAGGATCCGTCTGTGTGTGGTGGCTCTTGATGCGTTGACTCCAGCCACAGTCCACTCCTTGTGAAAGTCCCCAACACTTTTGAATGGCCTTTTTCCTGACAATCCTCTCCAGGCTGCGGTCATCCCTGCTCCTTGTGCACCTTTTTCTTCCACACAACTTTCTATTAATGTGCTTTGATACAGCACTTTGGGAGCATCCAACATCTTTTGCAATTACCTTTTGAGGCTTTCCCTCCTTATGGAGGGTGTCAGTGATGGTTTTCTGCACAACTGTCAGGTCAGCAGTCTTTCCCATGATTGTGATTCCTACTGAACTAGACTGAGAGACCATTTAAAGGCTCAGGAACCCTTTGCAGGGGTTATGGCTTAATTAGCTGATTAGAGTGGGACACTTTGAGCCGAGATTATTCCACCTTTTCACAATATTCTAATTTTTTGAGTTTCACCTGTATGTCAACAGGCACTCAGCCTTTAGAACCTCTTTTTAAAGAATAAAAAATTTATAATGATTTGAAAAACGTTTAGAACCCAACTTTGAGGTTCAGGCTCAACCCAAATCCCCCCATCCCATGTGAGTATTTTTGAGCTTTTGGGGGTTTTTTTTGTTTGTTTTTTTTACATTTTAACACAAGTACATGGTACAACAGGCAGATATAAAATGTTAGAACAACATATTTTTTTTAAACCACATGCCTACCCAGATCTGTTACTGCTTCTTAAACTCTTCAGCATCAAGCTTCACAGCTGTCACTTGGGCTTCTTTTCAGATGTCTTTCTTATCTCACAAGCTTTAAGGCATGGATCACACCAATGCAGTTTTTTTTTTTTTTTTTTGGTGCTTTTGTAGAAACCTACTGCAGTCCATTTAACATGGCTTCCTATGGGGCATGTTCACATCTATGCTCTTTTGAGCCGCTGCTGGAAAGGGTCAGGGACTTTTTAAAATGCCTGTAGTGCAATTTGTTACGCATTTTGCATTTTAATCTGCCTGGCAACAAGTTGGCCCAAAAACGCAAAGTGCATGAAAAAGCACACTGCAAAACGGACAAAACGTAAACTGCATTGGTGTGAACCATGCCTAAAAGCTTTGTTTAGGCTTCCACTGATGCTAGTTTAAAGTGCTACAAGCTGCTTTCAGGGTCTGTCTAGCCTTTCTGACACATTTGATATGTGATCGTGTTAAAATTGTTTGCTGTTTTGCCGACCCCTCTTTTGGACATCCCAGTTATAATGAATAAAGAAGAGTACGTCTTCTACTGTGCAGCTAAGTCCCCACTCACACTTTGTATAGCCGGAACTTGCGTTCCAACTCCATCCGATTCCGTGTGTCATACATATTGAAGTGAATGGGCTGCGCTATGTGCGTTTGTCGCATGTCATCCAAACACACATTGTGCTCATTGCAGCGATTGCTACATGATTTGGAACTACAGGCAGAATTGCGGCGTTTCCCCCAGCAATTCCAAATTCCCACATTTGAGTTCTTTACACAATTATATTTACCTTGTTTACAAACCAGATAAAAAAGTAACTAGAACATCATTTTTAATTTTGTAATCACATCTATATCACTATCTATATCTACTTCTGATTTGTACAATATTACAAAAGGGGAAACAAAAATATGCAAAGTTGACACTCAACTGAATCCAATTAGCATTTTGAAAATAGCATTTTTTACTGCAGCTGATCTAAGCAGCTGAGTCATTCTTGATTGCGTGTGACTTTAACTTGCACATTAGGGCCTTTCTAATAACCTTTTGAGCTGCTTTATCCCTCACTGACTTATTTGATCAGATTAGAGGTTCTGACACAATTGCTGTGTATACAAGCCCATAAAAATGAAAACGTTTGATGGCAGAAAGTGGAAAATGTCAAAATGTTTTATTTTCATTTATCTGTGTGCTAGAGTACACCTGGATTTTCTGTCATTCATAGATTGATTTTTTTTTTCTCTTTAAAAAAAAAAAAAAAATCCCTAATATATATTTTAGTAATGCTCCAGTTGCAAATTGAAAAGGATCTGAGAAAGCTTTCATCTTTCTTTCCTGCATTTTCAGCTTCCAATTTCTTTCCTTGCAGTGGGGTCACAAGTAGCATCTATGGTTTTTATTTTTAGCCAATCCTTTCTACCTTCCAGCCAGCCACACAGTGCTTTCAACTATAGATCTGTCTCTTCAGTGAACAGGTCATTTTCTTCTTTTTTTTTACCTAATAATATTTTCCTTTTTTTTTTTTTTCTTTTTTTTTTTCTTCTTCTTAAGGATACAGATTGAAACTTGATAAGCTACTCTACCTTTTCAACACAGAGGAGCCCTTGATATAATAATTTTCAGTCTCTGGGAACCCTGTTAAAAATTATTATACGTACAACTCATGATGGGTTAGTGTGATGGTCAGTGGGAAGAATGTTCCTTACACTTGTGGTCATTGGGAAGAATTGCCCCCCTACAGATAACTAAAAAGATCAATGGTGTCAATGGGAACTTATCTGAGAGGCAGAAAGTTTTCATTGCTCAAGAAACCCCTAGCACCCTCTGGAGGAATCCTAGGGTGCCATGTAAAGAAAAAAATTTTTCTTTTTTTTAAAGGGATTTGAACATTATTTTAAGTGAAGACAGTCATTCAAATTCGTAACACAAAATCCAAATATCTGCTTCTGAGGATATATGTATGCCAGATGCAGGTATTTGGGCGGGGGGAGGGGGCGTAATGAGATCAGTAAAGGTGTGTGGTTTTTTTTTTTTAACGCCCATGAATGTGCCTGAATGTAGCCTTAGAGGCATAAAAAAGCCAAAACACACCAAGGCTGCATTTGGAGAGGCATTTACAAGCATAATTGATGGTTGTGTAAATGCTCATATAAGTGCACATGGTTGTAAATTTATTCCAGTGACCAGAAGAAATTATTATTTTGGCCAGTAGAATGCGTTTATATTTTACACAATGCCATATATTCATAAATGTGACAGATGTATTTTTTCTTTTCTGGCAGAAAATAAAAATACAGCTTATTTGGAGCATAACGTTATGCCCGTGTGTGAGGCCTAAATCAGACTTGCTCGATCTGAGAAAATATTTTCTGATAGCTTTGCGGTAGACTGTTTTTAATTTTTCTGGTATGGTCTTTCCAAATTTCTCTTAGAATAATTTATATGGAACAGGTGTGGAAATTTAAAAAAAAAAAAATTACTTGTCCAGGGACTAAATTGGTACCCCAATCGACTTGTTCCTCATGACAATCTACTTGTTCAGATATAAAAAAAAAATAAACATTTTTTAACCAAAACTGTATTTAAGTCGGAGATGATATTAGGTATGTCCGGGGCTCTTAAAAACAAAAGGGGCTTTATGGCGACTTAAACGTTTAATATTTTTAACATTGCGCTGTTTATCTCCTCCTCCCCTCCCTCTCTCCAGCACCGCACCTGGGGACTAGCAGGGAGGGGAGAGACCTTGCAGTGTAAGGAGCACTGATTGGGTGCTTGTCAAGGAAGGGGAGTGTCAGGCTTATCCTTTATCCCTTTCCCTCCCAGAGCCATTTTTGCATTTTTTTGCACAAGATTAAAAAAAATAATTTTATACCTAAAGATTACACAAAATCCCCAAACATGATATATTTTCTGAAATCAGAGACCCTAGAGAATAAAATAGTGGCAGTTCCAATTTTTTATGTAGCATGATATTACTGCAAAATTTCAGTAAAAAGAACAAGTTAGTTAATTTTAAGCTACCCTGTTCAAGGGTGTGGAAATGTTTTTTAAAAAACCTACTTGTCCAAAGGACTAAATCAGGGTCTCCGTCTACTTGTTCCTCATGACAATTTACCAAGGGACCAAATCAGGGTCTCAATCTACTTGTCCCTTGTGACAATTTACCAATTGACCAAATCAGGGTCTCAATCTACTTGTCCCTCATGACAGTCTACTTGCTCTGATTTAAAAAAAAAAAAGAAAAAGCACTGAATCAAGTTCCAGTGTTTGCTCCGTTTAAAGGATGAGTTCACCTTTAAAAAAAATTTGTGTGTATATGTATGTAAGTGTGTATGTATGTATGTATATATGTGTGTGTATGTGTATATGTGTGTGTGTGTGTGTGTGTATATGTATATGTATATATGTATATATGTACAGTCATGGCCGAAATTGTTGGCACCCTTGATATTTCTCCAGGAAATCATGTATTTCTCACGAAACGTATTGCATTAACACATGTTTTGCTATACACATGTTTATTCCCTTTGTGTGTATTGGGACAAAACAAAAAAAGGGAGGAAAGAAAGCAAATTCGACATAATGTCACACAAACCTCCAAAAATGGGCTGGACAAAAGTATTGGCACCCTTTCACAACTGCGGATAAATAAGAATGTTACAAGCATGTGATGCTCCTGTAAACTCACCTGGGGCAAGTAACAGGTGTGGGCAATATAGAAATCACACCTGAAAGCAGATAAAAAGGAGAGACGTTCACTTAACCTTTGCATTGTGTGTCTGTCTGTGCCACACTAAGCATGGACAACAGAAAGAGGAGACGAGAACTGTCTGAGGACCTGAGAACCAAAATTGTGGCAAAATATCAACAATCTCAAGGTTACAAGTCCATCTCCAGAGAACTAGATTTGCCTTTGTCCACAGTGCGCAACATTATCAAGAAGTTTGCAACCCATGGCACTGTAGCTAATCTCCCTGGTCGTGGACGGATGAGGAAAATTGATGAAAGATTGCAACGCAGAATAGTCCGGATGGTGGATAAGCAGCCCCAAACATGTTCCAAAGACATTCAAGCTGTCCTGCAGGCTCAGGGAGCATCAGTGTCAGCGCGAACTATCCGTCGACATTTAAATGAAATGAAACGCTATGGCAGGAGACCCAGGAGGACCCCACTGCTGACACAGAGACATAAAAAAGCAAGACTACAGTTTGCCAAAATGTACTTGAGTAAGCCAAAAGCCTTCTGGGAAAACGTCTTGTGGACAGATGAGACCAAGATAGAGCTTTTCGGTAAAGCACATCATTCTACTGTTTACCGAAAACGGAATGAGGCCTACAAAGAACAAAACACAGTACCTACGGTAAAATATGGTGGAGGTTCAATGATGTTTTGGGGTTGTTTTGCTGCCTCTGGCACTGGGTGCCTTGACTGTGTGCAAGGCATCATGAAATCTGAGGATTACCAAAGGATTTTGGGTCGCACTGTAGGGCCCAGTGTCAGAAAGCTGGGTTTGCGTCCAAGATCCTGGGTCTTCCAGCAGGACAATGACCCCAAACATACGTCAAAAAGCACTCAGAAATGGATGGCAAAGAAGCGCTGGAGAGTTCTGAAGTGGCCAGCAATGAGCCCAGATCTAAATCCCATTGAACACCTGTGGAGAGATCTTAAAATTGCTGTTGGGAAAAGGTGTCCTTCCAATAAGAGAGACCTGGAGCTGTTTGCAAAGGAAGAGTGGTCCAAAATTCCGGGTGAGAGGTGTCAGAAGCTTATTGATGGTTATAGGAAGCGACTGATTTCAGTTATGTTTTCCAAAGGGTGTGCAACCAAATATTAAGTTAAGGGTGCCAATACTTTTGTCCAGCCCATTTTTGGGGTTTTGTGTGACATTATGTCATATTTGCTTTTCTGCCTCTGTTTTATATTTGTTCCAATACATACAAAGGGAATAAACATGTGTATAGCAAAACATGTGTTAATGCAATACCTTTTTTGTGTGAAATACTTGATTTTCAGGAAAAATATCAAGGGTGCCAACAATTTCGGCCATGACTGTATATATATATATATGTATATATGTATATATGTGTGTGTGTGTGTGTGTATATATATATGTATGTATATATAGATATTAGTGTATATGTAGCCCAGAGAGCATTGCCCTGCAATCAGCAGACTGTGGTGTAGTCATTACTCCTGCAGGCTGTCAGTGTAATCTGTCTGGCTGTACATCATACAGGCAGGCAGTTTCACACGGAAGAATCAATGAACTGCTAAAGCACTCAACAGAGCCATGGTAGTTCATTGAGAACTACAAGCCAACATCCTCAAATTTATGTCGGTACTTGTAGTTGATTCATTCACAGAACTCTTTGAATGAATTGCACAGCCATGTGGGCGGAACCCTGCACGGCAGTGCTCTTTTCAAAAAGTGACAGCTGTTAAAGGGAACCTCTCTCCCTTCTGCTGTCACACACAGGGCTTGGGTTGCCAAGCCACTGCAAGAGTGGGAACATCCTAAAAACGGGTGGAACATGTTCCTTAAGGTGAACTGATCATTTATCCCTTTCACTGCCAAAGCAGTTGAGGTGTGTGGTTTTTTTTTTTTTTTTTTTTTTTTTTTTTTTTCTTTCTTCCCACACGTTTAAAAAAAAAAAAAAAAATCACTTGAGACCTAAAGATACATTAAAACCCCCCAAACATATATTTTCTGAAAGCATACACACTAGAAAATTTTGTGGTAGTTCCAATTTTTTTTATGCCACACATTGCCGCAAAGGTCTAGGAGACGCAGAATTTCAGTACAAAACTCGCCAAAGTTACTTTTAGGGAGCAAAAACGCAATAAATTACCCAATTTTTTGGTAATGTACAAAAGATGAGGTTGCACCAAGTAAATAGATACCCAACATGTCAAACCTTAAATTTGTGTGCACTCGTTAAATGGCGACAAACTCTAGTACCCTATATTTTCTATAAGCGACACTTTAAAAGCACCCTATATATCAGTTTAGCGTTACGGGGGAGGCCTAGTGCTAGAAATATCGCTCATTCCAGCCAGCATGATGATCATGTGTAGGTGCGTGTGTTTTTAGGTGCGTATATGTGGCGGTTGGAAGGGCCCTTAAGATTTTCTTTTGGGGGGGGGGGGGGGGAAGAATTTTATTTGCTAAGGTGTATCTTTCTTTTTTTATTTTTTTTAATACACATGGGAGACAAAAAGCCCCCTATGTGATGATTGTTTGGCGATAGGTTCTGTTTAATGAGACATGCAGGGTCTCCCCTGTGCTCCTCTGAATGTAATGCAGAGCAGATCGCTCTGCATTACATTCTTTCCCGGCCTCGATGGCTGAGGACTGTCATACATGTCACTTCAAGGTCAGGATCAAGAAGGGAAGGAGAGGTGTCCGCTCCTCTCCGCCCCCCCGCCGCCCAACCTGCAGTTCCCACTGTTCCCGACCTGTGGATGGGAAAGTGGAGCCTGGGATACATGGGGGGGCACTTTCTCTGCATGTGCACATCATACACACATGCACAGCACCACCTGCTGACGGACTCAATCAATCTCCTCTCTGGATCAGACACACAACATCTGGCTATAGACGTCTTACCCATGAGCCTGTTTTTAAATTCTAAGATGTGAGTTACTACTTATCTTTCTATTAAATACCTTCACAGTACACACTTAGAGGCGCTGTATTTCTTTGTAAATCTTGGTAATCTGGCAGGTACTCAACCTTTTAAAAGGGGATGATGGGGCATGCAGAGACTGCACACCCCATGGTGCAGACATTGTTTCCAGAAGACCGTGCCATTTACCAAGATGGTAATGCTCCGTTTCACACACCTGGTTGTTGTCAAATTGTGGTTTAATGAGCATGCAGATGAAGTCTCGTACCTTCCCTGGGTGTCGAAGTCGCCAGATCTCTTAATATCAGTTTCCATTATCCCAGGGCTTGACAAATCCCAGGCACCAGGTCGCCATGGTGACTAGAGATTGCATCCTGGTGCCTGGGCTCTTGTCAGCCATCCGTATCCGCTTCCCACTTGCTGACCGAGCTGTAGCCGAAAGACTGCTACTACGCGGTCACCCAGTTCTGGGAGGGCATTTATTGATGTCCTATCAGAACCCTGCCCCCAGGGCATCTTGGATTCCAAAGGCGGTCCAACACCATATTTGGTAACAATTTTGTCCTTTTTTACCTGCTGTTTCGGCAATTTTGTCCAACCCCGTACTAGTAGGTACAAGGAATATTGTGCACTGTTTTGGAGATATTCACTGTTTCTGCTGCCGGTGACTTCACTGGCGCATGTGTTCTGAAGGGACGGCATACCCATGCTGTCCCTTCATCGCTCTGCGCTGCGACCAGGATTCCCATGCGCAGGAGAGATACCATTGCAGCTCTGCCTTTCAAACGGCTGATGCCAGAAACCCAGAAGACAGACCAGGTGAAGATGGAAGCCCTGTCAATGGTGACGGCGTACCACTGAAGGGCTTTGTTTTCTTTCATAATGTGCTAGTATGCAATGCATACTGGCGCATTATGCTCTTAACCTGAAGGGAGGGCTTTTTGTTTGTTATTTTTACAGCTTTAAACTGTGTTCCCACAATGGGAGGCCAGTGTTTCTCAACCTCCACCTTTTTTTTTTTTTTTCTCCCCCAGTCAAGGCACCTTTTTAAAATTATGCACAATCTCAAGAAAGCCCATTCAAAAATGTAACAAAATTAACTCTCTCAGTACTGTGCATGGACTGCGTAAATGTGAATGACCTCCTTAGGAATGCATTTTTCCACCTCCTAGGAATCACTGTGCTATAAAACGCATCTCAAACCACATTGTTACTTGTTTTCTTTGATGTTGCAGTTTTAAGTCTTGAAAGGTGTCTTTTTTTTTTTTTTTTTTTTTTTTGTAGTTGCTGCAATATTTTTTATGCTGGACATTTCCTCTTTTGCTTTCTGATATTTTCCACTTAAAAAGAAATTGTCTGCTTTAGCTGCACAGCTTTAAAGGTAATTTTGCGAGATGCATTGACACAGCGACTGCTGAGGAGTCTGCCACAGTTGGTGACCAGAATTTCTGTTCTAGAAACCTGGCTTGAGTTGTCAAAACACAGGAAGTGACAAGTTTGCTTCACCTTATCTGCTTGTGGTTGTGTGTGCTGAATCAGGATCTGGTATATATCTTGTTGTATAGCTACAAGGAGCACGCACCCGTTTCTGAGAATCATGAGCTGGCAAGGTGTTTTTTGTTTTTTTGTTTTTTTTCCCCCTCAGCAAGTTTGGTTTGTTTACAGTGCTGGTTTCCTGTGATTCTGTCAGTTTTGTCAAGGAGAAATAGTGTGTGTCCTATGTCCTGTCGAATTTGCCACCTTGAGATTTATGTGGAAGAACAAATGTTTTAAAGCAACCTAGGCAGATCTTAAATGGGGACACCTGTTCTGGTTGTAGCCGTGTTGAGGGGATTTCCTCTTTTTTGAAAGATTTCAACATACATCCTATTGTTTCAGGGTACAGCTTTAAAGTATATGTGAACATTTGACAAAGGAATTGCATAAAAACCTGGTTTAGACTCAACCCCAGTGTAGTGTACTATAGAACTTTTTTTTAGATCAAAACACCACAAAATGCTTCCTTTTTCTAAGCAGCTCAACCATACTCACCTGTGCTATATAAAAACTACACATCAAAAAACATTAACACTTTGTACTGGTTCTACTTTGAAGTCCAGCTACTTCAGTGTGATTTCAAAGCCGCCGATCAGTGCGATTTCATGTGCTGCAAGCCACACATGAAATCACACAAAAATAGTGTAAGAACCATTCTCAATGTTGCTGCAAATTGAGTCGCACTGATTCTGAACGGTTCCATTGCCGCATATAGGGTGTGTCTTGTCATGTGACTTTGATCTGCCAAGTCGCATGACAAGTCACATCGGTGTGAACTGGGGCTAAAAAAGTTTTGGCCAAAACATAAATGCAAACATAACACATGGAAACTTTAAATTAAAAAAAAATGACCCATAACAGGGCCCCTAATAGCATCTTATATAATACATATGATAATTTCCTGTCAACCTATGTATAATGTTTTATATAACACAGGTCTGCGACTAAAAAGCTGTTTGATTATTTTCATCTAATTTCCATGTATTTTGGTGTGCTGAAAACAAATAAAATATTGAAAAAACTCCTAGACATCATGATTTGCCACAAAATGCAAAATTGTCTTCAAATTTATCAAATTTTTTTAATTTTTGGTATTTTTTTTATATTATGGGTTTTTGTATTTCAATGGTTTTTATTTATTTATAACAATTAACACAGGAGCAACAAATCACGCCCACGCAGGGGCTATCAATTGCACATAGAACAGGGATTTCTCTAATTTCTAGTTCCTCTAACACCAACAGGGCAAAAGATACGCCCACGCAGGGGCTTTCAGTGGCACTTAAATAACAAAACATAAATATAACACTGATAATAACTCGGACTAAAGGCAGCTATCCACTGCCACACCAAAGCAAACCGAGAAAAAAAAGAAGGGAAAGGAAGGAGAAGTACAAAAGAAAAAAGGATAGCCAAACCAAGAGCAGGGATCCAAGAACGCCAAAGTCAAACAACATCACATCCCCAGGCTAGCCGAGGGGAGTGTGGGAAAGGTATATTTCAACCACGGCTCCCATATTTTTAAGAATTTTTACATTGGGAGTCGTTGCAGATACTCGACATCTGTTCATTGAGCATCATAGCGGTCATACGATCCCACACCCCCTGAAGAGGGAGAAACGGGCTCTTCCAGGCCTGAGCAATTGTTCTAGAGGCCGACAAAAACAAATAGGAAGCCAACTTCTGCTGGTGAGCCAAGAGGGGACAATGAAGCAAAGCATACCGAGCATCCCGTTGTATAGAAAGATGGAACAAGGTGAAAAGGAGGCCAAACACACGAGACCAAAAACGAAGCAGCCTCAGGCATGACCACCAGATATGCAATACATCACCACGATGGCCACAACCCCGAAAGCGTTGATCACAGCAGGCAGGGTTCGCCTCTGCCAAATGAGCTGGAACCCAATACCAACGAAACACCTTGTAGGCCGCCTCCAGTGTGGTCGTATTAAAAGAGTATTTAGTTACAAGCGACCAGGCCCTATTCCAGTCCTCCGGATCCACAACCACTGCCAGGTCGCGTTCCCACTGAACGACATATGAAAGAGAAGTATGCGACGAGCGTCTATTCAAGGCTGCATAAAGAAGGGAGATAAGGCCCGGGGCACCCGGACGCTGTTGGCAAAGCAGTTTAAAGGCAGATTTCTGGTACAGGAAAACAGAAGTGTCCCACAATAACAGCAGCCAATGCCGCAATTGAAGGTAACGAAAAAATTCCTCCAAAGGGACATCCCGTGACTCTCGAAGAGACTTCCAGGTGGGGAAGGACCGATAGGTCAAAATGTATCGTACGTATGAAAAACCAATGGCCACCCACCAAGAAAACGCCCTTGGTTGATCTAAACCCGGTGGAAAGAGGGGGTTGTTAGTAATCGGGAGCAAAGGCAAGAAAGGTGACATTGTCACTGGAGTAACGTACCGAGTCCCACACTTGTAAGCCATGGAGCAAGATCGGACTCAGTGCTGTGGGGCGCAGGGCAGGGGGAAGCCATAGAAGTGTCAATCGCAATAGGGGCACATTTAGGTAATTCCAGCAGGACCCAGAGAGATGTGTCTGAGGAAGCATGCAACATAGAGGGGCGATCTGGCTCGCCTGATATTTAGTTACATTGGGAACCCCAATGGAGTCTATGGACAAAAAGCGTAATTCTGGAAACTCTGGGGCGTTTATCGGCCCAGATAAAACGCATAATCTTCGCCTGAAGCAACCGAAGGAAATGAGGAGGAACCCGCACTGGGAGGGTGTGAAAATAGTATAACAATTTTGGCAAGATGGTCATTTTCACTGAATTGATCCGTCCTATCCATGACAGGTGCGGAAATTGCCAAGAATGCGTAAGAGAGGACACA
This sequence comes from Staurois parvus, assembly GCF_062004578.1. Lineage (NCBI taxonomy): Eukaryota > Metazoa > Chordata > Amphibia > Anura > Ranidae > Staurois > Staurois parvus. The sequence continues at coordinate 4,916,498 of NW_028318210.1, read as the reverse complement.
GAGCGAAGCAATAGATAGTAATTTGTAGCAAACAGTGAGTCGTAGGTGGGGGTCAAGTGAATACCTAGGTATTCAAGAGAAGAAGAGGCCCATTTAAAAGGGAAGTGGGACTGTAGGCGCAAAATCAAATCTGAGGACAAAGTAATATTAAGCGCGACAGTCTTATTCAAATTGATACAGAGACCCGAAATCAAAGAGAAGCGCTCAAGAACCTGTTGCAAATTTGGAAGCGTCATCAGGGGATTAGTGAGAGTCAAGAGGGCATCGTCTGCTGCAAAAAGGTTCAACTTGAACTCCTGTCCCGTGTATGGAACCCCCGATACATTACAATCGGTCCGGAGCACCATAGCCAACGGCTCAAGCGCCAGGACAAAGATCGCCGGGGACAGGGGGCATCCCTGTCTCGTACCTCGCCAAATAGGAAAGGGATCTGAGAAATACCCAGTGTATTTAACGGAAGCCGAAGGGGAAGAATACAAGGCTTGAATCCAAGAAAGAATAGAGTCCCCAAAACCCCAGCGAGACAGCACAAACCACAGGTATTCCCAGGATAGAGAATCAAAGGCTTTATATATGTCTAAGGACAGTAAGAATCCCAGTATTTTCCGCTGTTGTAGAAAATGTATAAGATGGACCACCTTACGAACATTCACCTGCCTGTCTCCCAGGGACGAAACCCACTTGGTCTCTGTGGATCAGGCTACGCAAGTATTTGATATGAAAGTTAAGAATCTTGCCCAAGATCTTCAGGTCTTCATTAAGAAGAGAAATGGGCCTAGAGGCTTGTGTTTTTCCTGCATATCTGTTGTCTTAGGGATCATGGAAATATGAGCTCTAAGCGCGTCCGGAGAGGGCAATGAGCCCTAACGTAACTCATTAAAATAGTCAGCCAAGAAGGGTGCTAACAGGGTTGCAAATTTCTTATAATAAAGGCCGGAAAAGCCGTCTGGACCCGGGGCAGCTGTAGACCGTAGAGATTTAATAGCTTGGAGCACTTGGAGTACGGTGACACCGGCGTTGAGGGCCTTCTGCACTGCCTCAGATAGTCCAGGAAGTTGGAGGTCTTGAAAGAATGCCTCTGCCTGAGCCACAGGGAAGGGATCTGGTTTGGCGTAAAGGCGCAAAGAAAGTCCGCAAAACGAGAGACAATCTGCTGGGGATTAGAAGTACAGCCACCCACGGGATGTCGCAATCGGATCGGTTTATGGGGTTTCCCCACAGAATTGAGTTTTCTGGCCAGCATTGGACCAGGCTTATTACCCCAGGAATAAAATTTTTGTTTGGTCCAACGCAGGGCCCCTTCTGCCTCTGAAGAGGAGAGTAGGTCCAACTCTGCTGCCAGGGCGTCTCGAGCGCGTTTATGGGCCGTGGATGGGAATGACTTCCAATGAGCATCCGCAGAGGCCAACAGAGAATGGAGCTCCAAAAGTCGACGCCCCCGTTCCCGCTTCCGAACCGCTGCCAGCTGTACAACCTGACCCCGCACCGTGGCTTTGTGCGCCTCCCACAGGGGTACTGCCGAAGAAACAGATCCCGAGTTTTCCGCGAAGTATGTGCGTAAGAAAGATTCTATGTGTTGGCAGGTGACCTGAGTGGTCAATAAAGAGTCATTAATGCACCAGTCCGACCCAGAAAGGGCCAGGAGGAGCACTAGAGGATCATGGTCCGACCAGGGCGAGGAGGGAATAGCTATCCGCCTGACCAAAGGAAGCTGCTGGACATACATGAATACACAGTGTTCCAAATTATTCTGCAAATTTTATATTTTCTCATTTACCTAAATAATTGATGTAAATAACAGCATAATTCTCATGTTATCAACTATTAAGAGTACAATTCACATTTTATTGAACAAACCTCCTAATGATAACAGTATTTTTTTTAAACATAAAACACTTACAATGCACTGTTCCAAATTATTACGCACAGTAAGTTTCAAAACACTTTATAGGTTGTAAAGAACTGAAAATTGTCATTTGTTGTGTTTTGCAGCATATTTACTGAAATCAAAAGCTATTTCAATCAAACTTTTAACAACATTTTAACTTTGTAAACATTTGAACAGGTCATGTTACATTGTAACATAGGACCCCTTATTTGATAGCAGCTTCACAAGTCTTGCATCCATTGAACTTGTGAGTTTTTTGGACAGTTTCTGCTTGATCTTGTTTGCCAGATGTCAGAATAGCCTCCCACAGCTGCTGTTTGGATGTAAACTGCCTCCCACCCTCATAGATCTTTTGCTTGAGGATGCTCCAAAGGTTCTCAATAGGATTGAGGTCAGGGGAGGATGGAGGCCACACCATGCCTTTCTCTCCTTTTTATCCCCATAGCAGCCATTGATGCAGAGGTATTATTTGCAGCATGAGATGGTGCATTGTTATGCATGAAGATGATTTTATTACGGAAAGCATAGTTCTTCCTTCTGTACCAGGGAAGAAAGTGGTCAGTCATAAACTCCACATACTTTACAGAGGTCATCTCTACACCTTCGGCGCCCCTAAAGGCGCTGACCAGCTCTGTTCCCATGATTCCGGCCCAAAACATGACTCCACCACCGCCTTGCTGACGTCGCAACCTTGTTGGAACAGGGTGGCCGTCCACCAACCATCCACTACTCTATCCATCTGGACCATCCAGGGTTGCACGGCACTCATCAGTTAACAGGACTGTTTGAAAATTAGTCTTCATGTATTTTTCTGCCCGATGCAGCCGTTTCTGCTTGTGAGCATTGGTTAGTGGTGGCCGAATAGAAGGTTTATGCACAGTTGCAAGACTCTGGAGGACTCTACATCTTGATGTCCGTGGGACTCCAGAGGCACCAGCAGCTTCAAATATCTGTTTGCTGCTATGTAATGGTATTTTAGCAGCTGCTCTCTTGATCCGATGCATGGATCTGGCAGAAATCTTCCTCAATGTGCCTTTATCTGTACAAACCCGTCTGTGCTCTGAATCCACCACAAATCTCTTAATAGTGCGATGATCACGCTTAAGTGTTCGTGAAATATCTAATAGTTAAATGTTTTCATACCTCGTCCAAGGCATTGCACTCTTTTTGGCAGCAGAGAGATCCTTTTTCTTCCCCATATTGCTTGAAAATGGTGCTCTGCTTAATAATGTGGAACACCCTCCTTTTAGTAGCTTTTCCTTAAATTGGGCTCACCGGCCAATCTAATTATCACAGGTGTCCGAGATTGTTTTCAGTGATCAAAAGAGCCCCGACACACAATGCCATCCATGAGTTACACTGAAAAACAAAATATTTCATCCTTGTGACACTTAAATAGAACTTGCATAATAATTTGGAACACGGTGTATATGGTCAATTCTACAAAAACTGTCATGAGGATTGGAATAGAATGTAAAGTCGCGCTCAGTTGGGTAGAGTTCCCTCCAGACGTCCGCCAGCCCCGCCGTCCTCGAGAGAGCGCATACGTTCCTCTAGCACTAAGTCGTGAGAAGGGGCCGACCCCTGGTCATAGCGCCTATCCAATGTGGAATCCAAGGTAACATTGGAATCTCCCAAAAGGAGACCCTTGGAGTGTTGGGAGACAATGGTGCAAAGATGGGAAAAGAATTTGTTGAAAGCGATTGGGTGCATAGTAAGAGACAAAGGTAACCTCCTGATCCCAGAGGGTGCCCTGCAGAAGCAAGTACCTACCTGTGGGGTCCGCTATATTCGGAGCACAGACAAAAGGAAGATTGCGCTTGAAAGTACACCCCAGCGTTTCTCAGGGGCCAAGGCTGTGTAAAGGTGGGAAAGTGAAGCGAAAGATACCGTGGAGCAGAGGACTGAGAAAACCTGGTCTCCTGTAAACCTACCACGTCAATTTGTTGCGATTTGAGGTGATGAAAAACTTTAGCACGCTTCTGAGGTGAATTGAAACCTTGAACGTTTTGTGAGTATACTTTCAGAAGGGGTGAGGCCATGGCGGTATCAGCACTGCACGCTCAGCAGAAAAAGCATAGGTTGGCCAACAGTTATTTCCAATGGTGTTCGGACCATGGCATCCCGAGACCCTGCATGAGGATAAAACAAAAAAAAAACAGAGAAGAAGAGAAAAAAAATAAACAAATATATACAGCAGTACAAACGTGTCACGTCAATGGTGACATGCATCCTCCTACACCTGAAGGATATCGCTTGGGGGGTGGCTCTACCACCGGACACATGGCTGCAAATGAAAACATCAAAAACATAAGCCCTCTGGGGGCAAAAAGCAATAAACACAGTATAACGGGATACCAAAGTAATAAAGAGTTCCAGAAGTGAGCACATCCACAATAACCTCCCGATAGAAACCCCAGCTAAACTAGGGGGCCAACCCCCATCAGGAAGACAGCTACAGGCCACCGTAGAACCACTACACAGCCCAAGTGGTGCCCCACCTCCCAATAGGGCCAACACCCGGTCAGGCCCACCTCTCACCCCGAAGCCCGAGGGAACCAGCACCCCATACCCAAACGGGAACCCGAAAAACAGCACCCATGGTAGGCCAAGACAGCAAAGTCATAATCCGCAAGTCCAGGAGGAGACCCTCCCCCCCCCCCCCCCCCCCCCATTCAGTGATGGAACCCAAGGGAATGGGTCGGATCAGGCCTAGCCTGGAATGCTAACAACTGGAAAAGCCCTAAGGGCCAAACTCGCAGTCCCATCAGGAAAGTCCAACGGTGAAACAAAACGCGGGAGATCCAAGATACATTCTCAGCCCGGAGAAGAGCAGGAGGGACTTGATCGTTGAGAGGTCTGAGGGAGGGCCCTCTTCCTGTTGGACGACCGCTCCCAGAGGCGGCCCGGTGGATCGGCCTCGCTGGGGATCCACTTGAGTGAGCCGGGCTCTGAGCAGCGGCCTCCGGCGGAAGAAGTTGCAAAGATTCCAGGAGCAAATGGGCCTCCCCCGGCGTAACAACAGAGTGACTGCAGCCCTAGTAGTTGAAGGTGAGGCGGAACGGAAAGCCCCAAGCGTATTTAATTCTGTGGTTCACCAGGATCAAAGTGAAGGGCTTCAACTGACGTCGCTTCTGCAGAGTGGTCTGGGAGAGGTCCGCAAAGAGCTGGTAGCGATGTCCCTGGAATTTGAGGTCTGGTTTGTTTCTGGCCGCCAAGAGGATGGTTTCCTTAGTGCGGTAGAAACTTGATTATGTCCCTTGGGGGCCCATCCGGTCTTCTGGGGCCCAATGCACGATGAATGCGGTCAAATTCAAGCCGGTCGATGGGAATTGCGGCCGTCAGCTCCTGAAACAGAGCAGTAGCGGTGAAGGTGAGATCTGTGACAGTTTAAGGTATACCCCTTAACTGCAAATTGCCGCGATGGGAACGCTAATTCTTTCTTGAGGTCATGCAAGTCCTGCTCGTGACCCTCAATGACCGTAGCCGCCGCATCCATTTTTAATTTATCTTCAAGATCATTCGTCCGATTGCCCAACTCTCGAATTTCATGCGAAAGTCAGTTGGCAAGCTTGGAGGTAGCGGAGGACAGTTCTGACTGTAGCATCGCCTTGAAACGGTGCAGAAGCTCAGCATCCCTCAGACCTGGAGGGGAAGACCGCAGGTATGCTTCTGATACCAGGTCATCTTCACCCCTAGGATCCAGCCCACCCGTGGGTAGTGGTGGCGGGGGACCCGAAATCGTGACTGGGGCTTCAATTGCGGCTTCCGGCGGAAGTCACGATCCCGCGGCCGGGGCTCTGGAACTCTCCGGCATGCCAAAAATCGAGGCCGCGGCTTCACCCGCGATCTCCAGCGGGTAGGCCCCAAACTTTGAAACGGTCTGCCAGACACTGGAAGCGCATAAGATGGCTGATTTTTTTTCCCCATCAGGGCACCAGGGGATGGGGCCAGGAGAGGTTGGAGGGAAGGCCAGAAATCGACCTTAAAGGGGTTGTCCGAGTTATGTAAAAAAAAATATAGCACTGTAACTCTTATGGTCAGCAATATAGATATTAAGCTACGCAAGTTTTTGGGAAAAAAAATTCTATTTCCTCATTTCCCTAGTTTTTCTTCTGGCCCTTTGTTGTTTGCAGGTAAACAATCTCTGCCCTTCCCGCCCTGCAAAGGGGGTGAATACAAGTGCTGCTCTGAGTGACATGTCTGACTACTGGGATACTTAGCAGCATGCTGTATGTGTAAGCCTCAGCCCTGAGTCTGTGTTTCTAATAGTAGAAGGGGATAATCTTTCCTGAAGAATCCAGTGGGAGGGAGACACAGGGCAGATAGCAGCAGCTCCGGTCAATGCAGGGGGGCGTGGCCAGCACTGTGATGTCTCCTGTACAAACACAGAGCTGCTCTCTCCTGCAGTCCACACTTGTGCATGAATCACCATCAGGTTCTTGGTTCTAGGCTGTTCACACTTTTTCATCGCAGTTCGTGTTAGCGCGTCATTCTTCAACCGTTATGTTATGGCTCCACGAAAGTATATTCGCTAGACAGTTTCTGTTTCATCTGTGGTGAATATACAGTGTTGAAGCAACAGCAGAATATTACAGACTTTGTGAAAAAAGTATACTTTGGACTAAAAATTGGAGATCAAGATAAAGTTTGGACGCCTCATAAAGTGTGCAAACTGTGTGTTAAAGACCTCCGAAACTGGTTCAAGGGTAAGAAAAAAAATCTTTCCGTTATGGGATTCCTATGGTATGGCAAGAGCAAAAAAACCATAGTGACGACTGTTACTTTTGTTCATACGATGTGAAAGGGTTTAATTCCAAATGGAAGCATTGCATTTCATACCCCAATCTTCACTCAGCAATTCGTCCCATCCCCCATGGCACAGATATACCAGTACCCAAGCCCCCTGCTACCTTGGAAGAGCTACCTAGCTCCGATGAAGGTGAAGTCATACCTGAACCAGATGACGAATCAAGTTCTGACTTTGAAGATACAAGACCAAAATGGTTTTCTCAGGAGGAGATGAATGATTTGGTAAGAGACTTGAATCTTCCCAAAGATGCCGCTGAGTTACTCGGATCAAGGCTGAAAAGCAGGAATTTATTGTTGCCGGTGTCATCTTCATGGTTCAGACATCGTGAAAAGGAGTTCGTTCCTTACTTTGCCCAGGAAGACAAGTTGGTTTATTGCATAGATTTCAAAGGTCTGATGGGTCAATTTAAAATCCAATATGATTCAGAGCAATGGTGTCTTTTTATAGATTCTTCAAAAAGAAGTCTCAAAGCAGTTTTACTCCAACGTTGGTTTTTACGCTTCCATTACCCGTAGGTCATTCCGTACACTTGAAGGAAACCTACGAAAACTTGGAATTGGTTCTTCGTAAACTTAAATATGAAGACCATGGTTTGCAAGTGTGTGGGGACTTGAATGTCTTGTGCATGCTGCTCGGGCAACAAGCTGGATATACCAAATACCCTTGTTTTCTGTGCCTATGGAACAGTCGAGACCGACAAAGTCACTGGACCAAGAAGAGTTGGCAGCCGAGGGTGCTAACAGTCGGTGAAAAAAATGTCCTCCGAGAAACTTTGGTACCTTCTCATAAAGTTCTTCTACCACCTCTCCACATAAAATTGGGAATGATGAAGCAATTCGTAAAATCACTTCCAAGAGATGGAGAATGCTTCAAATACTTGGTCACCAAGTTTCCAGGCCTGTCGGAGGCAAAATTGAAGGAAGGTGTGTTCATCGGACCAGACATTAGATGGCTTGTAGTTGATCAAGAGTTTGTCAATACCATGACGGATCCTCAAAAAGAAGGCTGGATTGCATTTAAAGAAATTTTTAAGCAAGAACAAAGATCCTCACTACAAAAAGATCGACGGACGAATGCTGAAAGCATTTCAAGCTTTAGGTTGCCTGATGAGTTTGAAAGTGCATTTCCTCCAGTCCCACCTTGACTACTTTCCTGAAAATGTGGGAGCTGTGAGTGAGGAACAAGGTGGACAATTCCACCAAGACATTAAAGAGATGGAAAGGAGATACCAGAGAAAATGGAGCATTACAATGATGGCATACTACTGTTGGATGCTTCAGAGAGACATTCCAGATGCTACTCACAAGCGTAAATGCACCAAGAGAAGCCTCGCAGGGAAGACGAATCGAGTTTAGTGTGTGTAGGTGAGCTCATTTCAGTTCAAAAAAGGATTTTCATGAAAAGATTGTAATAACTTTTTAATTTTATAACTCTATTTCCATTTATTTTGAGGTATTGCCTTATTTAACATAGTTACCTAAATTGTCAGGAAACGAGATGTCCTATGACAAAATGGAGGTCATTTTCGTATTCAGTGCACCAAAAAACATAAAGATTATGTGGAATAACCAAAACCGCTTTTTAGAAATTTTTTTGCAGACCTGTGAATTGTAAAACTGGGAACCAGGATGGGGACTGGCTAGTATATACTTGGAAACTTAACACCTCATGTGATGCCTATCCATTATATGTGTGACTCTGCCTCCTTTAAAAATCTTGATGGAGAAGGATACCACTTGAAATATCTGCGCACCAGAGACATCAGTCTCCTTATGTTCCAACAGGAAAGTCCCAGACTTAGAAATCCAAGACTGGTGTTATGATGTTGAAGTTATTGGGCAACTCAGTCCAAAAGATGAACATCTGTACCGCCCAGCGATCAACAATTTAAACTTGAGTGTATGTATAATATTTTTTGAAATTGGGGTTTCAAGTCAAACCTCCTGCACACCAGTATGAAATTCAATGAAATAGTTAATATTTTGCACAACTGTAGGGATCAGGATCTACCCACTAGTAAACTGAAGTAGTCCATAGTAACTAAAATGGAAGCGACATAGTCCTGTGTATAAAGCTCAAATGTGAGTCTGGAAGCTAAAGAGTAATAGATACTTATCCGCCCCAGTCATTGTCCAATAAAGGCAATGTTCACACAGAGGGATCCAGCATGATCAAGAGGAGCACCTGACCGGTTTCATCAGCTCCAACCTGCTCTATCAGAGGTTACATCAGTAACAGTTTACTATGCTTCAGTAATGGACAGAACACAGGAGTGATCATAGAGATCGCTCACTGTATTCATTCAGGAAATAAAGGGGCCAGTAAATGACATATTTCCTTGCCCTTTCGCCCACTCTCCATCCTGAAGCCAGTAGCACTGCGGGGGAAAGGGTACACAGGAAGGCCTGGACATCACGGGAGGCAGGGTTTTACACACTTAGAACCGACCTGCAGTGGATCCGGAGGAAGTAGGAGGCATAGAAGCTAACAGCGCTGCAGGGGGAAACACAAGAAGATTGGTTTCATTAATAAGGCTGTACAGCCATTTCAGCAGATGCCCAGGCCGCCCTTTTTTGAGTTGATCGGGCCCAGTATAGGAGGGCTGTGGGTTCTGTCTTAGTGGCCCTGATAAAGACCAATGGTGCAAAAAGTTCAAAGTAATCTGTGCGGCAGCAGTGAGAGCAGCAGTAGATCTCCATAGTATTCAGGACGCTTGTTTTTAATCAGTGTGTCTATGCATCTTCTTCCTTTTTTTTTTTTTTTTTTTTTTTATTTATTTTTTATTTTTTTTAATGCATGTTCAGTGAGTGCTATGGATTGTTTTTGTTTATCTTCTGTTTCAATGTTTTTATTGAAAACATGCAAATAGGTAACGATTATAGCTAAAGGCCCTTGGTGGCCATGCAAACAGATCTCGCAGCGCAGGTGGGACACAGAAATGACAAAAGTATTCTACATTAGCAACGTGTAAAGTAGGTGTAGCAAGTCCACGTATCCCAGTCCATCAGGAGTGGGGGGAGTGAAGTACAGCCAGTGTGTGGGAAGAATCCCATAAATGCAGTGAGTGGGACAGCATGGGGCTGAAAATTGCCCTCCGATTCTTAGGGGAAACCCACAAAGATCGATAGGGAGAGGCGCACAAGCCTTTGTCTTCAAGGCTATCCACTCTGGTCTATAAGAAGTGGCGTATATTTGGGAAAATTGGGTCAACTGAGCCGCCCTATAATATTTACTGAGGTCTGGGACCCCCAGCCCACCAGAGTCTCGTAAAGTATATAGCATTCGACGTACTCTGTGACTCCTAGCGCCCAAAATAAAGTGCAGTAATTTTTGTTCTGGAACCTATGAAGGTCAGCGGCTGGAAATGCTATGGGTAGGGTACTAAAGAGGATTTTGGGTAGTAATACCATCTTAACTGCAGCAATCCTACCCATCCAGTACCGGGAAGCGAAATATGACTACAGCTCAACGTCCCGCAATAAATGTGTGTGTAAAAAGAAGAAAAAAAAGTGGATAATTTGCCTTATAAAATGTTGCTATGGAAGAAGTCAGCTTAATTCCTAGGTATGGCAAGGAACTTGTCTGCAAAATAAAGCTATATTTGGTCATTTAGACTCTGTAAAGTAGCCCCACGTAAGTTGATGTTGAGGGCCTCAGACTTTTCCCAGTTTACGGCCAAACCAGAAATATTCTCAAATGGAGCCAAATGACCAGTGAGAGATGGGAGAGAGGTGTGTGGTGAAGTAAGAAAGAGGAGTAAATCATCGCAAACCGAGCACATTTATGTTGTTTATACCTGCTGTCTACATCTAAGCTGTCAGGATGGGTCCGGCTGGCTGCAGCCAGAGTCTCGATGATAATTAATAAGAGGAGATGGAGGGCAACCTTGACAGGCGCCGGACGCTTTAGAGATGGGATTGGAGAGGTATCCCCTCAGCCGTATTTGCGCTGAAGGTTTACTATATAGTGTGTGGGGAAACAAATCAGGAATTTGGGGCCGAAGCACCACCTCAAAAGTATTCGAAATAACTATTCGCACGAGATGGTGTTAAATGCTTTCCGGATGTCCAATGAGAGCAGCATGCCTTTTTGGGAGTTGCCTCGATCCCTGGAAGACTGTAAAATAGAGAGGAGATCAATGGCTCTCCTTTATTTGATCGGAAGCTTGCCTATCAGGCACAAACCCAACCTGATCCTTGTGGATATGGTTTGCAATAAAATAGTTTGCCTGGTAGATTAAATTTTTATGCCAAGAGTTTTGAGTCTGTGTTTATCAATGATATTGGCCTGTAATTAAAATACATCACTAAGCTTTTTGTTATGTTTGGGAATGAGGCTGATAAAAGCTCTGTTGGAATCTACTTTCGTCGGATCAACGTTTTGGAGAGCGTTAAAATAAGTCACTTAATGTGGAACAAGGAGGGGAGCAAATTTCTTGTAATACAGGGCTGTGAAGCCGTCAGGTCCAGGGGCCTTTAGCCAACTTTGACTCTTTGATGACCCTGAGGACCTCGGCCTGAGAAATTTTACTGTCCAGGGTCTCCCTATGTGAATCTGATATGGTAGGTAATGGAAGATGAGCTACGAAATCCTCAAAATCCTCTTGAGTAGCGTTGTGCGTGTTGGTTTATAAATTCTGATAATAGGTGTGAAATTCTTTTAAGCACAGTTATGGGATTCTGAGTCAGTGAGCCATTCATTGTTCTATGTTTAGAGATTACTGTCAATAGTGGTTTGGGAGTCAGTTTCCGTGCCAACAGTTTCCTTGGTCGGTCGGAATGTTGATCAAATTTGGCCTGAGACCACCTAAGGGTTTTCTCTGCCTTGGTAGTGAGACATACATTTTAGTTCGAGATGCGTGGCTTCTATTTTATTCCGAAGATCGAGTTGCGGGTTCTGTTTGTTCCTTAAGCAGGGTGGTTAGTTCTGACTCTTTGGTGTATGAGAGCTTTGGAGGTGTTCTTATATCTTGAAGCCAACTGAATAAGGATACCCCGTACGGAGGCTTTATGGGCTGTCCAATTTGTTTGTGGTGAGGTCTGTGTTTAACAGCGAAGAATTCTTTCAGATGCATTTCGGCATCAGAGCAAACAGAGGCTGCGGAGTAGTGATTCATTTAAACGCCAGGAGTAAACCGAATTAGCTTTGCGAAGAGAAGTGCAGGTGGATATAACAGACGAGTGATCAGACCAAGCGACCTCTAGTATTTTGGAAGAGTTAAACAAGGGCACGTTGCGAGAGGGAGTGAAGATGTAGTCTATCCTAGAGTAGATTAGATAAACATTAGAATAATATGTAAAGTCTCACATCTGGAGGTATTAAATTCCCGCCAAACATCAATGAAGCCAAATTGATGTAGTAACTACCCAAATTTTAGTGCCCATCCTGGATGGTTGTAGGATGCGGGACCTCGGGGGCCTCGTCTTGTCCAAGACCGAGTCCAATGCTGTATTAGAGTCCCCAACCTCCCCAAGACCACAGTTCCTTAAAAAATGCAGAGACAGTGTCTGGAAAAGAGACTGGAAAACGCTATCTGGTTGGTGTTAGGTGCATAGAAAGTGAGGAAAGTTACCTTTAGGGTCCTGAGCAACTTTAAGGGGTGAAAAATAAAGCTAATTAGATATGTATACTGTGACTCCCCATATCTGGTGTGTTGGCTAAAAAGAATTGGGGGTAATGACAATGTGCAAATGGGGTCTGATATGTATTGGGGAAGTGAGTCTCCTGTAAGAAAACTACATCTGCTTCCACAGAATAATAGTGGAAAGCTTTTCTACATTTTACTGGCGAGTTCAGACCCTGAGTATTATGGAAGAGGAACGTGATTGGTTTAGGTGTGTTATCGGAAGCCATGAGAGGGGTCCAAAAAAACTAACTTACCCCAGAAAGGCTGGAACCAGGAGGCAATCCGAAAGCAAATCCCAATGGAGAGCGCATGTCGCGTGGGTGGAAAAGGAGGATGAAGACAAATAGAGAAATGATTCAGAGGTGTATGGAGGGAAGCCAAGACCTGCAAGCAGGGAGAAAGATAAACAATATGATAAATGGCAAATTATCATGAACAATAGTAGAGAGGTCAGATTCAGGTATGCCGCAATGGCCACCAAACTTGAACTAAGTACGTCCACATGTAGTGGAAAGAGGTCTGAGTCCACGTCAGTCGATAGTACAGTAGGTGGAGTCAGAGTGGGGAAAAGTGCTCATGCACAAGGCCTGTGCTGAATCTAATCAAAACAGCAAAGTTAACGAAGGCCCTCCAACGTTCCTACAGGTCACTAAAGAGCAAACCAAATGGTAAACAAAATATAATAGGTCAACAGTGCACAGGGGATAAGATTCATCCGTAGCAAAACTAAAGTCCTGAAATGAAAATGTGAAAATGGGTGGGGGGACCAATTATCAATCAAACATGTAGTAAAGAGAGAAACCAGCAGTCCCAGGCAATTGTATCAAGGAGGTCGGGAATTTTGCTATGAACGGCTTCTGATGTTGTGCCATAGTGGTGATAGAGGAGCAGTGGCCTCTGGATGGTTTTTATCTTCCAGGCAAGGCGATTGACGCCGTGGTGTTACAGATGGAGAGGTCGAAATCAAGCCTAAGTGTAGCAATAGAGCATTGCCTTCAGCGAAAGTGGCAAATGAATTACTTTTTTTTTTTTTCTTCCCCCTGGTAGGTGACTGACAAGCGGAAAGGAAACATCCAGCAGTATTTGATTTTCTGGTCTTGGAGAGATTTCAAGAGCGGTTTGAAAGCTTGTCACTTCTGGGCTGTGGCCTGTGATATTTTGGCAAAGATTTGGATATCATGTCCTCCTATCTGGATATTTGGGTTTCCTGAGTTTTTATCATAGTCCGCTCCTTTGATCCCATAAAAGTGAGGCTTCACAGTGATGTCCCTAGGTGGTCCATTTGGTTGAACGGCTGTTAGGGCCCTATGGGCCAGATCCAGCTCTAGTTTATGATCCTGTTCATTAGGGAGTAAGGATTGCATCAGTTCCATAACTGCCGCATGAGTGTCTGTATAGGACTCAGGAGGGCCTCAAATTCTAAAGTTCTTATCTCCAGGACCTATTTTCCAGGTCATCTATTTTAGCCAGGGCCTCTTCCAATATAGTGTGTAATTGAGAAATCTGATTGGTCCTGGAGACCATAGTGTCCAGCTTAGTTTCTATGTCATTGATACGATTACCTAGATCTTTGAATTCTTCTTCAAGTTCAGTGGTGATGCGTTTGCTCGCCTTCTCTAATCCCTGATCCAGCAATGCTGAAAACCTCGCTAGTATGATGGGATCACCAGAGTACTCTGGTTGAAGAAGCTGAGAGTGTTGGGGAAGGGAAAACATGTGGCTCAGAACTTGCATTATGTCTGCTGTGGATGGGAACAATCTCCCCCATAGCCCTATCTAGTGAGGAGCTGGTGGACTGGGAAAGGGGGGGGTCTCTGCCTGGACAGTCATCCTCATATGGCAATGCAGGAGAGGGGGGGATCTTGCTCACCCTGGCTGGAAGAGGAGAGGTTCGGTAATGGTCCAAGGCCTGCCACGTGTCAGAAGCAGAGAGTGGAACTGTGGTGGCTGCCTGGTCTAGGGCTAGATTCTCCTGGAGACGTGCCGGGGCTGTTTTAGACATCCTGACCAAGCTTTTCCCTGCATTGATTGAATCCATGTGGTTGAGCTGTGAATTTTTGGTTCCCAGTCAATTTTCAACCTTTTGCAGTGAGGGCCAACCAGTCAGGAGAGAGCACATCTTTGGGGGATTTGGTGGGGGACTTGTATCACTTATCTGCAGCATGGTGTGTGGTTTTTATTTATTTATTTTTTTTTTTCTGCACTGATTTTTTGACTTTTCAGGACTTTTTGGACTTGATTATGTTTAACAGTGATTTGTAAAATATATTCTTTGCAACATTGATGCATTATTATAGTTGACCGTAATCACAGTGTGAGTGATTTCACAGTGGTATTGAGTCCTCATGCATACTGGATGTTTTTACAGCTGCTGTTTTTGGCTTTTGACTTTTTTTTTTTTTTTTCCTACAGCTAGTAAACCCCCCAGCATGTTATCCCATGTGTCCATTCACACATTGACTGTAATCAATGTTTTTTGGCAGGGACTTTTTTTGGCTGGGGGAAAAAAAAACCCCAGGGCTAGTGGGTTTCTAGAGGAGTTTTTTAGCTGTAAAAAAGCTCTAACGCTGCAAACCGGCGTTTTTGGACTTTTTTTGACAAAAGAACATTTTTTTGGGGGGAAAAAAAAAAACGCTAAATGTGGCAAAACACCACTAAAACCTAATGCAAAAATGCTAAAGAAAGCTGAAAAACAAGTTTTTAATGTGATTTTACACAGCTAACGTTACCAGTGTTATCAAAACACCCCGTAGGCATGGACCCTTATAATTATTTTACAGAATTGATACTTGGTTTTATATTTGTTTCTATATTTAACCGGTTAACACTAAGTGCAGCACTATAACTATTTGTGTATTGGCACCATTTTATACTAGCAGCTGTTTATTTTCACTGTAGCGCACTTATTTGCATTCCTTTTTTTTGGTTTATTTTTGATTTCTAAGAACTACATATCCCTTTGGTTGCTTCTTCTGTCAGCACCTCTGTAGTTCAGACAGCAGGTTTTTGAAATGGATGACACAGTGCATATTCAAAAGGGATGGTTAATGTGTCATTCACTGCTTTCACTACAGTAAGTGTGTGGGATTCTTCAAAATGTAATTGTTCAGATTAGTTAGAGCAGGCTAAAAATACTTAAGTTTATTTTTGAAATTTTGACCATGGATACATATAGAGCTCTTCTATATACATATACATATATCGATACATATAGAGTTATTCCCCCCCCCCCCCTTTTTTTTTTCTTTTTTTTTTTTTTAAAAATACCCAGGCTTTTCTCCCACCTGTACTTCACCATGTTCCATGACTGCCTTGCCTTTACTTTGCAAAATCCCATAATCGTACATTGTCGCCTTTTTATACTACTGACCATGGTTAATACATTATTTGCAGTGGATGTGCACAATTTCTATTGTGTTATAGGCACAGTTTCTTACTAAATCTCATATGCCTCATCCTGAAAAGCAGATTAAATTACACCAAACTGGTATTTATATGCATGTGGCCTGATATTCCCTAAGCCTACTAAAAACAGTTAAACTTTAATACCTGTTGACCTTGAGGACTATGTCAGCTTAATGGCAGTGATGGTGGAGACAGCTAGCAAGAGACAGAATCATTCAGACTACATGCCTTTTTCCTATTTTAGTCTCCTCTTTAGCCAGACAGGATAATTTCACTTTCTCACTGGTCATCTGCTAGCAAGTGAAATTTCTTCCCAGCTCAATGAAGAAGCCATTCTGTTAGGGGAATTGGTTCCCCCGTCTGGACCATACATGTGCAATTTTTTTTTTTTAGTTACATTTTAATCACTTTCCATGCACTGTAATTCAGAAACCATCATTTTGATGCTAAGGAATCTACAACCCCAATTCCAAAAAAGTTGGGACGCTGTGTAAAATCTACATAAAAACAGAATGCAGTGATTTCCAAATCTTATAACCCATATTTTATTCACAATAGAAAATAGAAAGCGAAATGTTTAACCTGAGAAAATGTACCTTTTTTAAGAGGAAAAAATGAGGCACTTTTGAAATTGATGGCAGCAACATGTCAAAGTTGGGACAGGGCAACAGAAAACTGACAAAATGGGTATAACTCTTTGGCCCTACTTTTTCTGTGGGTCACAGGAGTGCTTAGTTCTACACTCCTCCTATGACCTGTATTCTGTTGAAAGCAGGCCAAAGTCTGGTGTCAGCTGACGTCACTCAGCTGGTCTAGACTGGCGGGATCCCGACTTTAACCACTTCCCGCCCATAGGACATACCCATACGTCCTTGGATTGAAGTGGTTCTACAGGGACCATGGCTGCAGTCATGATCCTGGTATCTTTTTTTTTTTTTTTTTTTTTTTTTTTTTAGCCGGTAATGCCGTACAATGTAAAAGCGATTTGATTGACTCAACTGCTGGATTGCTATTAAATGGAGGGGCAAGGCTTCTCCCTTCTGCCATCTCCCTGGTAGGACGGGAGAGCCCGGGACTGAAACTGGCTTACCGTAGAGATGCAAGATGTCTAAGGAACTGGAAGTGACAAGGATTTTCACTCGGATATAAACAAGCCATTACCGGCTTGTGAAAGCATCCAATCAAACAGATCAGGTTTGATCAGATGCTTTTAAGGTCAGGGGAGAGCTGGGATCTAATAGTACATCTCTTGTGATAGCAATAAAAGTGATAAAAAAAAAATTAAAGTGTAAAAGAAAAAAAAAAAAGGAAAAAATTTAAAGCTGAGCATTGTCAGGCTACTTGGCATGTAGAGCAACCTGTGGAGTCCAGGGCCATGGTCCATTTCTATGGTTCCCGGACCCAGAAGACCCCATCGAGGGTAAGCCCACTAACTGGTAAAACCTGGACCTTTAATCTGCCCAGCCTAGTAGGTAAGGTAAGATGGGATTTTTTTTTTCCTGTGTGTTTTTTACTGGTTCCTGGCTTTTATGAACACAGTCCACAGTGCATAGCACATTGTGGTTCTATAGGCAGATGATTTGGGGGTTGTTCACTTTATTTACAAGCAATTTAGGATAGGTTAACCTTTTCTTACATGTTACACCTGTGTTCAGTAACGTTACTGTTATAGCAGCACCTTTTCCCCCCCCCTTTCCCGATCGCCCATTGTGACAGCGGCCTGGGGATCTTCTTGCCACGCACGCTGTCACAATTAAAAAAACAAAAACGCTGTGCAGGGCTCTGCCCACCCAGCCACGTCACTCATTCAGAGTTCTGTGGATGAGAGAACTACAACTACTGTCAGCCATTGCGACTGACGGCTTGCAGTTCTCAATGAACTATTAGAGAGTTGATGAGCGCTCATTGTAGTTCATTGATGCTTCCTATCATTCAGTAACAATAAATAAAAGTTGGCAGTTCTTCCTTTTTCTTATCCAGTCTCTGGAGGATAAGGTAACAATCCTTGTTTTTGAAACGTTAAATCAAAAACTGGAAAAAGACCATTTTGACAACTCAGATTTTAATACTAAGTTCATTGGGGCAATTTTGATCACATCACCTTGTGGTGGAATGAGCACCATTTTGTCTTTGATTTACTTTTTCATTGTCATCTTTTTTTCAGTTGTCTATGGCCAGCTTTATTGAGAAAACTTACAAGGTTATCTAATTATCCATATTTTTAAAGAGCTCAACATTTTTACAAAGTTGTTCAGATTTGTTGTGCAGATTTTAAGCAATTCTTTTCCATGACCATCTGATGCAACAGAAAAGCTCTGCTTTGTGATCTCATGTTAAAGTTATTTACAATTGCAGCTTCATTTGTAACTTTTTCATTCTAGAATTTATATATAAATGTTAGTTGTTCAAATGATTGTTGGAGGAATTACTTATGCAGTGTGACTATTAACAGATTAAATTCTCATCAGTGCAGAAGAGAGCCTGCTAGCTGACAAGTAGCCACTCTTGGTGTTCAGCACAGAGGTTTGAGGTTTCATAACCTACCAGGACACTATCTGCATGGAGGTTGAATGTTCCCTTTGCATTTGTTGGTTTTTTCCTACAGTGCACAACATACCATTACATTACCTTTTTCCTAAAATGTTCTATTTTTTATGTGGTGTTTTTTTTTTAATTTTATTTCTAGGGACCCTAAGCATAAATCGACTGTTTATGCATCTGGAGCTTACGTTTGCAGAGTAATAAACAGCATTTGCGTCTCTCCTTAAGCCTGCTCTCCTTCTAATGTGTGTTACCAGTCCGGACCTCATCCAACATGGCCGCTGCTATACTTCCGGCAACGTCTGACATCACCTGTGCAGCATTTCGTTTTTCAAAGGATGCGTCCGTCAGACTACAGCCGGCTATATATGCGCTGCTCCTCCTACCTCCTCTGATTTACAATCGCCATCTCACAAGAGGGTAAAGTGCCCTACTCCACATCATCTAGACGATCTCAGCTGATCGTTAATGAACAAGGGCCGAACTAAATGATGACATTGAAGGGCCTCGATGTTACAGGTCCTTGGACCTCTCTTCTGACATCTAATGGCTAGATGTCAAATCTCCAATTACAACTGCATACCATAAATAAAATCAAATATATAAATGTACATACCCAAAATGGGTATAAATTAAATAAAATAAATTGCCTATAAATGGATTAAAATGGGAAAAAGAGGGAAACTGATGTACAAAAAATGATGGGCATAGAACTAGTATCTAAGATAATGAAGGGTTCCTAGATATGTCCATAAAGATATGAGTAACCATACGGACCCCAACCTACATGTACAGCATATCAATGCCAGAAAGGGGGTGGGGGGGGCAACAAATCCTGAGGTCCCCAGTACTATTATGTATGTGAGAGACAAAAATTTTAATTCCTTGTGTGTACCAGACATTGGATTGAGACCGAGGTAGGCAACAACTTGCCTGATCTGCTGTAGATGAGCAGAAATTTTTTTTTTTGCCAATAAAATTTTTTTTCTTCAGGTTATATCAGTAACACTTCATCCCTTTTTTCTTTTTTTTTTTTTTTTATATATAGTAACATCAATTTGCATGGATAATGTGCATAGTAGACTGGATTCATGCACAGCACAGATGAAATTGTGCCTTTTTCCTATTTGAGTGAATTGAGAAATTTGAGAAGATGAGATTTGCTTAATTTACCATCTCATTTTCTTATCTGTTAGCCAGTGTTTTGTATGTAGTATTGCAGAATACTATGAGTGGATAAAATAAAAAACATTTCCATGAGATATTGAACTAATCTAGAGCACAATCTGTCTGGGGAAATCGCTAAAACTGCATGGATTTAGTGCTTGAAAAAGAAATGGCTCATCTAATAAAATGTAAAAATGTATATTCTCAGTACCTAAGCACGTTAGACTCTGTCATGTGGCATAGAGGACAAAGTATTTTTTTTTACTTTTGTCTTTTTAGCATACTTTTAATATTGTTCGTTTCTTAGGATTGTATACCTTTAACCTCTGCATCATTTAAGGTCTGTTTAATAATAAATATCCTTACCTATTTTTCTTTTTCCTTGCAGGGACAGAATAAATAGCTTTGGTAGCATAGAGTGGACTGCAAAGGTAAATACTGTACATGTATCTTACAAACCTTTATTGTGATTATACTGTAAACATGCAAATTAGGTTATTTTTCCCTTTTAAAATCAATCTACCAAAAGGTCTGTAGTGGCAGCCTACATTTCCTTTAGACAAAGTAGACTGCCTGGCTGTTTGTAGCGTGGATACTTCTGTGTCACTAACATGAAATAAACATGCAACATAAGTGAGTAGTATATTCAGATGACAGAGGTCAGCAGTGCCAGCCTATGTATTTTTCCATAAATGAAAATTGTTCACTGATAAGACGCATGTAATTGTTGATTCATTAGGGTAGTGGTGTATGAAGCTTGAGGTTGTCTCCTGAAAAAGCCAGAGTTAATCCACAGGGAACCATTTAGAAGGAACCAATAGAAAACCTGCTACAAATTTTCTAGCAGTGTAGGACTTTATTGGTCATTCAAAGTATACTATATCCAGACAATGTTGCATATAAAGAAATAATCCATCAATGCCAGTTCATGTAAGAGTAAATAACAGACTAAGTCATAGCATGAAATAACCACACAGTTCTTTACAAAATAAGAGCAATAACACTAATACAAGCAAGGCAAAGGAGGAATAAATAGAAAAGTCACAAACCGTTCAGTTGGTTTATGTGCACATGCAGTAATCCAAACAGATCAGTACACATTAGATCAAATTGCTAATCTAGACCCTGGTGAATATGTGAAAGAAGGGTCCTAAATGGGTGAAAAAAGGAGCTGCAATTCAAAAGCACAGCAATGCCTAATGGGCATAAACAGAAGAGCATGGTTTTGAAAGCTTGGCAAATCCTAAGTGGTGCATTCAGTCCTTTGTTCCATATTGCATCAGTGTCTTTTGAAGCTAGTTAGCACTGTGAACAGCTAGACAAATACATTGTAAAAGACATATAGTCAGAGTATATCCTGACCTCCTAGTGATGCTTGGGGCACATCAGTTGCTGTATAGTTGAAGTTTAATTGTAGAAACTATATAGTCCAGATGTAACCCAAGTCTCCTAATTATGACTGTATATCTGTCAGTAATCAGGGCAACATTAATGCCTTGTATAGGTGTGCTGTAATGGGGGAACTGGGACATTATTCACACTACAGCAGGCTATGCATATGTTCAAATATATAATATGGATTCACACCAAAGGTCTCATCATTACACTTACTAGAAGCAGAAGACATAGAAACCTAAACCTCTATGCAGATCACAATGCATTTCAATAGATAATGTATTGCAGCAAACGTTCAACAAGCTTGAAAAGCTGAAATGTTTTTTTTTTTATGTTGCACAGCTAGGAATCTCTGGGAAAATTATCTACCTAGTGTACATAAAGAATGCCTCAAATCTCATTTGTGCAGTGGGTTAACAATTTGCATAGGGCTTCAGGTTACGTTCCAAGCATCCCCAGGTCAGTCCTTACTGCATTGAGCTGGTCTTTTTCTTTTTTTTTTTTTTTTTTGTTACAACACTGGTCCTGATTATGGGAGGGAATCACAGTGAATTTAGGAAAGTTATCGTAATGTCTTAATATTTTTAGTAGTGATGGGTCTAAAAATCTGCAATGAATGTCTCACTGATCAATTTGTCAATAGGATAGTAAGCGTGGAATATCTCCAAGAGGGACAGAACAATAGCAACCATTTCAGTTGAAGAGTTCCTGGCCTCCTTACTGTATCAGAAAAAAAATTATGCATTGATAATGCAAACAAGTGCAAAGTACAGAAAATAATGCCATCTAAGAGTTGATTTGTTACTGAGCTGACTTTAATTTCCTGATTGTGAAGTTCATCATAACACAGGCTTCTATAAATTGAGTTATATGCAGCTACCTATAGATGATTGGACTGTGACAAAATAAAGGCTTTAGGGACATGCCTCTAACTCCTCCCACTCCAAGCTAACCTCAGTTTTTTTGCCAGCATCGTAGGTAATTGGACCTTTTTCCTGTACTGCGAGAAAGTTCTCTCTGTACCCATTTCTCTCATTACTCAGTTTCTTCAGTTGATTTCTTCATCACCCAGCTGCACCACAGCCACTACTTGGATCAAATGGTAGCCTCCTTTTGAGGCAGTGCCATATGCTGGTTTCACTGGTTGCAACTCAACGTTCTGACCACTTGAGACAAACTGACTCAGTCCTAAGACCTCCCAATGCATCTGAACTCAAAGGCCAAACATTCCTTGATGTGGATTACCAATCTGGTACTGGAGTTAGGGAAGCATTTTCTTCCACACGTGTGGGCAGTTCTCATAATGCATGCTAGTCTGTTGGGCTGGGAAGTAGCCCTTGATAGCTTGTCAGGGCAGTGGGCTTGATTGTCAGTGGAGGGGAGGCTCCATTTTTAAACATTCTAAAATGTGCTGGACTCCTTTTTATTGTGAGGACAACCAAAAAGAATACAGATGGACAATGACTTGTTAACCATCAAGGGGGCACCACACATTGTTATACTGTATTTGGAGCAAACTTGATCCTCTTGTGGGCATAACGTTCTGCCCCTGTATGCTGTCGTTATCTCAGGCATGGAAAATTGGCTTAGAGACTCTCAGTTGTCAGCGTCTTGAGCTGTGAAGAATAGGCTCTCCATTCAGAAGTATTTCAAGCTCTTTGCCAAAGGTGGGAGACATCAAATGTGGATTCTGTAGTGGCAAGATTCAAAAACACACTGGACAGGTTTGTTGCCAGGTCCAGGAACTGTCAAGCCTTTGCAATAGATGTTCTGGTGAGGCCGTGAAATAAATTTAATCTGACCTTTTTATATCCCTCTAGATTCTCCATTGCCTTTGTTGCAGGATCAAAAATAAGGGTATCTTGGTCCTATTGCACTGCATTGGCCCTGTTGACAAGTATACTTGAACGTCTGGTAGATGCTTCATGGCTTCTTTCAAATTTTCTGGACCTTCTATTTTTAAGGGTCAGCATCCCATCCTGCTTCTCGGTTGCTGGATTTAATGGCATGGTAATTGAAGCCATGGGCCTCAGGGGGAGGGGCCTTCTAGATTCTCTCATCCTTACCCTTTTGAAGGCTAGGAAGTCCACTTTTCATAAAGCCTGTCGGCACACCTGGAGGACCTACTTCGATTGGTGTGAGCTGACAAACTTTTCATCCTAGAAAGTATTCTGGAAGATGTTTCCAATCCTTCCTCCAGTCTGGTCTGTGGTCTGGTCATTGATCAACATCTGGCCTTTAATATGATTTAAGGGACAAATCTCAGCCTTGCCTGTTCTGTTTCAGAGACCTTTGGCCTCTCACCTTCTAGTTAAAATCTTAGTTCAGGAAGTAGCTGCAGCCCCCCATCCTCCTTCCTTTTTTTTTTGTTTGTGTACTGTACTGCAGAAAACTTATTTTACTGGCAGGTCAAAAATCCTATTTTGTATTGCGCATGCTTGGGCAGGTTATTCATAAGCGTTGACAATAAAATCTAGAATTTTATTATTATACAAGATTTTGTAAGTGAACAAATGATAGCAACAACTCCTTATTAGATAATTGGCAGTTTCCAAATTTATTTCAGGTACTTATATAGCGCCATCAATTTACGCAGCACTTTACATATATATTGTACATTCACATCAGTCCCTAACCCTCAAGGGGTGTACAATCATCTAAGGTTCCTAACTCACATTCATACATACACATACTAGGGCCAATTTAGACAGGAGCCAATTAACCTACCAGCATGTCTTTGGAGTGTGGGAGGAAACCGGAGTACCCGGAGGAAACACGCACAGCCACAGGGAGAACATGCAAACTCCAGGCAGGTGGTGCCATGGTTGGGATTTGAACCGGCAACCCTAGAAATGCCAGGCAGAAGTGCTAGCCACTTAGCCGCTGTGCTGCCCCAAATGTTTGTACTTTAATCACTTAAAGACCAGCATGTCAAACCCCTTTCCTGTCCAGGTCATTTTCCAGTATTGGGCACGGAAATGCTTTGATAATTACTCAGTCATGCAACACTCACCCTACCCACCTTAATTTTATATCATTTTTTAAGCCGCTTTTATTTGGTTCTTTTTATTTATCACTGGGTTTTTGACTATGTAAAAAAACCTACATTTTTGAGGAAAAACTTTTTTTTTTTTCCTTCCCTTAGTGACACTATACTAGGATGCCTATTGATTTGCGACACAGGCTGCCTGCTTTGGTGATGCTCTGGGGAAACACTATTTTCTCTCACACCGATCGGCTGTGGAAAAAGTGCTGGCTGCAATATGCAGCCTTTGTGTGTGGTCTCTGTGATTGGTCATGACAATGAGATTTGCACAGCGATCATAGTGTACGAAGCTGTATGCACGAGCAGCACGATGGGAAGGTCTTTTTTTTAAAATGGCCTTCTACCCTCAGGAGACAGTTATCCAACTTTTTTTTTTTTTTTTTTTTCTGGCTGCTTCTTACCTTTTTATTTTGAACCTCCATAATAACACAGGTCTGCGACTAAAAAGCTGGTTTGATTATTTTCATCTAATTTCCATGTATTTTGGTGTGCTGAAAACAAATAAAATATTGAAAAAACTCCTAGACGTCATGATTTTTACAAAATGCAAAATTGTCTTCAAATTTATCACATTTTTGGTATTTTTTTTTTATATTATGGGTTTTTAACCAAATTTAAAGTCCAAATTACTACCTGCCTAGGGATTTCAGTGTTGAACTTCTGTGATCTGTCGCTTGGCTGCCCTACCTTGCACTATGTTGCCATTCTCTTTGATTACATCAGTAGCTTCCTCCAGCACCGTGTAGAAGCTGAAGCCTCCATGGCTCTGTAACGTGCCATTCTTGCCTAGGTGAAAAAATAGGTGTGCTGGATCTGGAAACAATAAAAGTAATGCAATAGGTGATTACAATCTTTTACGTTATCTCTATTATAGGCATGTTAGATGGCCTCCTTTATAGGCCTTAATGGGATTTTATTTATGGATACGAAGAAGCAAGTGACTGACCAAAACGTTTGTAGACGTGGCTGTTCACCTTCCCATGGGCTGCACAGTGTGGCTCGCATAGGAGTATGGAGGGGTTGGGGGGAGGGATATACATTGTTCAACATAAATGAGTACACCCCTTTTTGAAAGATTTTAATAAATATCTCAATGAACACAAGAACAGTTTCCAAAATGGGAACAAAACTGAATTTTATAGAACATTTGTTTAGCTCATTACATGAAAGTAAGGTTAAAGCGGAGTTCCACTTATTTGCCTCCTCTCCCTCTCCACTGCCATATTTGGCACCTTTTGGGGGGGAGCAGATACCTGGTTTTGACAGGTAACCACTCCTACTTCCGACTCAGTTTGCCGCGGCGAAGTGAGCCAGAAGTTCGGCCCCCTCCTTCCTCCTGCAGTCTCGAAGACTGCTGGACCAATCAGGAGGCGCAACACGACTCGCACATGTGCAGTGGGCACCAGGCTGTGAAGCCGCAAGCTGTCATAGCCTGGTGCACGCAGTAGAGATGCCAGCACCGTGCAGGGGAGAAGGGACGCACAGGTGAGAACATCGCTGGACTCTGACAGGTAAGTGTGTTTTATTAAGTCAGCAGCTACAGTTTTTTTTTTTTTTTTTTTTTTTTTTTTGTATTTTTGTAGTACAGTGTCCCATAGAAAATGTTGATGCTGAAAGGAAAGTAAAGGTTTTCTGGCAAATCTGTTGGGGTGTACTCATTTTATGCTGACCACTGTAACTAAGAAGATATCTATATATAAAAGAATTCTCTTAACTCCTGTCCCTAACATCTACATTCATGAGTCGCTCCTTAATTTTTCTGGCCGCCTTGCATTCAAACAATTTCTACCCAGCAAGCATGCCAGATATGGGGTTAGGATATATAAGACCTGTGAGAGGGCAACAGGTTATACATAGAAGTTTTGGATTTATGAGGGAAAAGATAGTCATGTGGAGCCCCCCGGATGCCCAGACTACATGGGGAGCAGTGGCAAGATAATTTGGGACTTGGCGTCATCCTTTTTCCATATGTGGTACCACCTATACGTGGAACCACCTATACGTGGACAATTTTTATTCAAGCGTGCCACTCTTTAGACATTTGTAGAATCTTGGAATTGGCACATGTGGCACCTTGTGACTCTATCGCTGGGGCTTCCTCCAACGGCTTGTAAATGCCCGTTTTAGAAAGGGGGAAAAAGCCTGCTTGACAAATGAGAAATTGCTTGCAAAGAAATGGAAGGACAAATGGGATGTTTTCGTCCTGTCTTCCTTTCTTGCAGACACGACCATCCAAATTGCCACGGCAGCTGGTGTTGTTGAGAAGCCCCTCTGTGTCCACGACTTTAACCTTAACATGGGAGGGGTGGACTTCACTGACCAGATGATGAAGCCGTACTTCTTTTTCTGAAAAGCCAGACGCTGGTACAAAAAAGTGTCTGTTTATTTCAGTTGGCTCTATATAATGCTTTTGTGCTTTTCCATAGCAACTGGACAAAGTGGATCCTTCCTAAGATTCGAGGAACAGATAATCATGGACATTTGTATCCAGAAGGTGCTATGACCTAAAACCCCAACACAGATGCAGTTAGCCGGCTGCATGAAAGGCATTTGCTTGATGCCATTCCTGGTACCCCAACCCAAAGGACACCCTAAAAAAGATGTCGTGTCTGTAGCAGACATGGGATTAAGTGTGACACCTGCTTTTTTCCTTTTTTTTTTTTTTTTTTTTTTTTTTGTCCCTCCTGTCCTGGCCAACCTGGTCTCTGCCTCAAGGACTGCTTCCGTTGCTACCACACACTAGTGGGAGTATTAGTATACGGTACAGCATGGCACATTCAGGGCACATATTTGCACAGGGTCTCGAAAGATATTAGGTAGTCAGGAAACTGGCTATTGCATTTTGAGACACTACAGTCTGGTTAAGTTCATGTTTTAAAAAAAAAAAAACATAAAAAAATAAAAAGTGCAAGTGCAAAAAAATAAAGAATTTTTAAAATCAAAAACAGTTTGTATGGTTTTTTTTTTTTTTTTTTTTTTTTTTGAGTTACTGTTCTACTGTTACGATTTTACTGTTTTATTGTTAACCATTGCTGTTTTCTTTGCAGGAATGCCATTCAGCTGCACCGAACTGTTTTTATTCTGACAGCAACAGGAACTTGCTTTCAGAATATAGATAAGTCAGTGTGTGCAACGCTGTTGGATGAAATTTTTCATCCGCAGTTAAAAAAGAACATTTATGCCGAAGCATGGGGGCCTGGAGTGGCCAGTGGGTGGATGGCCCTTATTCTTCGGTGTGTGTATGTGTGTATATTTTATGTGTGTGTGTGTGTGTGTGTGTGTGTGTGTGTGTGTGTGTGTGTGTGTGTTTTTGGCCACATATTTCAATAAAGTTGTTTTGAGTTACTGTTGTTAACCATTTCTTTTCTTTGCAGGAGTGCCATTCAGCTGCAGCACCAACTTGTTCTGACAGCAACAGGGTCTTGCTCTCAGAATATACAGAAGTAGGTGTGTGCAGCGCTGTGGGATGAGATTTTTCACCCACAGTTAAAAAAAAAATAAAATAAAATAAAAAGCATATATGCCGAAGCATGGGGGCATGGAGTGGACAGTGGGTAGATGGCCCCTATGGTTTGGTATATATTTAGAAAAACATTTTTTGGTAGATATTTCTTCATCCACATGGACCAATGTGAATAGAGGATTGGGCTAGGATCCCTTTTTTACGTTCAGCCCAATGGCTGAATGACAAAATAAGAACATTTTCATGTGTGCTCACCATTTAGAAGTGGGTGGATGCAGGGTGGTATATTCTAATGGTGGGCATACCACACACTTTTTCTGGCAGAGATTTCTCCTTTTTTTATATTTTTTTTTTTTTTATGCAGCCTGTGGGCTGAATGGGGAAAAAAAGAGAGCATAGCATATACCCAACAAGGACCAGCGACATCCTGGTGCATCACTGGACTTTGAGTGGGTATACCAGGATGATGCCTGGTATCGGTTTTCAGCCGGCGATTGGCTTTCATTTAAAAGCAATCTTAGTGGCTAATTAGCTGCAGGATTGTTTTTGCAAGCAGCTGTTGAAGATTCCCCCCGCGCTGCCTTCCACGGCCTTCTCTGGTAGTCCCGTGCCATCGGGGGATCCTGAGAAACCAGCCAGTGCTGCTGCCAGCTGACCATAGAACTGATTATAGAGATGATTGGCACCATTCTGGTCTCCAGTCTAAGAAATCGGTAGCTACAAGTATTTCATCACTTCAGTTTCACAGGATATAAACCGCGCCATTTGTAAATTGGGAAAGCATCTGATCACACTGATCCTGGTTTGATTAGGTAATGTAAGGGCAGAGGAGTTATCTAGAGTCTGATAGACCCCAGATTTCTCAAAAAAGAATATATGACAATGCATTCCCTGTGTTAACATTAAATGTGATAAAAAAAAATGAAAGGGACAGTGTAAAAATAATTAAATGTATCAAAATAAAAAAAAAAGCACCCTTGCCCCCCACACGCCCACCTGTATGTGCGAGTGTTAACCCTGTGCTAGTATGTAAACAGCAGTTGCACCATGCATGTGAGGTATCACTGTGAACGGCAGCCCAAGGGCAGTAATTCTAGCACTAGACCTCTCCTCTGTAAATCTAAAATGGTAGCTTTTAAAGCGTTGCCTATGGATATTTATTTATTTCAGGTACTTATATAGCGCCGTCAATTTACGCAGCGCTTTATATATTTATATATATATATATATATATATATATATATATATATATATATTGTACATTCACATCAGTCCCTAACCCTCAAGGGGCGTACAATCTAAGGTCCCTAACTCACATTCATACATGCAAATACTATGGACAATTTAGAAAGGATCCAATTAACCTACCAGCATGTCTTTAAAGTGTGGGAGGAAACCGGAGTACCCGGAGGAAACCCACGCAGGCACAGGGAGAGCATGCAAACTCCAGGCAGGTGGTGTCGTGGTTGGGATTCGAACCAACGACCCTAGTACTGCCAGGCGGAAGTGCTAACCACTAAGCCACTGTGCTGCCTCTATTAAAAATGTATGCAGTTTGTCGCCATTGCATGGGGCATTTACAGTTTTAAAGCATTTCATGTTTGGTATCTATTTACTCGGCATGCCATCATCTTTTATATTTTACCAAATAATTGGCCAATATATTTTTTTTTTGTACATTGGTAATGTTAGCTGTGTATAGTCATCTTAAAAACGTGAGGTTTTTCTGTATATAATATTTTTTTTTTTTTTTAGCGTTTTCGCATTAGCGTTCAGCAGTGTCTTGACGCTTTTTTTTTTTTTTTTTTTGCTCAAAAACTCCAAAAACGTAGGTTTACCGCTGTCACAGTGGCCGCTCTCCCCCTTCGCAGGCCCGCATCTGAGGTGACCCCCTGCTGTCTCTCGTCCTGCCGCGGCCCATTGAGGTTAAGCTGTGCAGGACGAGAGGCGCGGCCCCTCTCACCTCTGCCACTATCTTATCCCCATCCAGCGAGGCCAGAGGGGACAGGATAGCGAGGTTCACCCTCTCTACGGAGAGGTGCGAACCCCCTGCAGAGATGTTCCGCATCACGGCGTCAGGCTGACGCCGCACGATCTCTGCATCCGCAGCGTGGGCATGAGGAGTTCCCGCGGATGCCTCCGGACAAAGGCACGCCGCCCCCAGTTGCCAGGACGACCGGAGAGCGTCCTGCATCAGCTTAAGAGGCTGATGCCGGGCTCTCCGATCATCCATTCCGCTGTGCAGTCACGGAGGGAGCCCAGCTGCGGCGGGACCCTCGTGACCAGACTCTGCCTGAGACCCCCAAGTCTACGGGGAGATCGCCCACACCTGCCTGAGACCCCAGCTAAGGGGGATTACCTTCTACCTGCCTGAGACCCCCAAGCCTGGGGGCAGATCGCCTGCCACCTGCCTGAGACCCCAGCTAAGGGGAGATTACCTGCCAGCTGCCTGAGACCCCAAGCCTAGGGGGAGATCGCCTGCCAGCCTAAAGGGAGAGGCCACTCGCCTATTCCGGACCCCAACAGGTACCTGTGTCCTACTTTCGTATCCCTGGGAGACCAGGCACCCTGTCGGATCCGTGAACATATGCGTTTTACTTGAACCCCCTACTCCCCCTGTTGGATTACAATCTGCTACAGAGACTTTTTCTTTGCCCCCCCCCCCCCCCCCGTACTGGACTACAAGTGTTTTAGCCCCTCCTTGCTGTTCCCCTACCGATGAGTGTCACCCTCCCTGCAAACCCCCCTATTGAGTGACTGTCATCCTTTTTTGTCTCAATAAAGCTTTGTGCGTTTGCCATCTACAGGACAGTGTGTTCTGTCCTGCCTACCCTCCGTCACAACCGCGTTTTTCAACATTCGTGCATTTTTACAGCTAAACTCTAGAACTAGTTCTTGGGTTTTTTTTTCCCAGCCAAAAAAACGTCCCTGCCAAAAATCATTGATTACAATCTATGTGTGCAGCCTTACAACCTATGGACACATAGGA
The DNA here is from genome assembly GCF_062004578.1 of Staurois parvus. Classification (NCBI taxonomy): domain Eukaryota; kingdom Metazoa; phylum Chordata; class Amphibia; order Anura; family Ranidae; genus Staurois; species Staurois parvus. Next base: position 4,886,165 of record NW_028318210.1, on the reverse strand, counting down.
TAACATGCTGCGGAATTTACTGGCTGTAGAAAAAAACATCAAAAGCTAAAAACAGCAGCTGTAAAAATGTCCAGTGTGCATGAAGACTAGAAGTTAGTGTATTTTTGTCAAAACAAATTTGCGTTTGAAAAATCACTGCTTGAGTACTAATGTGACATACTCACAATACCTTTTTAAATTCCTTGAGGTGTCTACTTTTGAAAAAGGGGTAATTTTAGGGGGGGGGTGTTTGGTGCTATCCTGGCATTTCAGGGCCTCCGAAACTGTGATAGGTAGTGAGGAAGTGAAATGAGAAAGTTTCGCACCTTCAGGCTTTCAAAGTGGTCATTGGATTTCAGGCTCCTGTATGTGGCCAGGCTCCCAAAAAGTCTCATACATGTGGTATCTCCATACTCCGTAGAAGTAGCAGAATGTATTTTGGGGTGTAATTCCATGTATACCCATGGTATGCATGAGCAATATATCATTTGAATGACAACTTTGTGTGTATCCTTCTTTTTTTTTTTTTTTTTTTTTTTATTGTCATTTTCCAAAAACGTGTGGCTGGAGGGGGGGATAAAATTCTTCAATGGACTCAACATGCCTCTCAGCAGATAGCTTAGGGTGTCTACTTTCCGAAAAGGGGTCATTTGGGTGTGTTTGTATTGCGCTGGTATTTTAGCACCTCAATTAATGTGATAGAAGGGAAAAAGCTGTGTAAAGTCCATTTATCTATACCAGAGTTTGTAGATGCTATAACTTTCACACAAACCAATTAATATGCAGTTATTGGGATTTTTTTTTTACCAAAGATGTAGCAAAATACATTTGGGCTAAATTTATGATAAAATTTGGGTTTATTGGATATTTTTTGAGGCCGAAATGCATCCTTTTTTTTTTCTTTTTTTTCTTTTTTTTTTTTTTTTACATTTTCTCTTTGTTTATAGCGCAAAAAAAAAACCCAGAGGTGATCAAATACCACCAAAAGAAAGCTCTATTTGTGTGGGGGAAAAAAAGGATATAAATGTCATTAATGTACAGCATTGCATGACTGCGCAATTGTCAGTTAAGCTAGCACATCGCTGTATAGCAAATAATGGTTTAAATTGCAGTATCTATACCATAGTTAAACGCTATAACGTTCACACAAAGCAATCAATATACACTTATTGGGATTTTTGTTTACCGAAAACATGTAGTAGAATACATTTTGGCCTAAATTTATGATTAACTTTGAGTTATACTATATATTTTTTTTTATAGCCGAATGTAAAAAAAAATTGTTTTTCAAATTTTTTTAATTTATTTTTTTTAATGTAAATTTTGTTTATGGTGCAAAAAATAAAAAGCGCACAGGTTATCAAATGCCACCAAAAGAAAGCTATTTGTGTGAAAAAAAGGACATTTTTGTTTGGGTACAGCATTGCATGACCGCGCAATTACAAGTTGAAATAGTGCAGTGCCGAATAGCATAAAAAGGCCTGGTCAGGAAGGGGGGGTAAGTGGTTAATGGGACAGCTGATGATGCGGCAGTGCCACAACAAGGTGAGGGACGTGGCGGCAGCATGTGAGTGGTTGCCCACTATCAGGTGTTGCTATGATTAATCTAAAATGACAGGTGCTCTTTAAATGTAAGGAATCCGACTCATTCTTGCTGGTAGTTAGAATCTTTAATATTTGCAAACCAAACGAAGGTTTCCTTTTTAGAATAATAAGCTGTGAGGTTCATAAAACAGCGATATCAGAACCGATTTTAGGTTAATAGATTAATCACACATAGCTGGAGAACCGCTCAAATTCTTTTATTTCATGTTTTTTCTCATGGTTACTGTGAAATTGTGTGAATGCACCAATGCAGTGCATGTTATCTCAGCTTGCAAAGCTTGGATTCATTGAATGAGTTTACCAAAAATTTCAATATTGCAGAATATACAGCCTCATGCTACAGAACTAAGCTCCATTTCATGCTGAATAGGCTACATTCTTAATAGAATTGTACTCCCAAAAGCATTTTATTAACAATAAATTTGCTAAAAATAAAAAAAATCTTTTTTTTTGTTTTTAATATCCTTATCCACTTTGCTACTAAGTCTCTTGTACTGGTCAGCAGCCCATAGAGGAGGCACTTGGTGATAAGCAAGGAATGCAGCTTCTATAAGCTGTCACTGAACATGGTGTCATCTCATGAGAGGTAACAGCTTGCTAATTTTGGAGAATCTGCTGAAAATAGTATGCAGTAAAAATAAAGTCTATACATTAATTGGCTAAGTGTATGTGTGAAAGAATAGCAAAAACTGAGTTTTATGCCTTTTAATGAAAATCTGTAGTGAAAGATCATGCAAGCTTTTAAAGCACACAGCCCCTTAATCTAGCAGTCAGCAGTGAAGTGTTAGCTGCTTTTTCGGACAACATTTTGCTGTTTATCAGCATAATTAGTTTGTTCTTCAAGACCCGTGTTAGGTTCCAGAGTTTAGAACTAGTGTTCACTATCACAAGTGGCAGCAATGAGAGTTCTTTGCAGGATTATGGCGCTTTTTTGGGAAATCGTTCGTATAGTGTCCCTTCTCTGTATTCTATGAATACCCACCGAGAAGCTTTCTAAGAGTAATAAAAATCATATCCAACCGAAAAATATGATCCCACTTATATCTGCCGCAGGACTTTTTTTCAGACTAATTTTCTTCTATTTGTATGTATTTTAAACTGTTGCCTATATTTATCCTATAGCTATAAAATCATATTTTATCCATCCCGTCCTTGTGATCCATCTGTTTTTCTCCTCTTAAGCCACTAAAAGGGTGATGTGCATGAAGCAAGTACATGACCTTTAGCACTGATAGACCTGTAATAGAAATATTATTATTATTATTATTATACAGTATTTATAAAGCGCCAATAGTTCGCTCAGCGCTGTACATTACAAAGGGAGACAGAACATGTGACAGAACAATACCAATACAATGCAAAACATGAGGGGATCGAGGGCCCTGCTCTTTCGAGCTTACAATCTAGGAGGGAGGGGGTGGTGGCACAGGAGGAGATAGCTGTGGGGGATGGAGTGGTAGGAAGAGTGGAGGAGGTCGGCAAGTTAGCAGGGGGTGGGGTAGGCTTCCCTGAAGAGATGGGTTTTCAGGGTGCGCCTAAAGGAGAGGAGAGTAGGTGATAATCTGATGGGTTGGGGCAGGGAGTTCCAGAGGATGGGTGACACCCTGGAGAAGTCCTGGAGGCGGGCATGGGAGGAGGAGACCAGGGAACTAGAGAGAAGGAGGTCTTGTGAGGAGCGGAGTGTGCGTGTTGGGCGGTACTTGGATATTAGGTCAGAGATGTAGTACGGGGCAGTATGGTGGACAGCTTTGTACGTCAGCGTTAGGATTTTGAATTTGATCCGTTGCGCAATCGGAAGCCAGTGGAGAGATTGGCAGAGGGGGGTGGCGGAGACAGAGCGGTTGGAAAGGTGAATGAGTCTGGCAGCCGTGTTCAGGATGGACTGAAGAGGGGATAGCCAGCGGCGAGGCAGGCCAGTGAGGAGGGAGTTGCAGTAGTCGAGTCGTGATATGATGAGGGAGTGGATGAGCTGTTTAGTGGTTTCTGGGGTTAGGAACGTGCGGATTTTGGCGATGTTGCGGAGGTGGAGTCTGCACGAGTTTGTTAAAGATTGGACTTGGGGCTGGAAGGATAGGTTGGAGTCCAGAATGACACCCAGTACTCTGGCCTGCGGGGCGGGTTTGATGGTAGCGTTGTTGGATGTGATGGAGAAATCAATGGGGGGTGGTGTCCGGGCTGGGGGGAAGACAAGAAACTCGGTTTTGGAGAGGTTTAGTTTAACGAAGTGGAGCGACATCCAGTCTGATATGTCGCTCAGTAGGTGTGTGATTCGGGCTGAGACCAAGGGGGTGAGGTGGGGGGTTGAGAGATAGATTTGTGTGTCGTCGGCATAGAGGTGGTAGTTGAAGCCGTGAGAGTGTATGAGTTGGCCAAGGGAGGAGGTATAGATGGAGAAGAGAAGGGGCCCGAGGACAGAGCCTTGAGGGACCCCAACAGAGAGGGGGAGTGAGGGGGAGGTGGTAGCATTATAGGTAACGCTGAAGGAGCGTTGTGACAGGTAGGATGAGAGCCAGGAGAGAGCAGAATCTCTGAGGCCGAGGGAGTGTAGTTTTTTGAGGAGGAGGGGGTGGTCGACTGTGTCGAAGGCCGCAGAGAGGTCAAGGAGTAGGAGCACTGAATAGTGGCCATTAGCTTTGGTGGTTAGCAGGTCGTTGGAGAGTTTGAGTAAGGCAGTTTCGGTGGAGTGTAGGGGACGGAAGCCGGACTGTAGGGGATCGAGGAGGTTGTTGTCGTTGAGGTGAGAGCATAGGCGGGTGTAGACTAGGCGCTCGAGGAGTTTAGATGTAAATGGGAGCAGGGAGATGGGTCTAAGGTTGTTCGGGTCATTGGGGTCCAGGGAGGGCTTTTTAAGTATGGGGGTGATGTGTGCATGTTTCAGAGGGGAGGGGAAAGTGCCTGAGGAGAGGGAGAGATTGAAGATGTGGGTGAGGGAGCGTAGGATGGAGGAGGAGGAAGGTCGTAGGAGTTGAGGGGAAATATCATAAATTACATCACTCTCTGTCCTTCCTTTCATTAGGACATTGCTGTGACGCACATATACTTTTGGGAACTGGTATACGTAGAGGACCTGGATATCTTTCTCGTGTGTGTGTGTGTGTGTGTGTGTGTGTGTGTGTGTGTGTGTGTGTATGTATGTGTATATGTGTATGTATGTGTATATATATATATATATGTGTGTGTGTGTGTGTGTGTGTGTGTGTGTATATATATATATATATGTATATGTGTGTGTATATATGTATATGTATATACACACACACACTGTGGTACAGTACTGATTACGTTTGTTTTACAGCCGTGTTATTTTTATGCTGCCAAGGGCATATGAAATGAATATGTAGTAATAAGACAGGGTGCTGAGAGGCAATGGTTTAGATATGGTAGCTAGAGGAAAGAACCACTGGAGCAAATAACTGACCCAGTTAATGATCACAAAGTGGGAAATATACACTATGGTGTGGGTGACCGATGCTGCCCAAGGCCAGTGAGACTAAAATAAGGTGGAACTCACTTGTATTGATGGCTGCTAATCAATTCTCAGTGTCTTTCATACACAGAAATTTCAGAATTCTAGTTCTAGCTATATGGAAAATTCCTGCATAACAAGTTTTCTTTTTATTGTGAAAACCTGCACAAACAGCTGGGAACTGTTTTTGCTGATTTAGCCATCTCCCCCACTGAAAGGCATTTAACCCAGTACTACAGACAGCCTGCCAGTGTGTGTCCTAGTATTCACTGGCAGTGAGACTGATTTGAGTATTAATTGTGATAATAAGGTACATGTGAGTGTTGGCAGTGCTCATTATCACTTCTGGAAATTTCTTAACATGTTAGGTATTCACTGTGAATAATGAAATACAGTTCCCTTTTTCTCCATGGCCATACGCAGCTCAATACTGACAAGCAGTTTAACAGATATTAAGTAGAACTATGGCCAATATAAATAATTGCATATATGATGCAGCCTTGTCACATAAGCATTTACATAGTAGTTTGGCAGTTTTTATTCTACACTCCACCCCCTGGCCCCTCCTTCCCCCACACATGTCACATGTGGTGTTTAAGGACTGTGCCTCCTGAAACTCCTCCTGTCAGAACTTTTGCAGTTCATATGGCATGCTCTGTGAAACAAGGGACATAGCAGTGTATATTCAAAGGGTATAGTGAATGTGTCACAGCATTCAAATACGTTTAATCCTGTGGGATTCTTCGAAAAGTAAGTTTAGAAATTTACACTAAAATTATGGTTGAATTATAGTTCAGATTATTAGGAGTAGGTTGGAACAAATGTAAATGTGGAAATCTAATGATTTTGCATTTTGACTATAGATGCACTTTTTAATTCTAGTGACAGACCGCATGGTTACAGTTTGTGTCCAGCACTACAAAAAAAAAAAAAAAAAAAAAGGGCGCACACCAGTCTAGTGCATTACTGTAATACACTCTTTATCAATGAATAGAAGCAAATAATATACTCAAACAAGTTGAGTCAACAGGCATATCAAAGAATAAAGACGTGACTATCGCCAGATCAACAAACTTGACCTATAACACGGGAAGAACACTCCAGGTCCAGTATGGCTTGTGTGTTTTGGGGGGCCACCCATCTTCCTCAGTGCCTCCTTTTGTAAACAAAAAAAAAAAAAAAAAAACAAATTAGTATATATCCTTTAGTCTGTGTGAAAGTGAGTCTGCAAACTATGGTATATGCAGCGGGTAAAATAAGTATTGAACACTTCACCATTTTTATCAGTAAATATATTTCTAAAGGTGCTGTTGACATAAAATGTTCACCACATGTCGGTAACAACCAATGCAATCCACACATACAAAGAAACCTAAACAAATAACCTCAAAAATTAAGTTATGTGTAATAAAAGGGAATGACGGGAAAAAGTATTGAACACGTTAACTGAAATTTATTTAAAACTTAGTAATTCCTCTATGGATAATAGCTTCAAGACTCCTCCTATTTGGAGAAACTAGTCGCATGCATTGCTCAGGTGTGATTTTTGCCCATTCTTCCACACAATCTTCAAATCTTGAAGGTTGTGTGGGCCTCTTCTATGAACTCTGATGTTTAGTTGTTTTCATAGGTTTTCTATTGGACTCAAGTCAGGTGATTGGCTGGACCATTCTAACTTCATTTTCTTTGAAACCAATTGAGAATTTCCTTGGCTTTGTGTTTGGGTTCGTTGTCTTGCTGAACTGTCCACCCTAATTTCATCGTCCTCATCCTGGTAGATGACAGCAGATTTTTAGCAAGAATGTCTTTGTACATTTTTCCATTCATCCTTCCTTCAACCATATTAAGTTTGCCAGTACCATATGCTATAAAACAGCCCCACACTATGATGTCACCCCCCTCCTCCAAACTTCACTGTCGGTATGGTGCTTTTGGGGTGATGTGCAGTGCCATTTGACTTCCAAATGTGGTGTGTATTCTGGTATCCAACAAGTTCAGTTTTGGTCTCATCTGACCAGACTATATTCACCCAGTATTTCACAGGCTTGTCTAATTGTTGTACAGCAAACTTTAAACAAGCTTCAACATACTTTTTTTTTTTTTTTTTCCCAGCAAAGGAGTCTTGCATGGTGAGCATGCATGCAAGCCATGGCAGTTGAATACATTACTTTTCTGTGAAACAATTGTACCTGCTAATTCCAGGTCTTTCTGAAGCGCTCTACAAGTGGTTCTTGGACAACTCTAATGATTCTTTTTATTCTGTCAGAAATCTTGTGAAGAGCACCTGGTTGTGGCCGGTGAAATGTTCTTTCAACTTCCAGATTATGGCCCTAACAGTGCTCACCTGAACGTTCAGAAGTTTAGAAATCTTTCTGTAACCAATGCCATCAGTATATTTGCAACAATAAGGTTGTGAAGCTTTTAAGAGAGCTCTTCGCTTTTACATGTCATGAGATATTTCTTGTGGGACACCTTGCTTTCTAATTACTGATAGATTTCAACTGTCTTCTTGGCTTTTCATGCCTTTTTGCACCTCCCTTTCTTCACATGTTTAATACTTTTTCCTTGTCATTCCATTTTATTATATGTAAATTAATTTCTGAACTTTGTTTTGGTTTCTTTGTATGTATGGATTGCATGGGTTGTTACTGACGTGGTAAGAATTTCATGTCAATAGCATCTTTATAAATATATTTACCAAGAAAAATGGTGACTCGTACCCACTGTATATATGAAAATTGATCAGTGCTGATGGCCTATCTCATTTCTTGAGGTACTAAAATGTCAGGACAGTACAACCCCCAAATGTCCCCTTTTTGAAATGTTGACATTCCAAGGTATTTAGTAAGAGGCATAGTGAGTTTTTTTATGTTTTTTTTTTTTTTTTTTTTTTTAACTTGTCACATTTTTTGAATAATGAAGACATTCTAAAAAAATAAAAAATAAAGTTGTAATTTTAACAAGTTATGTCTCACATATAGCATAGGTATACTTATAATTACACCACAAAACACATTCTGCTATGCCTCCTGAATGTGAGATGCTATATATGTTAGATTTTTCCCTAGAGCCTAGAATGCATAGAGGGGCCCAAAATCTAAGCAGCACCTTTGGTCTTTCTAGGTGCATAAATTACGTATCTCATTTCCTGACTATCACATCTGTGGAGGCCTTGGAGCACCAGGACAGTGGAAATACCCAAAAAATGACACCATTTGAAAAGCAAACGTTCCAAAGTATTTTCTAAGAGACATTATTGAATCTTTTGAAATTTTTTTTTTTTTTTTTTTTTTTTTTTTTTCCCCCACAGGTTTTTGGAAAATGCAGGAAATAGAATTGAAAATTTTATGTAAGGTTGTCATTTAGATATTTAACACACATCATAGGCATACTTAGAGTTACACCCCCAAAACACATTCTGCTATGCCTTCTGAATGAGACTTCTTCAGTATCCCAGGAGACGGTCAGGATTTTAGCAGTGTACAAGATAACAATGAGGGGAACTCTGCACTGGTCCATAAATTAAAGTATACAATGTATCTGTGTTGAAATGTTCTGCCCTGAGCTCAGGAATGAAAACAAATTGGAACATTTCACCAGATGGAGATTGTTCTGTGAATGAAAGCATACTAGAAAGTTTTTCACTTTCAGAATATTTGTGAGCATTTATTTCTCCCTCTGGTCCACTGTTAGCCTCATGCACACTGGACGTTTTTACTGCTGCTGTTTTTGGCTTTTGGCGAGTCTTTTTCTACAGCGAGTAAACCCCCCAGTATGTTATCCTATGTGTCCATGCGCACACAGGCTTTAATCAGCGTATTTTGGCTGGGAAAAAAACCCAGAACTAGTGTGTTTCTAGTGGAGTTTTTTAGCTGTAGAAACGCTCTAACGCTGTAAGATATGGCAAAGCAACATTTTTGGGCCTTTTTTGCTTTTAAAAAAAAACAAAAGTCTATCCTATTGTATAGGTCAGCTATTCCCAACCCTAAGGTTACTCCATAGGATATCCTCATAAGTTCTTTAAGTTGTGGCTGATTGACCTCTCATTTGATGGCAATTGCAAAGGTTAGGCTTGCTTGGGTTCTAGGAATTGGGACTGCTATAGGATGCTATATTATCTGACCACTCGTATAGAGGCTACCGTTGCAGTACATTGCTTTTGATACAATTGATTTGTGTGATATACAGTGAAGGAAATAAGTATTTAAAGCAATTTTAGCATGAGTTTTTCTGCCAGAATGTTTTACACTGTGATCAGTAGCAGAGATGTTTTAGATTTTAATAGCCCTCTTTTTTGAGGTTACCCATTAACAAGATTAGGTGAATACATGCCAAAAAAGGTCACACATATGTATATGAAACAAGAAATGAGATTTCTATTGATTGATTTTTTTTTTCTCTCTCTCTGGTAACCTATATAAACAAAAGCTTGTTCGCATAAGAAATCTTTTGTAGGTGGAATTTTTCCATAGATCTCGTTTGTCTGGGTTCCGATTTCAGAGGTTATTTGAATTGTCTTGAATGTATGTTTTATTAATCTTTTGTCATATCTTCTTTAACCACTTCCTGTCTGCCCTATAGCAGAAGTATTGCTACAGGGTGGCAAGGGTGTGCAAAATCACCTATATATACGTGATTTTGCATTTCCGTGGGGAGGGGGGGCCTGCGCAAGCTCCTTAGCTACGCCGCCATTCGTGGCCTTGGCTGTCATCTGGTGGTTACTCACCAGCGCCCGGTGATTGCATAGCATCTCCAACTGGGGGGAAGGAACGAGAGAACTGTTTGCTCCCGTCAGCTCCTGCGCTTTGCTTTACATGGCTGTGCACAGCCATGCAGTGTGCTTACAGTGAAGCACAAACACAGCCCAGTATGCAAAACGGTACAGTTAACCCTTTGATCGCCCCACATGTTGACTCCTTCCTGCCCAGTGCCATTAGTACATTGTCAGTGCTTTTATTAGCACTGATCACTATATTGGTGTCACTGGGGATGTCAGTGACACCAAGTCAGTTTCCCCCCCAGTCTCAGAATGCCCGCCGCAGTCCCGCTATAAGTTGCTGATCACCGTCATTGCTAGTAAAAATAAAAATACCAGTGTGTATATATACTGCCATTTGTAAATGCTACAACTTTCACGTAAACCAATTAATTTACATGTATTGGGGTTTTTTTGGGGCTTTTTAAAGCAAAGACATGTAGCAGAATACATTTTGGCCTAACTTTTTGATGAATTGTTTTGTTTTTTTTTTAATTTTTACTGCACGTGTTTAATAGCAAAAAGTAATAAAGAAATTTTTTTTCTCAAAATTGTCTTTTTTGTTTTTATAGTGCAAAAAATAAACGCATAAGCAATCAAATACCACCGTAAGAAAGCTGTATTTGCGGGGAAAAAAAGGACGCAAATTTCATTTGGGTGCAGCATTGCATGACCGCTCAATTGTCAGTTAAAATAATGCAACGCCTTAATGGAAAAAATGGCCTCAGGCAAGGGGGGTAAATCCTCTAGAGGGCAAATGGTTAAAGAATTAATTCACCTTTCATAACATGTTTCATAACAGCCCGGCCCCTGCTTTGACAGCTAGCGGGGGATCTTCTCCCTTCTCGATAGCTGTCAAATTTTTTAAAAACTGTGGCTGTGCGGTGCTCTGGCCGCGTCACTTATTCACTGTCTTATGTTAATGAGAAACTACAAGTTCCGACAGCCTTAGCGGTTGGTGGCTTGTAGTTCTCAAGGAGCTACTACAGCGCTGTGGAGCGCCGTTGTAGTTCATGGAGTCTTGTCAGTATATCTGCTTTCCTGTACGGGCAAGCAGATATGCTAACAGATCTGCAGGAGAGCTGCATGGCACCAAAGATCTGCTGATTGCTGGTGCAAAGGTTTACAGGCTCCTGCAACAAAAAATGCATGTTTTTTAATTAAATTTTTACTTAAATTAGCATTTATTATTTTTTGTATAAAGATGAACTTATTTAAAGTAGAACTAAAAAAAACTTTTTTTTTTTTTTTGATTCAGGATAAAATGGAGAGGGATTAGAACACTGGTAAGGTTTTTATTGCTGTCTGTGCCTTGGGAAGATTAACAGTGTTTACTGTTGTTGCCAAAAGTAAAACTAAAAATCCAAATTTTGGATTGTCACCAGTACAGAAATAGAGGGTGACAACCAGGAATTCTCACTTTAGAGGGATTTTCTCACTATTTGTTTTGGCTATCGGGAAGGAAGCAAAGAGAATGCAGATAACAAAAGAAAAAAAAAAAAAAACCCAATGGGGGTTAGAACTTTCCCTTACATTTATCCAAAATGGGGAAAAAGCTTTTGCTTATAGTTCCACTTAAAATCTTTTAGCAAACGAACCTTTAACCACTTGAGCACCTGAGGATTTACCCCCCTTAATGACCAGGCCTTTTTTTGCTGTTTGGCGCTGCACTAATTCAAATGATTGCGCGGTCATGCAATGCTGTACCCAAACGAAATTTACGTCCTTTTTTTCACACAAATAGAGATTTCTTTTGGTGGTATTTGATCACCTGTGCGCTTTTTATTTTTTGCGCTATAAACAAAAAAACCACGAAAATTTTGAAAAAAAACAATATTTTCTACTTTCAGCTATAAAAAATATATTGTAAACTCAAAGTTAGTCATAAATTTAGGCCAAAATGTATTCTGCTACATGTTTTTGGTAAAAAAAAAATCCCGTGCATTAGCGGGCAAACTGGAGCTATCTAAATGTAAATCTGTTGGGGTTTAGTTTTACTTTTTATCAGTTCTCGTTATTCATAAATTGTACATATGGCAGTGGTCCAAGTACCAATCAGATCTTCCTCGGATGCTCTATGGGTACTTTAAAAAAGTATAGAAACACAAAACTACTAAAAGCAAAGGAAATCAGCTCATACAGATCCCCAAATCCTATTGGCAAGGGGCACAAGATGAATGTTTAATGTCCAATGTCATAAGTGCTATATGAGTGCATATAGCACTAGGGTAAGCTCGTCTAGCTGTAGCAGGCTCTGTGTGAAAATAAGGAGAAAAAAAGCGCCTCTAAGTGCAGTATGTAAAGATATTTATTGGGAAGCAATGTAAAAGCACTCACATTGTATAAAAATTAGGAAGGCTCAGGTAAATAGAGTGTAAGCCGAGTCCTCGCTGCACTGGCCGTGTCCGCACTACATGAGACTATGGACATCACAGAGAAGCCAGCCGGCATGTGAAGTCTCTGAAGATGGCATCTGGAATGCACCTTGGAGCGCAGCGTAGGCAACAGCGTGATGACGTATGGGAGACCAGCATGCAAAGTGACGCGTTTTGGAGCATGTGCCAAATCACTAAGGGCGGAAGCACACTCCCTTCTCCAGCTGAAGACGGAGACCTTAGCCGCGTGTGTGTAAAAAAGCAAAATAGTTAAAAATAAATTTTAAAAAATTCACCCCTATCCCTGTTTTATAATCCTATACCCACAGTTGATCCAGAGGAAGGTAAAAAAAAACCCCAGCAAAGCATGATCCAATTTTGCTCCTGCAGGGGGAAAAATATCCCTTCCTGATCCCCCTGAGAGGCAATCAAATATTCCCTGGATCAACTTTACCTATAAATGTTAGTATCCAGTTATATTATGTGTATCTAGGAAAGAATCCAGGCTTTTTTTTTTTTTAGCAATCCACTGAGCTGGCCAGAACCAAGTCTTGAGGGAGTCTATTCCACATTTTCACTGCTCTTACTGTGAAGAGGCCTTTCCATATTTGGAGATTAAATCTTTTCCACCAGATGTAAAGAGTGCCCCCTTGTCCTCTGTGATGACCTCAGGGTGAATAACTCTACACCGAGTTCACTATATGAACCACTGATGTATTTATACATGTTGTTCTTATTCCCTCCCCCCCTTAATTGCCTCTGCCTCTTCTGACATGCTATGGTTTGCCTAGTTGCCATAATGAAAAACTCAAATCGGTATCCTAATTTTGCGTGGGATCTCTCGTAGCGGTTTATGAAGGAGGGCTTTGCTCGGGTTTTCCTGCAGGTTGACTTATGTGATCGAGCGGTTCAAATTATATACCCTAATCTACAAGCGGTAGGCCGTTGGGCAGGACCACCAAATATGAAACCTTGTTCCTGTGTTCGCGCATCCTATGCTGGGTAAAAACACTGCATGAATTTTCCAGGAGTATTTTGACGCAGCCTGCCAGGTTGGTGTCCAGTCCTCCCAATGATAAATATTCTTTAAGGTAAGAGACCATTGAGCATAGTAAGAAGGCAATACCTCTGTTAGATGGTCATGAATGGACCCATAAATTGGAGACAGGTTGCTTTTATTGGTTGCAGAGGATCTACTTATTGATTCAAATCTTGTAAGCGTCTTTGGAGAGGCAAGGTTTCTCACCAAGGGTTCAATAAAATGATGAAGCGGAAGATACAGAAAGAGTTCAGTAGAGGGGATATGTTGGTTATCACGAAATTGAGCAAATGTTAGTAACCCTTTCACTGTCAGCATTGAATGAACTGTCAAGACCATGGGAAATCCACGAAAAGAAAGACGCATAACCTAGAACAGGATGCTTTTTCATACAAGTACATGGTACAGCAGGCACATATCAGAAATATAAAATGTTGGGTTAGCATATTTTTAAAAGTTGGCTAGAGGTTCATTTTAAAGTTCCAGATAGAATAGGGAAGATCTAGAATCTGTGGTAAAACTTTATAGCAAGATATTTTCTGTGTGACAATTTTAGACTAGAGTCAAGTAACCTACCAGCAAGTCTTTAGAGTATTTGCAGTACATTCCTGTAGACAGGAAGTAAACACAAAAAAAAAAATAGCTGGAAACCATATTTTTGATATAGGAAATGATCATTTTCAAGACTGGTTGGTTTTATTTACGGCCTAATCCTAATCTAAAATTTGTACTTTTTTTTAGGTTGTCAAAGATGAACAAACTTCGTCAGAGTTTTCGGCGGAAGAAAGATGTGTATGTTCCAGAGGCTAGTCGACCCCATCAGTGGCAAACAGACGAAGAATCTGTCAGGATTGGAAAGTGTAGCTTTCAGGTCAAGGTAATTGTACTATGTTAAAATGTATTTATTTTCTTGGTAGATTGATACAGTTTGTGCATTTTATATACTTTCCTATTTTACTTACATTCAGTCACAGGAGAATGCTTCTAACCGAAACATGTTTGGCAGTTGACTGTTTTGCTGTTTGTTTACTTCTAATGGGTTCACTATACAATCTGTCTTGCAACCACTTATATCCCACTGTTTGTAGTTTGCCCTGTTGAAATGCAAATGAATATGAATATTACTTCTTTTCTGCATTGAATATGTACTAAAGATACCTGTCCAGTCAAAAGTTAAATTTGGCATGAATGTGTATTCAAGGCATAAAGTCTTCTTACTTTAGTTTTAGACACGTGTGCTGCATACAGAATTTTTAGAAATGAGAAGATAAAATGCACTACACAGCGATTTGTAACAGCTGCCCAAATATTTTGTGGAAGCTTTTCTTGACTTTAAAGAAAAACATGACATTTTAATATCTTAATTGTATGTTACAGGGACACAGGTATGGGTTATGGGCTCGTACCATCAACACACATCCACCACCTCCTGCTCTCAGGGGCTCAGATCAATCAACTAAATTGCTAATGTTCATCCAACACTGATCAAAGGTTGTGCATCTCTAACACAAAGCCAGGGAAGCTTGATATAGACTGCAGTAGAGAACAAAAGAAAAGAGTGCAGAAAACCTTGCGCATTACCTCAGTAAACGGTTCATGAATTTATTGATAAATTATACTCACAAGAGTAGCAGTAAAAAAGGCATACAACATCCAAAACCAACACAGGGTTAGACATGTGTGAGTTCCAGAAGGGAGATAAACTCTTGGTCAAGCTGATTCCTTTCGAAGGGTGGTACCTTCTTCCTCTGAGCTTAAAAGGTCTACAAATGAGGACCTGTATTGCTGGTAGAAATAATCTATTTTCAGTTCAATTACTGTTCACAGGAGGCATTTTACCACTATGTGTCAGGGTTTGTCAGTTTTGCCAACCTTCAGGTGACTGTACACTGGCAAAGCACTTGAGGACAACCACCTATTTCAGTAAACCTCAGTGTTTTCAGAAGCAGTGTATCTAGATCAGTAAAACGCTGGGATCCCTACCTAGATGCCACGCTTTGGCGGTGGCCCGCAATGTTGCCTTAGGCACTGGATCCTGCATGGGTGCTCACCTTTGCACAGTACAATAAGACAAGTTAGCCGCAGGGTGCTATACAAGTCCAGGGTTGTGATCTACCACAATGGAACTCGGTCCCTGAAGACCACTTCAGGGGTATGTCCACCATGATGGGCGTAGCCTGGTCACTTTTACAGGCACCAGCAGTGTAGATGGGTAAGACCAGTTTGCCCTGTATTCTGACTCACTGTCATAACTGATACTGTATGTTTGGAAAATTTACACAGCTGTGAAACTCTGTGCATTCCAAACTTGGCCCTAAAACCCAACCACTTAGAGTGCAGCCTCTGAAAGATGACTGAGAATTGCATCATACCACCAGTCATGAGCTTTGCCACCTTCCCACCTACAATCTTGATAAGGCAGATAGACCATCCCATATTGAACTTTATGAAAAAGAGGGAGGAAGGAGTGCCTAGGATCAAGTTGTAACTTTATCCTATATTTTACACCCTAATTCATGAAAACCCCACAGGAAAATGGAAAAACCCTCACTTTTAGCAGTATGGTGGAATCCAAGAATAAGGAAGCAGTGACAAAGGCTAATTGGGGGGTGGTAAAACTGTAACTCAACCACAGGGTTTTAAAACACCCCCCTAACTTTACATGTGAACAAGCCCTAAGGGTGCTGCTTCCAAATGTAACTAAGGGCTCATTCACAAGTGCAGCAGGCACTGCTTCTCCGAAAAGCGAACTGATATGTTGCCTCCTCAACAATCTATTTAAACACATGATTGCTGTTCAGTGAAAATGATTTCAACACAGTAGTACAGCAATTGGAGGTTTAAATCAGGTATGGGAAAGCAACACTGATGGACAATATGCCTGGTGATCTTTGACTTCTCCCATGTTGTTCAAGTAGATCTCCACCTCTTAAAGGTTGTCTACCCCTGATTTAGTTTAATATGTCAAGTTTAAAAAAAAAAGACAATTTGTTCTTAAATATCTATATGCAGTGGTAGATATAAATAACCAGCTATATGGATCGGGAACAAAGTATATAATCTACTCTGGGAATAACAGACAGAAGAGAGAGATATAGATAGATATAGACACACACACTTACAGACTCACACACACACTCACACTCTTAGAGATTGGATATGGCACATAGCTCCAGACTCTGAGATCAAAATTTTTATCTAAAGAAAAAAAAAATTAAAGGCCTAAAACGCTGTTTTGACGATTTTTAGACAGGATTGTAATATAAAATTATGCATGACAGACTCCCTTGTCAAAGGCAGGTAGCTTGATAGGCAGGTTGCTTGATGCACCTGCTGTCACTAAGACATTTAGGGGTTTACCAATCAGCTTCCAGGTTTTATTGCCAAACTTTAATTGAACAAGCTGTGGTTAGAAGCAGGTTGGTTTCTGTGCAGAAGTGAGCCTGATTTTGTGCTCTCCAGCTTTAGTATATAAACCCCTTAGTAGCAGAAGTATACTTTGTATCACCTGTCATAATGAGGTTCATAAACAAAAATTAGCCCTTTTACCAAAACATATTCAAGCTATAGTTCTATAATGGATATGGGCTGAAAGTGCGCACTCTCAGGTTTATTTTGAGGGTATGTACATCCAAATTGGAAGAAGGGTTTAGGAATTACAGCTCTTAAGAATAGCCATCCCCCTTTTTCAAGGGACCAAAAGTAATTGGACAATTGAATTAAAAGCTGTTTCATGACCAGGTATGGGCTACTCCTTCGTTATTTCTTCATCAATTAAGCAGGTAAAAGGTCTGGAGTTGATTCTTAATGTGGTATTTGCATTTGGAATCTATTGCTGTGAACCTACATCATGCATTCAAAGGAGCTGTCCATGCACGTGAAACAGGCCATTGTAAGGCTTCAAAAATTAAACCAATCCATCAGAGAGATAGCAGCAACATTAGGAGTGGCCAAATCAACAGTTTGGTTCATTCTGAGGAAAACAGAAGGCACTAGTGAGCTTGGCAACATAAAAAGGCATGGACGTCCACGGAAGACAACAGTGGTGGATGATCGCAGGACCCTCTCTATGGTAAAGAAAAACCCATTCACAACATCCAGACAAGTGAAGGACACTCTCCAGGAGGTGGGTGTATCATTGTCAAAGTCTACAATCAAGAGAAGACTTCACGAGAGCAAATACAAAGGGTTCACCACAAGGTGCAAACCGTTAATAAGCCTGAAGAATAGAAAAGCCAGATTAGACTTTGAAAAAACATCTTAAAAAGCCAGACCAGTTCTGGAAAAGCATTCTTTGGATGGATGATACTAAGATTAAGCTGTACCAGAATGATGGGAAGAAAAAAGTGTGGTGAAGGCTTGGAACAACTCATGACCCAAAGCACACAACGTCATCTGTAAAACATGGTATGAGGCAGTGTGATGGCATGGGCATGCATGGCTGCCAGTGGCACTGGGTCATTGGTATTTATTTATGATGTGACAGAAGCAGGCAGATGAATTCTGGTGTGTTTATAGAGATACTGTCATCCCAGATTCAGCCAAATGCAGCAAAGTTGATTGGACGACGCTTCAAAGTGCAGATGGACAATGATCCAAAACACTCTCCAAAAGCAACCCAGGAGCTTTTGAAGGAAAAGAAGTGGAATATTCTGCAATGGCCAAGTCCATCACCTGATCTAAATTCAACTAAACATGCATTTCACTTGGTGAAGGCAAAACTAAAGGCAGAAAGACCCACAAACAAAGAACTGAAGACAGCTACAGTTAGAGCCTGGCAAAGCATCAGAAAGGAGGAAACCCAGTCTTTGGTAATGTCCATGGGTTCCAGACTTCAGGCAGCCATTGCCAGTAAAAGATTCTGAACAAAATATTAAATTTATTTATGATCGTATTAATTTGTCCAATTACTTTTGAACCCATGAAAATGGAGGGACGGTGTACAAAAATGGTTGCAGTCCTAGTCGTAAACATGTCCATTGGTTGGGAACAGTGTGAAGCTTGATTCATTGGACCACCTTAGTCTTCCATTGATCATTAGTCCACGATTTATGGGTGTTGCACCACTCTCTCCTCTTCTGAGCAGTATTATTGGTCACTAGTGGTTTGGCAGTTGCAGCTCGCCTGTGAATGTTTTGCTTATGGAGTTCCCTCCCCACAGTTTTTGTGGACACGGGCTTTGGAAGACTGAGATTTAAGCTCTGCAGTCACTTTTGCAGCAGTTGTTTTCTTATTCTGGGTCACAATCCTGCACAATGTCCTTTTTGTCTTTTTCGGTCAGTTGACCATGTCGACCGCGCTTATGCTTATCAGATGACGTTTTCCTGCAAGCTGTATATGCCGTCATAACCTTTGATACTCGTGACACTGCAAATATATTGACAACTTCAGTCACCGAGGTACCAGCTAAGCAGTTACCAACAATTTTCCCTCTTTGAAACTTGGTAAGCTCTGACCTTACTCCGTGTTACTAGCAGCACATGCACTGAATGATGAAAGTGAGGCTTCCCACCTGTTAGCGAAGTGTCATCACACAGAGGAAGCAGAAGAATGTTACCTCACTTCCACGAAACATGCGTTAACTTTCACACCTACCAGATCATGTAATGTTTCCATTTTTTTGTCCAACTCCTGTATCTTTCCCCTTGTCCGCGCTTCAGATGGTGAAAAAAATTAAAAGCAAAATAAAATGTGAAAAAAACTCCCCAAAAATTACTGCTGCCACTTCTAATGCCTCTTTAAACAAATATAAAGTAATCGACCAATATAGTGCTCCAATCACTAATAGCGCTGTGAAAAAAACACATACACAACTAAACAATATAAATAAATTATGTATGTATGGATAGATAGAGAGACACTCAAAGTGTGTGGTGGTGGGAATGTTTTTAAACAAAGCGCAAGAGTCCTGTGCTATCAGAGTGCTCCTATAGCAAGCCACAACATATAGTATATAGCGCCTATATCAAGGTAAAAATAGCTTCTACCTTTTTAAAATTGCTTTTGAATCACTTTCTTCTCCTACCCAGGATTACATGTCCCATGAGACATTGCTTTTCACACATTCACAAGCTCCCAGTGTGTGCTGCACTGTGTATACTGACATGTATGAACAGTCTACTGAGCTATCTGTGTGCTGCACTGTGTATACTGACATAAACAAATAATGCATTCTTTATGCAGGCCAACTAAGCAGGTGACCAATTATTTAATAATGAAAATAGTTGACAACTAATTTTATAATCGGTTATGTTGATTAGTTATTTCAGCCCTAGAACAGTCTATGAAGATTGATACAATCAGGAAAGATTTTCCCTCCTCCAAAGATCCTCACAGAAAACTGTCCTATGGAAACTGTTTCCCTTGAAATGCACAATGCCAATAGTTGATTCACTCGTCTTTTATATTTGTATAAACATCTCACAATTTCACCCAAAGGTATCCTTACTTTTAGGGGACCTATACATAGAAAATTTGAAACTCTCATGAGAGCTCTTTTAACCATTTGCCGCCCGCCTATGGCTGAATGGCGACCGGCAAATGTCATCAGCGTTCCGGGTGGACGCCATATGGCGTCCGCCCGCACATGCGCAGATTGCACTCCTGCAGAGCCGCTCAGTGGCGCGATCTGTCACCGGCCGTATACCTCGGACACGGCCAATGACAGATCTGAGTATCGGCCCCCGTTGCCGGTACCATGTGACCTGCTGTGACCAATCACTTAACTGTGTTGACTCTTGACAGGTGGTCATCGCACAAATTTCCAGCACGCACATATGTTTATAGCCTAAAGCCTGTTTGGCTACAGTTGCATATAAAATATACCTCATATGTTTATTCTTTGAGGGAGGTCATCTTTTTGGTGAAGCTTTTGAAAACCAAAAGATGTTGCTGAAAAAAGAGGAATTCCTGCAAAGAGGACCCTCCCAAAGATCCCAGATCTCTACCTTCTCTAAAGGATATTGTACAGAAATTTTACGATAAAACTGTATAATGTATGGGCAGCTTTAGATTTCCTTTCCACTATATAGTGCAAGGGCCTGTCTGATTGGATACAGGCTGTTGTTATTATTATAATACAGGATTTATTTAGCGCCAACCGTTTGCGCATCCCTTTACAAAACAATGTCCGACATTAGTTACAATACAATTTGGTACAATAGGAATCAGAAAATTTAAAGTGTTTAGGTTTGACCCTATATTATATGGATTTTGGTAAATCTAAAGGGAAAATGTACAAGAAACAGCTAATGAGGCCGATTGGCCAATATTCACACCTTTTAGTGGGGCCAGCCCGTCGGCTGTTTTTCACGGATCTTCTTGTTTATTTTTATCAGTCATGATGGAAAATCAACGAAAAACAGGTGTTTTTCGTAGACATTGGTGGGAGCATCAGAAACGGTCAATTTTTCGTTTATCGGCCGTTTATATAAACTGCCCGTCTATGGCCTGCATAAAGCGTAGAGTACTTATTGTTTCCATTGTAAAGGTCTGATCAAGATAAACCGCTAGTCTTTTGTCTAAAAAGAATGGGTAAAAGACTCTCAATGCCTCCCTCTTTCTGAGGGCCATTCCTTACTCTTATGCAGGCCATAGATGGGACGTTTGTCGGCCGATAAATGAAAAATCGGTCATTGCTGCCACCAATGTGTAGATTTTCCAGCATGACTGAGAAACGAGAAGAACCGCAAAAAGTTTTCAGCAAAGGCTCAGAATATTATGTTGAATTGCATCTCTACTTCCTCATTTTTTTTTTTCTTTCTTTTTTTCACCACCTTCTGATCTGACAGAACAGTCAGGATCACATAACGCCACGTCCAATAGTCTAATTGTAGAGATTAGTTCAAGTCTAGTTGGCTACTTCTATAGCTGGAGTAACCTCCCTAGAGTTTTGCAGTTTCCTCACTCTCCAGAAACTCATGCAAGTTTCTTAATGCAGGTGGAATTCTCTACCCATATAAAAAAAAAAAATCTGATTTCTTTAGGGAGAGTCTGCTTTTTCTTCATACCCACATTTCTGGATGGTTCCACATAATTATACCAGTAATTGAGGCATTCGTTCATTAATGAGACCCAACGGTTTTTCTTGATTTCACATGGAATCACCGAGGTTTAGATTTTCCTTACCTGGATTAGTGTTTATAGAAGGCAGATCAGAGACACTAATCCCTTCCAGACATAAGGGATCGCCCTTGGGGTTCTGAACTAACACTTGATGGAGTGTACAGTTAGGTTCCTGATCTTGGTCTTTGTTTTGCCTTCAGCAGGGAAATTTGCTGTTATCCCTGAAATATTGAATTTAGCCATAGGATGGAGTCCAGAATAAATTTTGTTTTTTTCAGAAACCAGAAATTGTTTAGTTAATAAAAGCACCCATCCTTCATTCTAAGAAAAGGAAACGGGTGAGTCCTGGGAGCTCAGACTCCATCTTAAGAACTGAGAGAGGAAAACTATTATACCTGCAGCACGTGATGTGGGCTAAAGTCGCATCGCAGCTGCACTGCATTGATGTGAATGTACTCCTTTGAAACCAGTGTTCATTCCATTGTCAACTCAAGTTACATCAGAAAGCACATTAGTATGGATCAGGCCTAAAGAATTATGGCATTTTTTTACACACCTTTTTGTGTACAGACATCTACAGGTCTGTATGTATGTAAACACAAGCATTATACAGACAACAGGTTTTCAGTTTTTTAATAGGATGTTTCTGCCAGCATGATCTGGCATAACTACATCAGTTCTGTGTGCATAGAGCCCACATCACTTTTACATAAAAGCTCTGACCCAGCAGCACAAAACAGAAACCAATTCACAGCTTCAGTAGCAGACACATCCAAAGAGCTTAAGTACTTGAAGCGATTCTAAAGGTTCTTTATTTTCCAAAAAAAAAAAAGTTTATACTTGCCTGCTGTGTGCAGTGGTTTTGCACGGAGCAACTTGGGTCCCCCGCAGACTCTCCTGGCCCCCCCCTTCTGTCGGGTGCCCCCACAGCAAGCTTCTTGCAATAGGGGCACCCACTGCTCCGTGTGTCCATTTACACACGGAGCTGCAGGTTGGCCCTGCCCCCTCTCTTCTCATTGGTTGACTGGATGTGATTGACAGCAGCATGAGCCAATGGCTCCTGCTTGCTGTCTCAGCCAATGAGTAGGCAGAGACCCGGGACAGCTGAGGCTGTTGTTCACATTGCTGTATTGCGATGAGGCTCGGGTAAGTATTGAGGGGACTGGGGGCACTGCTGCAGGCAGGTTTTTTACCTTCATGCATAGAATGCATGAAGGTAAAAAAAACCTTGAGTCTTTACAACCACTTTAAAGCATATGTATATGGGGGAAACCTTTTTAAAATGCAGTTCTTCGCTTCAGTAAATTTAACTTTTCCCACGTT
The DNA here is from genome assembly GCF_062004578.1 of Staurois parvus. Taxonomy (NCBI): domain Eukaryota; kingdom Metazoa; phylum Chordata; class Amphibia; order Anura; family Ranidae; genus Staurois; species Staurois parvus. The sequence continues at coordinate 4,863,558 of NW_028318210.1, read as the reverse complement.
TTTATCTCTTTTAAAAAAAAAAATACCTTTTTGTTTTGCCAGAAATGCAGTCTGCTCCTAATTCTGTCTTGTGGAGTTTTGCCACATGGCTTTTTGTGGACAGACATTGCAAGATTTGGTTTCAGACCTGCCCACTTGTCTTTTGCTTAAGTACTGAATCCCTCCCTTTTTCATTGTACCATTGGGGTGAATTGTGATTTTGAGTGGTGAAAGTAGCCACTTCCCACCACGTGACTAGTCAGAATCTTGCTATGATCTGTTCTGGAAGCCTTAAAAGAGAAGTATGGGGTTTGGTTCCCCCCCAAATTATACTTGCCTATGTATAGGCAGCATCGGTCCCCTGTTGACTCTAAGTGTGAGAACTCAGTGAACACAGTCGGCGACTGCTGAACGTGGAGTTCTCACAAGTGCTCTGAGCAGATAGTGGGGACTGTAAGTCATCGCTGTCTGCTATGCCTCCCCCCAGTGCTCACTAGAATGATTGGCTGTGGAGGGGGAGGGAGCGGCTGGCTTCCCGCTCTCAGCAGATCAGTGAAGCTGAGGCAGATGCTGCTGCAGACTCTGGGGTGGATCCTGACTTTTAAAGTTGGCATCTTTCCCCAGCCTGGATTGGCTGAGTGATGTCAGCTGACAGCGGGCTTCAGCCTGCTCTCAGATGAATACGGGTCACAGAAGCGCAGAACGAACATAGCAGAAGTACAGCCAAAAGAGCTTTGGCTGTACTTCTTTTGACGAAAGAAGAGTGACACCTAATTACCCTTGAAAGTCAGTGCAATGAGGACTGTGGGTGTGGGGAGGGTGTAGCGTGTAAATTCACCTTTTTTTTTTATTTGTTGTGAAAAGGTGAACTTACACTTTTAAATGTAAATGAAACGTGAAGTTAGATTTAACAAACAAAAGATAGCAAAAAGTTAATTTAGGGTCTACATACACTTTAAAGCTAAACTAAATTAATTTACACAGAGGTGATTAGTTTCAGACATTAACCATACTTTTTCTTCTTTTTAGTACCTAGGACATGTGGAAGTAGATGAATCTCGGGGCATGCATATTTGTGAAGATGCAGTAAAAAGATTAAAATCGGTATGTATTTTTGTGTTTTACATTGGTTAATCTGCAGCTTTATTTTATTTGTTTAAATGTATCTGGCTGATATGTTTCAGTCAACCGTTACATTTTCTATACTTCGGCAGCTAGCATGTGATAAGCAAACCACCCTAATTCTTGTATCTAACGTGATTCGGCTTTCATGGTAAAGCAGCACAAATGCAGTAATGATGTGTAAAATGTTTTAATCCCTAGTACCCAATAAACTTAAGGTGGTTGCAGTCCTTTTTTAAAGATAGATTCTAATAGTTCCTGTGTCTTACTGGAGTTTTGTAGTGTTCCTTGTCTATAATACATAAAGACAAATATAGGACTAGAATTTTGAATAGAATAGGAATTTCTAAATTTATATGTCTCTTAACAGACGATAAAGAAAATTGTCAGACATTTGGATTATACTGTCTCCAACAGGAGGTTGGGACACCAACAAGCCAAAAAACTTTAACCAGGCCTCATATTACACCACTTCCAACAGTGATGACACGCTTTTTTGCTTTTGTCCTAGGAGGATGGATACATTTTCTTCAGTTCTGTGGAAATTGAGTTTACCGAAAATATTTTTTTTTTGCTGGCCTATTTATTCTTATTTTTTAATCAATGCTGATATTTCTTCAATGACTTCAATTAAGTCTCCAAAAATGTTGCTTAAACTGGTCTCTTCACAGCTGCTATATGGATCACTGTATCTTCGGCAATAGCTTTGGAGGCCATACCTGGACCCCACTTAACTGGAAGATTGTGGGGCTAGCATGAAATGTCACCTTTTGGGCACTGGGCTCTGCATTGTTGTACTTCCTGGAACCTTGTGTACTCTGTTAGCCTCACAGTTTTAGCACTGCTTCTGGCATGTCCCAGTCTCTGAACTGATGATATCTGCTAGGTGGAGTGTTGCACACCCCATGTGCTTTCTTCTGCCATTTAGTGGAAGCACCTTCCTGCTGCTGCTGCTGCTGCTTCTGAAACATTTTGTGGATCATCTGGTCTTGCTTCTCTGCTCTTCAACAGTGGCAAGGTCGCCTCCAGCTGCCTGCAACCCTTATCACATTCAGCTGCTTGGGTTTGTGAGTATGCAAGGCCTTGCCTCACTTTGGGCCTAGTATTCCACTGTGTGTTTCAACATATCTTTTTAAAGACACACACACAGGACAGTCCTATTTCAATGGGTGACCTTGACCTATACTCCATTGCTTCTAGAGGGTGTTCTCTCGTTATCCCTTGAAGGAACCAGCACCTGTAACTTAGATGTAACTTTTATTAGATGATCAGTAAAATGACAATTTTATAGTCTTGCAACTTTCTGCTTCTTGCTCTTTAAATTCCTTACTCTCTTAAGTAAACAATCAGATATAGGTTGACAGAACAATGATGATAATTAAGATGGCGCCTTCATCCAGAGCCTCACCCTAGGTGACTCATAAGGAGAAAAGTATCTTTTAATGTAAACAACCCCCATAAAAGGGAATGAGTCGTTTTGGGGAAAATGATTGGAAGATATCAACACGGATGGAAGAACACGCAGAAACCCAGTGGACTTTTCACCCAATCAATGTATATGCTTTGCCTGCATCATAAGCCCTATAAATGATACTGTTCCTCAATAAAACAGAATTTTAGGAAGTTGACAAACTGCAACAGTGTCAGTGTCTTTCTTCCACGTGCACATAATTCTATATTAATTTGGCTCACTGGTAGATCACGGTAAATGGTCTGTAAGTGACCGAGTCCAAAACACTGGGACCCCTATTATTATGGGGTCAGCCCTGTCGGATGCTTGTATAGCTCCACAACATGATGCTGAGATCTCCCGTGTAAACAAGACACTTTATATATACTTTGGATTGTTTGTCAGTTTATGCAAAGTTAATGGAGCAATCTGTTTTTGCCAAGGTTTTAATCGTGCTCCAACAGCATCCATGGCCAAGTCAAATTCTGAAATACTGGGTTTTCAGTTTTAGGTGTGCTTTAGGCTTCATTTACCATGTCTGGTTCAGATTGTTTCAGCAAATTCCATAATATTTAGAATAAATAGTTATTAATCTGATTTGATGCAGTACGTTCTACCCTGCAATTGAAGCCTGTTGTTCCAGGCATCAGGTCTTTTAGAGCTCTTACAGCTTCAGACACACTTAGTATTTGAAACCTTCCTCTGTAACGACTGTAAATAACTATACAATATTGGATCCTTTCTGACAGTGTAAAGGTGTGATTTCCATTTGAAAGGGAATTTATTAAAAAGCATTCTCTAGTCCCTGGAGACAGCATACCTCCAAAATACTTTTGCAGATTTCACTTACTGACAATTGGACTTCCTACTTAGGTCTCTGAGTTATGTGGAGTGACTCTGTGTCCCCTGTTGGCAGTGATTCAAATTTGTGAATCCATGTCACTGTAAATCACCTATGAATCTCATTCCTTTAAGAGGACCTCTCCATCTCAAGGACAAAACCTAATGTTCTGATCCTCTTGTAGCAAGCATATGGAGCCCTGCACTTCAGCTATGATGGTCTTTTACAAGCATCCAAGCTTGGGTCTTGCATGGGTGTAATGTCTGTTTCCTATGTCTAGGGCGCTTCAGCTATACACCTATACATCTAGGACATCATGTATACGCACAAGGAACATTCAATTTACTTTTCCTTTAAAGGAACAGGAGATCTGTGGGTGAGAGAAGGGAACCCCATTCTTTTTCTAATACCTCAGCAGTAGCTCATAGGCAATCAGTCTACCTCCCCATCAAGCTGCAAGACCTTAAGGTCTGAACTCCCCAGTCTTATCTGTTCACCTCTGCATGAAAGTGTGCCCCACTTTTCAGATTGAGAACATCCTTATTTATCCTATTCAGTCTTTTTGCTAGTTTACCTCTTCACAGTTTAGATGCTTTAGATGAGTGTCCATTCTAGACCCTTGAGACAAAGGTTATTTGGGTTTCTGCATCCTGGGGTCTCTGTATCCTTCTCTAGTAGGGCCCTAAGTTTGGGCATGGTATCCCACTTGATCTGGCACTCCTCTCCTCAGGGAAGATGTTTTCCATCAGATGGTTGCATCCTTTTCAGTCCTTTTTTGCCTCAACCATATCTCTCTCCTGAGGAATCTCTTGACCTGCAAGGGATCAGTTCCTACTACTTCCTTTCCTAACTCTTCAGTGACCTCCCAGAGGTTCTGGATCTTTCTCATGGCAGTGACCTTTATGTCCACCCTATTGCCTTATCCTGGTATTCCAATTGTGTACCACTCAAGGGAACCTTCCCTGAAGGAAGTGGTTTCCTGAATTCTCACAATTTGAGTTAAACCAATGGTTCTATTGTGCACAATCTCTGGCGATCTTTGACCCTTTTCTTTATATGTGGTAGATATTTTGCATACATCTCTTTTGTGGCTTGTGGGATTGTTGGGGAATTTCAGTTTAACACGACCACACTTTTTGGGTGGTCACTAAATCTTTTTTTTTTTTTTCATTCTTTCCCTCTGAGCTGGTATAGAATTTGGGCAAGGCACCAAGCTGGTCTTTCAGACCAAGAAGTCCTGGAGTCTGTTTGCTAGACTCTGGCCAGGTGGGAATTATCCCTACCTCCCTCCTGGAAAGACTCCTCTAATGGATGTATCCTCTTGCCTACTCCTTCAGATACCCTTAGTAGTAGGAATGCAACATCTTTTGATCTCAGTGGCTATTGGTGGCACCTCAGTTGGACTGCATTGAACATCCCCAATGTATAAAAATTACTAAACTCCCATGTCCTTCAATGAATAAAGAAAATAAAATTTCTGAGCTTACTGTAACTTTTTTTTTTTCGTTTAAGTTCATTGAATGACACAGGTCTCGCCACTCTGTTACTTATGTGCTGCTTGTTCACAAATCTGTAGCAAGACATTTGGAGGCAGGGTTATACGGGGGCTGGCTTGATGATATTTGCTAGTGTCCCAACCTCCTGGTGGTGACAGTATAACCCAAGTGTCCAGCAAGTTCTAAATTTGTCCCACTCAATGGACTGCAAGAAAAAGATTTTATGGCAAGTGTACATCTTTTTGTCAGTAAGAAACACGTCTAGTTGCATTGTTTCTTGAAGTGTAGACATATTTCTAGGAAGTGTAAGCAAATAAGATGATGCAGATAGGAGCCTTGTTAAAAATATTTTTTCTGGGAAAAATGTTAAGGGGTTCATATTTTGAGTTGTCACATTGAGAAGCTGTTCATGTTTCATATACGTTTGTCTCTTGCTTATGTGAAGTTTTCATTTTTCTGTTAATGTAATGTTCGTAATGCGAAAACATGACGTGCCTAAATTAATGGTGATCTTTGTTATTTTTGAGTTGTATGCGAAGTTTAGTTCAATATATTTATAAACAAAGTAGGAAGCGTGGACAATTGTTTCTCTGGATTGAATGAACTTCCTACACAGAACAATGTTGTTTTTGTGTGAGCTGCAATTGGAACTTGGTGAATTTATACTTCCTAACTATAACAGTAGCCGTGAAGGGGAAAGCTTCTTGAATGTCTCTTCCCTCATGTTAAAATGCTTTGCTCATTAGTCACTATCCACATATAATTGCACCTGTCTTGTCATTTTCACTGACATGCATAGGAGAGAGAGCAGTCAGTTTGTCACTGAAATCCTTGAAAAAAAAAATCAAACACCAAACTCTTGGGCTGATACAACTGTAAGGTCCATATTTAACAGATTAATATTTCAATAGGAGGATTGACAGCATGTTTAAATTCAGTTGGGTATGCTTATAAATTATTAAATCTAAAGCAATGCAATTTATTTAGGTACAGAATATAATATAAGTATTTTTAAATATGTAATATAACTTAAAATACTTTTAAGTATGCTGTGTGAATGGGAACACACAACAAACATATCATTTTTCTTTATTCTTGTTAAATAGAATCTTTTATATGTAATTATTTAAACCTTGTTTAATGGGGCCTAAACTCATGTCTGCTGAGGAAGGAGCTTATAACTGCTTTAGGAGAAGCCCTGAAATCAAAGGCAGGTGGAAAGAGATCGCCATAATACCTAAAATTGAGCATTTGCAGTGTTCAGTGCTCATTGGTGGTCCCACATTTGAATATATTGTCCAATGAGTTATTAGAGTTGAATATAAACCATCTTCTTCATGATATTCCTATTGGAGAGAACTGTTTACTAGCCCACAATCTTGTATCAGCTTCGCATTTTTTGGATGTCTTACAGCAGAAATGAAAAGGCTAATACAGCTGCAGCCGACAGGTTCTCTTTAACGTCTGAGTCAGCCCTTTAAAAGCAGAATAAAAAGGACAGGGATTCATTAGACAGGAGGCAAAGTGCACATGGTATGTGTGAGTCATTCATGCATGATATCAGGTCCTCTCCATTGTAAGATGCCAGAATGTACAAAGGTTCTAAATCTTGCCATGTGCCGTTCCTCCTCAGTGGTCATGTCTTTCCGTTGTTAATGTGTATGACATGTTTAATGCTTTTTTTGTTTTAGCAGGTTAAGTAAAGAATCATAATTATCATTTGCTTTTCTTTTAAATATGTATTTACAAATTAAACCTTTTAACCAGTTTAGTTCTTTTAAGATAATCAAACTTGCATGTCTGCTGTTTCTTTTTTTTCCTCTAACTGTTCCAAAGTTGTATGGAAGTGACTTTGTCCCTAACATGTGCAGCTTTTGGAGTAATATTAACGATTAACTGTCACCCTGAAATTAGGAAGATGTGGAGAATTGTCCTTAGCGTCTGCTAGCTGCAGGGCTGACTTTGTGGAGGAGTGTGATGAATTGGAGAGTTGTTGAACTTGGCAGCAGAAGGCACCTCCTTTCTCATTAGATGTCACCTCATAGTGATACATGAGACACTTACATTATGCTCTCTTCACATTCGGTGTATATTGTAACTGCTAGATCCCAAGCCATTCATAGAGGATTCTTCGTAATGCTGCTCAAGCAGTGCAGTAAATGACTGTTCTTCACTGTAAAATCCGTAGACACATAGCATGGTGTCTTGAGCAAAGCTTGTATGGTATGGAGCTTCAACTACTGCAGTGAGCTTTTATCTCTTATGTATAAAAAAAAAAAAAACCTGTAGTTTTGAAAATCCAGCTACATGCAACAAACTATTTTTTTTTTTGTTACAGTATGCAAACAAACTAATATTTACATTTGTAATTGACAATGGTAATTGCAAAGCAGCTCGTATGCATTCCAGGACATGACGGTTGTCTGTGCCCACCCACTCAGCTATATGATGCTAATAGTCAAAGGCACAGAGTGGGATATTAGAAGTTCACACTGAGGGGAAGTCATGGCCACAAACCCATCATACCTTTCTGATTGTTCATCATATATACAGTATTGGGCGTCGTGCATGTTTCCTCCTGGTAACTAACCAGCTTATTTCTCTCCATTTGCTCTGGGAGATTTTGAACACAGAAGGCTCACACTGGGGGATTTACACATACTGGACCAGACACAATCTGGAGCAATTGTGCATGGTAACCAACCAGCTTCTAACTTCAGCTTGTTCAGTCAAAGTGCTATTCAACTGAAAAAAAAGTAATATATTACAGCTAGCCAATCCTTCGATGTGGTGGCTGTATTAGTTTTTTCTTTTTTTTTTTCTCCCCCCATCCTCTGTCTTCACCTGGTGCACTAGGCAGTAACACACCCCTTCTATTAGAGTTCCCCCACTTTGGATGAATTAACGCAGGGGGCTCTTTTAGATGGCAGCATTTTCAGTGGGGGGGGGGGGGGGGGGACTCCAGCTAACACTTTTTAAGCTGTTACAGCATACATTTTTTTTCCTTTTTAGGATAAAGGTTTTACATAAATTAAAAACTGATCATTGTAAGCATCCCCTACCAGTGTTGAATGGTTTGTCTCATCCCTGTAACTGATACATCTTGCAACTGAGCTTCCTTTGAAAAACAACAGACTTACTGGCTGGATCATCGGATATTAAAATATAGGAAAGAGCCTAAAAAGAAAACTAATGCAGCCACCACATCTAAGAATTGGTTAGCTGTAATATAAGGTTTGCTTTTGGGTATAAAACCGCTTTAAGCTTTGTAAATGAAAGCTGGAAGCTTATCAGATGTCATGCATATCTGCTCCAGATTCTGTCTGCTCCATTCTTTGTGAATTGCCCAGTTTGGGGTTACCCAGGGGAAGACCGGAAAATGACTATTTTCCAGACAGAAACTTCTTACATGTCTTGGTTTGTTCTGCAGAGACCCATTTTTTTGTAGTAACATTGGGTTGTGACCTGTTATTTTAAATAAATGTCTGAATTTGTTTTTTTTTTGTTTTTTTTTGTTTTTCTTTTTTTTCTTTTTTGGGTTTTTTTTGTGCTTTTAAAGAAAAAAAAGAAACTCTACCAATCCTTTTTTTTTTTTTTTTCCCTGTGTAAAACTTCCCAGTTGCCAGGCCCCCTGTTCCAGATCAAGCATATACTGTATGCACCATTGGCTGAGATATAGCTTGTGTAACCAGCATAAGGGCTGCCACAGCATGCTGCCCTCCCCTGAATACATGTACTGGTGCAAAACTGGTCGGGGAGAGCTTACCTTACGTTGGACACGCGGCAGCAACGCCATGTTTTTGGTGTAATGCCTGACTATGTCTTCCTTTATGAATGTATTCAGTGATTTGTACCAGCATGGTGATTTTGTTGGTGGTCCACTGGAGTTTTTGCAAATTTGCTGGAGCCATTATATCAGACCAGCTAGTGGCTACCAGAGGTGGATCTTTGATGTGTGAGAGCCCCCACGTTGTTGCTGTTTGCATTTTGGATCTCCTCATACTAGATCAATCTCCTAAAACTTAAAGGTCTTATTCTGGTAACGAGTACCCCTGCATGTGGTGGGACACTTCAGAAGATTTTCCTGATGGAAATTACCATCACAGAATTTTTTTTAACAAGTTGGTGAACTTTGGACTTTATTAATTTCATTTTTATTCTTAAGCTTATAATTTTTTTTTTTTTAAATCAATTGCACATTAATGTATATTTTATTTATTTATTACAGGTACTTATTTAGCGCTGTCAATTTACGCAGCACTTTACATATATATATAGTCCCTAACTTACATTCATACATACACATACTAGGGCCAATTTAGACAGGTTCCAATTAACCTACCAGCATGTCTTTTTGGAGTGTGGGAGGAGACCGGAGTGCCCGGAGGAAACCCACACAGGCACAGAGAGAACATGCAAACTCCAGGCAGGTGCTGCCGTGGTTGGGATTCAAACAAACAACCCAAGTAGTGCCAGGCGGAATTGCTAACCATTTGGCCACTGTGCTGCCCACATTTTGGAGATGAATTGGGAATATATTGTATGCATTTTGTGCATTTAGGAAGACCGTACACTGTTTGCACTTAGTACTCTCTCATCTTGGAAGTTGCACCTATTTGAGTTGATCATATAATTATTGATTCAGTGATATATTTTTGATATTTATGCACTTCATGATTTAAAGAGACCGCGCACTCACTTCCAGATTGTTATCCAGTCTGCCCTTCTCTTCAGACTATCAATCTTGCAAGCTGCTCTTGTGGATCAAGGAGTTTTTTCAGCGTAATGCCAACACTTGTTTCAGGGTTTTACTCCCAACATTTACAGTTCCCACATCAAAAGGTATTCATACAGTCAGATCTAAAGGCCTTAAATTCTCTCATCTATGCTTTCTATATGGTCCTAGATCTGTCATAGCCTTCCCTCAATGAGGAGACTTTCTAGCCTCTTCGGACACCAAGGATGTACACTTGCATATCCCTCACCCCAACATTTCAACATTACCTCAATTTTGCTGTGGGCACCTAACACCCTCTGTAGAGCTACTATTTGGTGGCTACACTTCCAGGGCATTCCTACGTTCCTGTTGTGATATCAGGACAGCCTCCTATTGGGGGAACAGTCAGAGTTTCTGACCAACAACATGATGTGGACAGTCCAGATCCTAAAATAGTATAGTTGGATCCTAAACTTTCAGAAGTCAGTGCTGGAACAGATTCATTGCTTAATGTATCTGGGTCTTATCCTGAATACAGCTCAAGGCAGTTTTTCTTCCCAAGTAAAACTTTTGAGACTCTGCTCATAGATTTAGACAATGCAGTCCAGTAGCCTTCAAAATCTGCAATTTAACAAGAGTATTCTGAGCTTTACAGCAGCCTCTTTTGAGGCAGTTTCATTTGTTCGTTTTCACTCCAGACCCCTTCATCTTAGCATTCTGTCATCATGGGACAAATTGACAGTCACAAGACAAACCTACTTACCTGACACTGAGGATCAGGTTATCCCTGGCCTGGTGACTCAGTAATCCAGCTCTAAAGTTGGGAAAATCCTTCCTCCTGTTATTTTGGGACATCTAACAAGAGTTGAAGGGCTGGGGAGGAGTTCTAGACACCTTGTAGTGCAGGGGACTTGGATGCCAGAGCAATCTTGTCTCTCAATCAACATGTTAGAGGTCCGTATAATCTGGACCTCCAGACTGAAAGGTCAACTGATCCAAATTCAGTTGGACAACAGCACAGCAGCAGCGTATATCCGTTATCATGTAGGAACCAGAATTTCTGCTGTAGACAGGATTATATTTTGAACAGAACTTCATGTTCCAGCCTTGTCCACTGTTCTCATTTCAAATGCTCATAGACTTAGGCACTGCAGTTCAGTAGCCTTCAAAATCTGCAATTCAGCATTCTGGGTTTCATTTCCTCATTTTTACTCCAGTCAACAAATCCAGGGGACAAGGATGCCAAGAATCTTGTCTCTCAATCATTCTATGCATGAAGGTAAAAAACCTCTGTAGTCTCTTCTTCTTGGGTCCCCGCTGGCGCTCCTAGCTCCTTTTCTTCGGCGAGTGTCCCCATGGAAAGCGGCTTTCCATGGGGCATCCGTGCCAGCTCGCTCCTGAGCCACCCTTTTGACACAGACTGGCAGCTCATCCTGTTCCCTCATCACTACATTTGAATGACAGTCAAATCAAACTGCCCAGTGAGGAGGCAAGAATAAGAGGGGCTCATGTAAGAATCCTATCGAGCTCAGGTAAGAATGAGAGGGGATCCTGCTGCACAGAAGGCTTTTTTTTTTTTTACACCTTAATGCATAAAATGCATTAAGATAAAAACCTTAAGGCTGTAGAACCACTTTAATGGTTAATATATGCACAAAATGAGATTTCATATAAATAGATGACTGGAATTTTCACTTTTTTGGCAGAGATCCTAAACATGATCTTGTCTCTTACTAAACAAACCTCACATGCCTATTGTCTTGTAAATTCCAGTTGTGAAGGTATAAATGCTGCACTGTATTCAAGTTTCTGTCTTTCTCAGCATTTAAATTATAAACACTGATGTGAATCATAAGGCCCAGATAAACTCGTTTACTTCTGCAGTCCACATCAAGAATATGTGGGGATTGCATTAATATGATGGTGAAAACTATTCCATGAAAACACTGAAAACTGCCCACATTTAGGGTCTATTTAGAAAATATCTGCTGTGTAAATATCCACGTATTTGTTTGGCCGTTGCTATATTTTTCTAAAAGTGAAATCTAGGGTTTTGGTTTTTTCCCCAATCATGCTTGCCTAGGTGGATGCAGCATCGGTTTGATGCTGTATTGGTCACCCACCGGCTTGAAGTGTGAGAACTCAGCGGTCACAGGACCGCTGATCGCAGAGCTCTCACAGCTTATCGGAGCAGAGAGTGGTGACTGTCAGTTTCTGCTTACTTGCTGGGACTGAAAACTGAGGGATTTTAACATTTTTATGGATGTTTACACTTCTGCTGTAAACACACTAGTGATGTTTGGAAATAACTTACTTTTTTTTTTTTAATTTCATGACTCTCTACTGAAATACATGGGTTTGATATTTAAGAACTGGCCTTAAAATGCTTGTGGCCTGGTAGTCTTGCTGATCTGGCTTCAGAACGATCTGAGTCACTGATGCAGAAAAAGACTAAAGATTGGAATTTCCGACGTCACTCTGACCTCGCTTGCTTTTTCAAAAAGAGGTTAGCAGTGGCAGCCTTCATGTCCCCTCAGTAATGATTTCAAGATCGTGCTATAGTGCTAACAACAAGGAAAGTGGCAATACATTTTTAAAAGGCCTCAGTGCTGCTATAGTTGACTATTAAAAATTACAGAAAATAATGGTATTAATCTCAAGTTATTAGAAGGAGCTTCTGATAGGCAGGTTTTGCCTCATGTACCTTCTGCTGCCTTGTTTAGTGGTTTTTAGTTTTCCTTTTTTATGCTTTTAAATTGGTCTTTTTTCCTTTCAACTAGCAACTTGGCACAGCTCAGTTTTATATTTTGGTGCAGCTTGCACACTTGTGTTGTAACTCATAGCAGATGCCCAATCATTATATATGTAATTATTCTGTAAAGCTAACTAAACCTAATGTATGAATGCTATGGGTCACTGTGTGTGCAGCTTGCACAGTGCGGTAATTCCTATCTCAGTGCTGTAAATTGAATTGTGTCAGCAAATTAATACAAGTTCTTGAGCTTTTATCTGCACAGTCTAACTGCTGTTGCTCCTTAGCACCTGTTTGCATTTTAGGTGTATTTTAATGGTTTTTGTTGTAATGCCTTTGCTGGGGACTGGACAAGGATGTTAATATCCTCTTCAGCAGCAAGTTAGGTAAAAACTGGTATTGCAGTTCTCTTACCCACAGTCAGTGCTTTAGTGATGTATGCTTCTCCTCCCACTCTGCTAAAAAAAAATTTTCTTTATCTGTCATTATTTGAGATTTCCCACAACTGCCTGCCCTGATAGGGAAGTAAGCTGACCATGGCTCCAACTATTTCCTGCTTTATCCAAGACTAAAAGTTTTGGTCAAATTTAGTTGAACAGATCATCCTTTCTTTGCACAACAAAAATTTGGAATCAGTTGGTTCACTGTTTGCATTTAGGGGTGTGAACCCATATAGATATGAAATTGGAAGCACATACATATATATATATATATATATATATATATATATATATATATATATATATATATATATATATATATATATATATATATATATATATATATATATATATATACACACCTCCCACTTTCACTGCTTTCACTTTCCTAGATGTATTCACTGCCCTGACCGAGCTCCTATAGCACCGATTTACAGTTCAGGTGAAGAGTGGGAGCTGGATCTCATCTGAATGCCTTTCTCTACCAGAATGCTGCGGCACCCTGACTACCTCAGATGGCGCCCCAGCTGAGAGAGGCTGGTTTAGTTGACATTTCACTCTAAAGTGTGTTCGCTTTTATCTTTTAGGTATAGACACATTGTTTGTGAATTGATTTATTGTGCTAGGCTTACATACACAATGTTACTTCAAGACTGTTGTCTAAAAGAAGACAAGTCTAGACATTCCACTTTTCTTTAGTCCCAGATTGTTTTTTGTTACAAATTACATACACTGTACATTCTGACAATCTAAGAATTGGTTCAGAATTGATCTGTCTTTTTGATAATATAATTTAAGTATTTATTTTCTAAGTGTACCTTTCAGGCTGGCCATAAATGGGGAGATCTGCTTTCAGTGGTGTTAGATTATAGGCTGAAAGGAAACATGAGGGGGGACTCTTTATTGGAGAGTGGATAGCTGAAATATAGATGTCCTATCTCTGCCTGCTTAAGATCCTCAACCACTAGAAAGACATAGTAGAGGTCAATGTGGAACTTGTAGAATCTTGGAAGACTCCAAAGCTACTTATGGCATAGGTTTGTGTAGAAATAGAAGACATGAAAGGAATAGAGACATCCAAGTGTATTCTGTAAATGAGTCAGCTTATGCCAGCTTCTCATTTAAAACCCCAGCAAAAGAAGTACAACTATAATATGGCATCAGTAATGGCGGATTGTTGTAAGTCATACACCATAGCAAAAAATTTATAATTTCTGACACAAAGCAAATTTATTTTTATTTGAAACAGCACTGAATGTAAATATCTAAAATGTTTCTATTTTGTAAAGTGCCAGATTGCTAATTAAAAAGGAAAAGTTACAGATTAGGCATTAGTTTGTTTAATTGCATGGGAAATGGCAGGGTGACAACTTCCTCCTCTTTTCCTGGCATCGTTTACCTGCCTCCAGCTACTATTTAACCCTTTTTTTCCGTGCATGGGCATAAGGAGTGGTGTCATTTGCTTGCTCCTCTGTAGCATTTACTAATGCTTCCTGCCCTGTTTGCATGTTGATTTAAAACCTTGGGAGATTTATAGCTTCCAGCAATAATAGTGCTCGACTTGTCCCCTCCCCTGTTCCTCCAGGAAAGGAAATTCTTCAAAGGCTTCTTTTCAAAAGTAAGTTCAATGCCATTTGTAATTAAACATATAAGGAGTTGCACACTGGTATATTAAACTGGCACTATTGCTTTCTTATTCCTGCACTATATAAATTGCTCAAATTTAACAGTTCTGTATAGTTGCACATTTTGATAATCTTACTCTTTATATCCCTACTGCCTTTAATGTAAGAACTTTAAAGTGATAGCCATAGTAAAATCAAGTTATTTTTCTTTACTTCGGTAATGCAAAAAAAAAATTTCATTCTTACTTGAAATTGAGATAACCTGAATATTTTATCAATATTTGTGCAATGATCATTCAAATACAATTTTGCAATGATTTCTGGGTCCAGGAATGCTATACAAGCAGGAATTTCAGTGATGGACAGTTTACTATAACTGATGTCACAGCATTGGTGATGGTTCCCTGTTCATTGTGAAAATGGCATTTAGGCATTGCTGACAAAGATTAGTTCAGAAATAAATTGGGCAAATTCTGTATTTGAAGCTAACTGACTCCAACGCTTTACAGCGGTTGTTTATTGAATAGACCTTCATAGTACTGACTGTTTACTAGCACATCTAGACGCTCTCTGAGGGAATTTTCTCAAATCTGGAGCAAACTGGATTTGTAGCAGCTGTGCATGGCAACCAGTCATCTTCAATCTTTCATTTTCATAGCTTAACTGAGCAAACTGAAAATAAAAGCGAATTGGTTGCCTTGCACAGCTGCTAAAGGTTCTGTTTTGTTTCGCTTTTGATAAATTCCCCTCAATGTGATTGAGGGATTGGACCACAGTAAAGGACACATTTTTAAAATTTTCAGTTATTTGAGTACAAAGCCAGATTTTCAGATTTAGAGGCCAGAATTCAGAGAAGTTGAATTGTGAGCAATATGTGTAGATAAATATAGTCATCTAAAGTTTTTCTCTTTAAAGCCCAGCTCCAGACACAAATGTGCTTTTGGATAGACTTCAGAAGAATAAATACTTCTAACAAGGTTTGATTTCTGTCCATAACCCTGTTGGGCAGGTTTCACCTTGCTTGTCTTACTGACCACCTTTGCTGCAGGACCATAAATAAGTTGGTCTTTAGACACAAGGACAGGAAGACAGAGAAGCAATATTAACCTGACAGGTTTTTTTGTCTCCAATGAAAAGATTTCCTATCCATTCCTGACCTGCAGTGAATGAAAATCTATCCAATGGGGTCACAGGACACTGTAAATCTTGACAAGGTTCTACCCTAACAAACTCCTAAACTTTTTCGGCTAAATTTGGGCTTTAAAGTGGTTCTACAAGCTCAAGATTTTTTTATCTTCATGCATTCTATGCATGAAGGTAAAAAAAAAAAAAAAAACATTCTGCATGTTGCAGCCCCCCTTACCTGAGCCTGAGTCCCATCCCCATCCAGCGATGTCCATGAAAGACTGTGTTCTCCAGGGACTCACTCCTCATTGGCTGAGGCAGCAGCATTAGCCATTGCTCCCATTGCTGTCAATCACAGCCAGTGAGCCAATCAGGAGAGGGAGGGTAGGGGTCAAGCAATGGCTCTGTGTGAATGGACACACACAGCTGTGGCCTGAGTGCCCCATATAAAGCTGCTTGCTGTAGGGGCACCAGACCAGAGGAAGGGGCCAGGAGCACTAGCAAGGACCTGAGAAGAGGAGCATTCGAGCTGTTCTGTGCAAAACCATTACACAGAGCAGGTAAGTATGAAATGTTTTTGTTTTTTGTTTTTTTTAAACAAGACTTTAGTATCACATTCATTTGTTTTAAGTTTGAACACAGTTGTTGCTAATTGATCTTGGCTAACAGCAGGGTTTGCCTTCACACAAATTAGGCTGTTGTGGCCAGGTAAGTTCCACAATGGCTTGATAGGCCATCATATCATATACAAGTAAGCTGTTCTGTTTGATGTGCACCCTGTTCCAAATTATTATGCAAATTATATTTTTCTCATTTACCTAAATAATTGATGTAAATAACAGTCATCATAATTCTCATGTTATCATTAGGAGGTTTGTTCAATAAAATTTGAATTGTACTCTTAATAGTTGATAATAGTATTTTCTTTAAACATAAAAAACTTACAATGCACAGTTCCAAATTATTATGCACAGTAAGTTTCAAAACACTTTATAGGTTGTAAAGAACTGAAAATTGTCATTTGTTGTGTTTGCAGCATATTTACTGAAATCAAAAGCTATTTCAATCAAACTTTTAACAACATTTTAACTTTATAAACATTTTAACAGGTCTCGTTACATTTTAACATAGGACCCCTTATTTGATAGCAGCTTCAGAAGTCTTGCATCCATTGAACTTGTGAGTTTTTGGACAGTTTCTGCTTGAATTTGTTTGCAAGATGTCAGAATAGCCTCCCAGAGCTGCTGTTTTTGGATGTAAACTGCCTCCCACCCTCAGATCTTTTGCTTGAGGATGCTCCAAAGCTTCTCAATAGGATTGAGGTCAGAGGAGGATGGAGGCCACACCATGACTTTCTCTCCTTTTATCCCCATAGCAGCCATTGATGCAGAGGTATTATTTGCAGCATGAGATGGTGCATTGTCATGCATGAAGATGATTTTATTACGGAAAGCTTAGTTCTTCCTTCTGTACCAGGGAAGAAAGTGGTCAGTCATAAACTCCACATACTTTACAGAGGTCATCTTTACACCTTTGGGGACCCTAAAGGGGCCCACCAGCTCTGTTCCCATGATTCCGGCCCAAAACATGACTCCACCACCGCCTTGCTGACGTTGCAGCCTTGTTGGAACAGGGTGGCCGTCCACCAACCATCCACTACTCCATACATCTGGACCATCCAGGGTTGCACGGCACTCATCAGTGAACAAGACTGTTTGAAAATTAGGCTTCATGTATTTTTCTGCCCAATGCAGCCGTTTCTGCTGGTGAGCATTGGTTAGTGGTGGCCGAATAGAAGGTTTATGCACAGTTGCAAGACTCTGGAGGACTCTACACCTTGATGTCCGTGGGACTCCAGAGGCACCCGCAGCTTCAAATATCTGTTTGCTGCTATGTAATGGGATTTTAGCAGCTGCTCTCTTGATCCAATGCATGGATCTGGCAGAAATCTTCCTCAATGTGCCTTTATCTGCACTAACCCATCTGTGCTCTGAATCCGCCACAAATCTCTTAATAGTGCGATGATCACGCTTAAGTTTTCATGAAATATCTAATGTTTTCATACCTCGTTCAAGGCATTGAACTATTTATTTCACTCTTTTCGGCAGCAGAGAGATCCTTTTTCTTCCCCATATTGCTTGAAAATGGTGCTCTGCTTAATAATGTGGAACACCCTCCTTTAGTAGTTTTTCCTTAAATTGGGCTCACCGGCCAATCTAATTATCACAGGTGTCCGAGATTGTTTTCAGTGATCAAAAGAGCCCTGAGACACAATGCCATCCATGAGTTAAACTGAAAAACAAAATATTTCATCTTTGTGACACTTAAATAGAATATGCATAATAATTTGGAACAGGGTATAAAGTAACCTTTGTGTTTTGATGTCTTTAGTGTTTAACTCTACATGTAGAAATACAGTATGTTTGACTTTTTCTTTAATTTAGCTGGAGCCCTTTCTTTATCCCTATAACATGACAATACCTTGTCATTTAATGTTAAATAGACTTGCATAATTCTTGAAGTTCACAAAAGTCTTTGATTTTCCAAAAAGCTAATAGGACTCTAAAATTGAAATGTCTTTCTGGTATGCAAGCAGATCCACAATTTATTGGGAGATTTTAAGCCTCTTGCACACTGCACTTATATTTGCTTTTACAGGTGTTTGGCATTTTTCTTTTTTTTTCTTTTTTTTTTTTTTTTTAGTAAAAGCACCTTTGTTAGCCTATGTGTTCACCCTGACATAGGCGTTTATGAGTGTATTAGAAGAGGAGCATTCACAGGCTGAAAAAAAAAAAACTTCAACAAATTCAGGAGAGGAGCTTTTGAGCAGAAAAACAAGAAATAAAGTTAGATACCCCTAAAACACTAGGTTCCCCTAGCATTTGGGCATTAATGCATTCCAAAAGCCACAATGTAGTATTCTGGTCAACTGAATCCATTAATGCTGAAATGTTTGACGCGCTTAAATGCGTGCACACATTTTTTTAAGCTGCCTTTCTCATACCAAGAGTAAAAGGCGTTCAGAGGAGAAAATCAAACGCCCTATGTGCATGAGGCCTAATATGGCTCACATTTCGTTGCTGACCCCTAGACAGTGCTTTTTCAGCTTTTTGACCATTTCTGTCTCCATTTACTTTAAAACTGGGAAGGCCATGTTCGATCATCTGTAAGACATCAGTTTACTTCTCTTAAAAGAGACTACCTGAAGTGTTTGGTTTTTTTTCCCTTCTTTCATCCGAGTGTGCTAGATGTGCTTAATCTGGACTGCCTAAATGCCATTTTTCAGTGTGCTACAAATTAACTAATAAAGATACCAGTGGAGTAACTCCTTACATATGTGTGACAATTTCCTCAGTTTTTTTGGTAGATTCTCCAGTCCAGGTAAAGAATTTTGATGCAGAATTCTTTCCTTCCCAAATAACGTTTGCAGTAGTATTGTTCTAAGTAATTCCCTTTGAGATGCTGCTCACCCTTTCTCTGCAGTGCTTTTCTGACCTGCTGTTCTGCTTTGGTGAGTGACTTGGCATGGATCTTGGGTAAATAGGTGTTGGCTTTCCATATATTTTAGTTCTGATTTGCTTTTATTTTAGGTTGGTGGACAAACACATTTTCACTACGAAATTGTAATTATTTTATTTTTTAATTCCTTAAAGACTGGCAAGAAGGCAATCAAGGCCGTGCTGTGGGTTTCAGCTGATGGACTCAGAGTTGTGGACGAGAAGACAAAGGTTGTACACTTATATTTTCTTGGCAGCTTCCCCCTTTTTTATGTATACCTTGTTCATAAAGCAAAACAAAGTGAGTTAAAGAGCAGCATCACTTCTCCTGTGCCCCCCCCCCCATGTTAATTTGGTTTTTAATTTTAATCCTACATTTTATCCTAAATTTACATGCTCCCCTGACCAATGAATCTAGTGCTGCCCCGCTGTGATCGCCATTGGCTGTCAAACAAGTCCCGGGTGTCGTCTCCGACATCATCAAGAGCCAAGTGTCTCTACAGGTTTCAGGCAGCCAGTCAGCCCCTGATGACATGTGGCCGGACAGCTGTCCTCCAAACAGAGTGAATGGAAGCCCGTGCCTCCTGGGATATGTGATGTGATGATGTCCAGGAGGCTTCAGGTGCCTGGGCTGAGCCTAGGTGACAATGTGGGGGGGGGAGGTGCAAGTTGGATCGAGAAAAAGATAAATAAAATTTTGCTATTTTACCACGTGGAGGGGAAAGGAATACAATGGGGGATTTTTTTTATGGGGGGGGGGGATTCAATTGCTTTTGCTTTGAAGGGAGAAATGTTCTGGGCTTTTCCAAGGCTTTACTACCTGGCTAGACATTGACCTTGAGGATGAGAGTTTTTGGGGGTTAAAGGGATACAGTGGGGGAATGTTTTCTTTTTTTAGGAGGTGGATATTCAATTGCTTGTTTTTGAAGGGTAGCTTTTCTACCTGGTGAGTCACTGCCCTGGAGGATGAGCGTTTTTAGACTTTTACAAAAAAATTATAGACTTTAAATGCATTCTTTTTCTAGGCAAGTGTTTGCCAGTTAGTGAAGTAAAAATCAAGATGGCAACCTCAGAGCTGGCACCTTTCAAAGAGTTGACAATGTGAGTTAACCATAATGTAACTCTTTGCCGTTCTGGCCACTTTTAGGCCAGGTCAGATTCACTTTTTGTACTCCTAAGGGCACATGCACACAATGTTTTTAATGCTGCTTTTAAGGGTGTCTGGCATTGTGGGGTTTTTTTTCCCCCTACCTCTAAATTCCCCTCCATTTTAGCCTATGTGCCCATGCACACAAAAGTGGTTAGAGGCAGAAACTGAAAACTGCCAGTGCATCCAGGAGCAGCTGTGTCGTGGCAGAAAAAATGATTGCATGTAAACACGCATTAATGCTAGGCACATCAAGCACTTGAACGTTGATTCATTTCAATGGCTGGAATTCTGGCCAATGAAGTGGATTAATGCCCAAGTGCTTGATGTTTCTACACACATTTACACGTGTTAGGAGTGGGTTGTTTTTTTTTTTGGGTGGGTTCATGCAAAAATGTGACTGCCAAGAGGAAAGAGATTAGCCAACGCCCTGTATGCATGGGGCCTAAGTATTAACTCCAGTGTTTACCAGAGAAAGCAGTTATTCCCTCTGCTGGGCATGTTCATGAGCCTAGAAGGAACACGGTCACTGCAGGTACAGTATCTGGTGCCTATAATGACTGACACTCATGGAGATGAAGCTAAACACACGTACTTAGAGCAATGTCCATAACAAGAATAAAATTGTGCTTTATACTGTTCCAAAGAAAAAAAAAAACATATATGGTATATACAGTGACAGTTTTATAGTTTCAATAAAAGCTGACAAAGGGTATTGACAGAATTTTGCTTTTTGTGTCATTTCCTGTTTGCTCCCACCCCAATGGACTGTGTTTTAGTTAGTAACCTGCTGTTTTGCTTCCTCACACAGGATCTTTTAGTAGACCAAACAATAGAAAAAGTGTCATTCTGTGCTCCGGACAGGAATTTTGACAGAGCATTCTCTTATATCTGTCGTGATGGGACAACAAGAAGATGGATATGCCACTGTTTTATGGCTGTTAAGGACACGGTCAGTATTGAGAAGACTTTTATACTATATTATTATTATTATTATAGTATTATACTATAATTATACATATATAAAATATATATGTAATGTTGTGAAATAATTAACATTTTGTAGGCATAAAAAGGGAAGAAACGGGGCAGTTCCTTTTGTGCTTAGCTTTGCAAGTGTTTGATATCCTCTATGACAAAAAACTACTTTCTGAGATGTCACTAACTTGCCAGTCATTTGTGGACATAGTCTTTCTCTGTAGTTTGACAAAATTGGCCTCTTGATTATCCTCCTGTTAATTTTAATCAGTAATTCATGTTCGATAATGGGCATGTTGATCTCGGCTTTACAGTGGGTAAAATAAGTATTGAACACGTCATCATTTTTCTAGGTAAATATATGTCTAAAGGCGTTATTTGACATGAAATTACACCACATGTCGGTAACAACCCATGCAATACATACAAAGAAACCAAAACAAATCAGTTCACAAATTAAGTTATGTGTAATAAAATGTAATGACATAGGGAAAATGTATTGAACACATGAAGAAAGGGAGGTGCAAAAAGGCATAGAAAGCCAAGACACCAGCTGAAATCTATCAGTAATTAGAAAGCAATCCTGCCCCTTGTCAGTTCAAATTAACATGAGCGCATTCAGTCTCACCTGATGGCCTTTAAAAAGGTGTCTCATTACCAAGGTGTCACACAAGAAACATCTCATGATGCTCTCTCAAGACCTTTGCAACCTTATTGTTGCAAAATATACTGATGGCATTGGTTGCAGAAGGATTTCTAAACTTCTGAATGTTCAAGTGAAGTTAGGGCAATAATCCGGAAGTGAAAAGAACAACATTTCACCATAAACCAACCACGACCAGTTGCTCCTCCTAAGATTTCTGTCAGAAATCTATGAACTCTGATGTTTAGTTCTTTCCATAGATTTTCTATTGGATTCAAGTCAGGTGATTGGCTGGGCCATTCTAGCAGCTTTATTTTCTTTCTTTGAAACCAGCTGAGAGTTTCCTTGGCTTTGTGTTTGGGATCATTGTCTTGCTGAAATGCCCACCCTCATTTCGTCTAAATCATTCTTGTAGATGAAAGCATATTTTTACCAAGAATGTCTTGGTACATTTTTCCATTCATCCTTCCTTCAATGATATGAAGTTTGCCAGTACCGCCCCACACCATGATGTTCCCACCTCCAAACTTCACTGTTGGTATGGTGTTTTAGGGGTGATGTGCAGTGCCATTTGACCTCCAAACATGGTATGTATTATGGCATCCAAATAATTCTATTTTGGTCTGACCAGACTTTATTCTCCCAGTATTTCACAGGCTTGTCTGTGTTGTGCAGCAAACTTTAAATAAGCTTCAGCATGCTTTTTCTTCAGCAATGGAGTCTTGTGTGGTGAGTGTGCATACAGGCCCTGGCGGTTGAGAGCATTACTTATTTTCTTTGAAACAATTGTACCTGCTAATTCCAGGTCTTATTGAAGCTTTCGATAAGTGATCCTTGGCTCTTGGACAACTCTTCTGATCATTCTTTTCCTCTGTCAGAAATCTTACGAGGAGCAACTGGTCGTGGACGGTTTTGGTGAAATGATGTTCTTTTCACTTCCGGATTATGGCCCTAACTTCACTGGAACATTCAGAAGTTTAGAAATCCTTTTGTAACCAATGCCATCAGCATAGTTTGCAGCAATAAGGTTGCAAAGGTCTTGAGAGAGCTCTTTGCTTTTACCTATCATGAGATGTTTCTTGTGTGACACCTTAGTAATGAGACGCCTTTTTATAGGCCATCAGGTGAGACTGAATCAGCTCATGTTAATTTGCACTAACAAGGGACAGGATTGTTTTCTAATTACTGATAGATTTCAGCTGGTGTCTTGGCTTTCTATGCCTTTTTGTACCTCCCTTTCTTCATGTGTTAAATACTTTTTTCCCAATACCTTTTCTTTCCATTTTATTACACATAACTTAATTTCTTAACTTGTGTGTTTTTGTTTCTTTGTATGTATTGCATGGGTTGTTACCGACATGTGAAAATTTCATTTAAATAACGCCTTTAGACATATATTTTACCTAGAAAAATGGTGACATGTTCAATACTACTTTTACCCACTGTATATACAGTACTGACTGAAATTCGTAAATGAGCTAGAGCAAAAATATTAGTATTTTGCTAACTTAAAGTAGAAGGCTGTATTTTCCAAGCACAGGCAATAACTGTTTGGGTTATTATTTTTTAACATAAAGAGAAGTCTCTTAAAATTTGTTCAGAATATATTTTTACATGTACTGACATGACACCCTTTTTTAATGTGAGATTTGTTATGATTTTGAGTGTCCCTTCCAATCTGTTTTTTTTTTTTTTTTATGAATTTAGGGGGAGAGGTTAAGCCATGCTGTTGGATGCGCCTTTGCTGCATGTCTGGAGAGAAAACAAAAACGTGAAAAAGAATGTGGTGTGACTGCTACGTTTGATGCCAGCAGAACCACCTTTACCCGGGAAGGCTCATTTAGAGTTACCACTGCCACAGAACAGGCGGAGAGAGAAGAGATCATGAAACAAATTCAGGATTCTAAAAAAGGTACCTCTCTTTGTATTTTGTTTCCTCATTTCTATTGAGTTCTACTCTTCTAATGTTTTTAATAAATGCAGCTATTAGTTTTTACTAACTGGGCATTCTTCAATTCTGAAGGCGTTTTTGTTGCTTATCCAAACTCTGAGCGTCGGGAACATATCACAGCATATATATCCACATAGGCCACCTTAGTGTGTCAAAGAAAATATTAAATGTGCAAGAAAACTAAGGCAAATGCTCTTGGTCAATGAACTTCTAGGCTTACACATTCATAATTAAAACACCAATGTGGACGACTTAAAGCAGTAGTAAACCGCAAGAAAGATTTAAAAAAATCTCCCAGCAAGTTAAAAGCATAAAATCTGAAAACAAAGCCCCTGAGCGGAGCTCTGTCACAGCTCCTGAGGTTTCCATCTTCACCCAGTCTTCTTTCCAGGTTCGCAAGCCGCGGCCATTTGATTAGCTGAGATGTCTTTTCGGCTGTGGCATGGCTCTCTCAATGGACAGAAGAAGAAACGCAGTGCCTCTGAGTGTAGACTGTATCACCGCTTTAATAGTTAAAAAGTAAATTAGCAACTCACATATGTAAAATGACAAGCGGGCTCATAAGGAACGGATGTTCAGACCGCCTCATTGCCAGGTGGTAAACCGCAGTGTGGCTGTGTGCAGGCAAGACAGTGGGGAGTGCTGAAGAGGGAGAAGAGCACCAGTTGGTGTTGCTGCAATGGCCCACTATGAAGTCCGGAGCGTTGGCGTCTGACGTCATAAAGTGCAATGCGTTTCTGAGCATGCGCAGGGTCCGATGTAGACCGGCATCTGCTTGATGGAGCGCACCGGTCTACATCGAACCCTGCATGTGCTCAGAACAAGACTCTCTCAATGGACAGCGCACCATGAGGTCACCGATGCTTTTACAGTAAATATCTCTTAAATGGTGCATGTTTTAGTAGATTTTCACAGTACCTAGAGGTAAGCTTTATTAACGGCTTAAAGATCGCCCTATAGCAGATATACTGCTACAGAGCTGCCCCTGTGCGTAAAATCACGTGTATATAAACAGCATTTTGCATCTCCGGGTAGGGGGCGCACATGAGCCCTATCCACGCCGCCATTCGCGGCCGCGGGTGTCAGTCACTGGGTCCTGGCTTGTTATTACCCACCAGCACCCCGTGAATACCAGCAATCACCGACAGGGAGGAGGGCTGCTTTATTTACGAACAGTCGTCCTTCCTGTCAGTTTGGGCACACTGCTCTGGATGGCTGAGCACAGGCGGTGTAGTCTAATGGTGGGCATTCCACACACTTTTCCTGGCAGAGATTTCTTCATTCAGCCCATAGCATATATACCCAACAAGGATCAGCGACGTACTGGTACATCACTGGACTTTGGTTATACCAGGATGATGCCTACAGCTGCAGACATCATCCTGGTATAATTTTTTTCAGTCGGTGTTTGGCTTTCATGCACAAGCAATCTTAGTGTCTAATTAGCTGCAGGATTGCTTTTACAAGCAGCAGGAGACTATGCCACCCTCCCCCGCTGCCTTCCACGGCCTTCCACTGGTGCATTCTCAGGTTCCCCCGATGGCACGTGAATAAAAATCAAAATAACTTTTTAAAAAAAAAATCACCCTTACCCCCCCGCACGTGCTTAAGCGTTGACCGTGTGCCGGTATGTAAACAGCGGTTGCACCATGCATGTGAGGTATCGTCGCGAACGTCCAATCCAGGGCTGTAACTCTAGCACTAGACCTCCTCTGTAAATCTAAAATGGTAGCTTGTAAAGGCTTTTAAAGCGTTGCCTATGGATATTAAAAATGTGTGCAGTTGACGCCATTGAACGGGGCATGCGCAGTTTTATAGAATGTCATGTTTTGTATCTATTTACTTGGCAAAAGCACAATATATTGGCCAATTATTTGGTAAGATATAAAAGATGATGGTACTATGTGACATAATGTGACAAAATTGCAGCACCCACCATTTTATTGACTAGGATGTCTTTAAAAAAAATATATGTTTGGGGGTTCAAAGTAATTTTCTAGCAAAAAATACTGATTATTTTGATGTGAACAAAAAGTGTCAGAAAAGGCTTGGTCTTCAGGTGGTTAGAAGAGTGAATGTTGTGTGGCATAAACTTCTAATGCTGGGCATAAAATGCCCCCACTCGCCAAAATGACCCCTTTTTTGGAAAGACACCCAAAACTATTTGCTGAGAGGCATGTTGAGTCAATAGAAGAATTTGATTTTTTTTACCACAAGTTTTTGGAAAATGACAAAAAATTATGTTTTTTACACAATTGTCACGATTTATTGCTCACACATGCCATGGGTATATGTGGAATTACGCCCCAAAATACATTCTGCTAATCAAGATGGCAAGTGGTTATCGGCTTACCTGTAGGTAAAAGATACAAAATTGGGTTTACTTTCACTTTAAAATGACTGTCTAAGACAAATATTTGCTTATTGTTCTTGCGTTGATTATATAATATGCCTAAGGCCCCATTCACACCTGA
Organism: Staurois parvus; assembly: GCF_062004578.1. Lineage (NCBI taxonomy): Eukaryota > Metazoa > Chordata > Amphibia > Anura > Ranidae > Staurois > Staurois parvus. The sequence goes on along the minus strand of NW_028318210.1, from coordinate 4,837,321 downwards.
ATGTTTTCTAGCTCAAAGCTTCACACCTAATAGTATTACTTAACCGCTTCCCCTCCTCCCAATTGCAGAAATACTGATACAGGGTGGCAAGGGTGCGCAAAATCACGTATATCTATGTAATTTAGCATTTCCGGGTAGGGGGCGCGCACCACCTACCTGTGCTGCCATTCGCCTCGGCTGTCAATCACTGGGTCCAGGCCGGTGATCACCGAATATCTCCAACAGGTGAGAGACCTGTGTTTAAACAACACAGATCTCTCCCCTGTCAGCTCCTGTGCACTGCTTTGTATGGCTCTGCATAGCATAGCAGAGCCATACAAAGCCGTGTGCTTACAGTGAAACAGACACAGCCCACGTAGTAAAACAGCACACAATTTGATCTCCCCACATGTTTACCCCTTCCTGCCCAGTGCCATTAGTACAGTGCCAGTGTTTTTTTATTAACACTGATCACTGTATTAGTGTCACTGGGGATGTCTGACACCAGATCAGTTCCCCCCACAGTATCAGAATGCCCGCTGCAGTCCAGCCATAAGTTGCTGATCACCGCCATTACTAGTAAAAAAAAAAAAAAAAATTCCAGTATCTATACCGCCATTTGTAACTTTCACGTAAACCAATTCATTTACATGTATTTTGATTTTTTTTTAGCAAAGACATGTAGCAGAATATATTTTGGCCTAAATTTTTGATGAAATTTGATTGATTTTTTTTTTTTATTATTTTTTTTTATTGGACATGTTTAATGGCAAAAAATATATATATTTTTTTTTCTCCCAAAATTGTTGCTATTTTTTTGCTTTTAGTGCAAAAAATAAAAACTGCACAGGCGATCAGATACCACTGAAAGAAAGCTCTATTTGTGGGGGAAAAAAAATGTTAAATTTCATTTGGGTGCAGCTTTGCATGACCGCGTAATTGTTAAAGTAACGCAGCACCGTATCGCAAAAAATGGCCTGGTTAGGAAGGGGGGTAAATCCTCTGGAGGGCAAGTGGTTAACCACCTCAATACCTCTGTATGTACATAGAGGTGAAACTCAAAAAAGTAGAACATCGTGTAAAAGTTAATTTATTTCAGTAATGCAACTTAAAAGGTGAAACTAATATATGAGATAGACTCATTAAATGCAAAGTAAGATCGTTCAAGCCATGATTTGTCATAATTGTGCATTTGGGGTTTTCATGAGCTGTAAGCCATAATCATCACAATCTCAGAAAATTAGAATATTGTGAAAAGGTGCAATATTCTAGGCTCAGTGTCCCACTCTAATCAGCTAATTAAGCCATAACACCTGCAAAGGGTTCCTGAGCCTTTAAATGGTCTCTCAGTCTGGTTCAGTAGGAATCACAATCATGGGAGACTGCTGACTTGACAGTTGTGCAGAAAATCATCATTGACACCCTCCATAAGGAGGGAAAGCCTCAAAAGGTAATTGCAAAAGAAGTTGGATGTTCACAAAGTGCACAAGCAGCATGGATGACCGCAGTCTGGATTGTCAGGAAAAGGCCTTTCAAAAGTGTTGGACTTTCACAAGGAGTGGACTGAGGCTGGAGTCAGTGCATCAAGAGCCACTACACACAGACGGATCCTGGACATGGATTTCAAATGTCGTATTCCTCTTGTCAAGCCGCTCCTGAACAACAAACAACGTCAGAAGCGTCTTACCTGGGCTAAAGAAAAACAGACCTTGTCTGTTGCTCAGTGGTCCAAAGTCCTCTTTTCTGATGAGAGCAACTTTTGCATCTCATTTGGAAACCAAGGACCCAGAGTATGGAGGAAGAATGGAGAGGCACACACTGCAAGATGCTTGAAGTCCAGTGTGAAGTTTCCACAGTCTGTGTTGATTTGGGGAGCCATGTCATCTGCTGGTGTTGGTCCACTGTGCTTCATTGAGTCCAGGGTCAACCTAGCGTCTACCAGGAGATTTTGGAGCACTTCATGCTTCCTTCTGCAGACTAGCTTTATGGGGATACTGACTTCATTTTCCAGCAGGACTTGGCACCTGCCCACACTGCCAAAAGCACCAAAACCTCGTTCAATGACCGTGGGATTACTGTGCTTGATTGGCCAGCAAACTCGCCTGACCTGAACCCCATAGAGTATCTATGGGGCATTGCCAAGAGAAAGATGAGAGACATTAGACCGAACAATGCTGAAGAGCTGAAGGCTGCTATTGAAGCATCCTGGTCTTCCATAACACCTCAGCAGTGCCACAGGCTGATAGCTTCCATGCCACGCCGCATTGAGGCAGTAATTGCTTCAAAAGGGACCCAAACCAAGTACTGAGTACATATGCATGCTTATACTTTTCAGAGGTCCGATAGTGTTCTATGTACAATCCTTGTTTTATTGATTGCATGTAATATTCTAATTTTCCGAGATTGTGGATTTGGGGTTTTCATGAGCCATAAGCCATAATCATCACAGTTATGACAAATCACAGCTTGAACTATCTTGCTTTGCATGTAATGAGTCTATCTCATATATTATTTTCACCTTTTAAGTTGCTTTTTCATATTGTGTTGCGCTCCTAATAATAGGTATCTCTTCTATATTCCTTATTCCTTAATACACCCAAAAATTGACAATGTGTAATCGAATGATCTGATACATAAAAATATATAAAAATGTAAAATAAATTAGTATACAGTGATGTAAAAAAACTAAATATAATAAACACTTGTGTAGAGAATACCTAAATGTGAATATGATTCTCTTAAAAAATACATGATATGATGGTTTGTACGTGATAATAAAAATAAATAAACCAATATTGCACCATAATTTGTGAAAAAACGTGAAATATATATAAATAAAATATATACTATATATATATACTGCAAATAAATAAATAAAAAATAAAAAATATATATTAATAATGTCCTTTAAATTCAGTGACTCTGTGCTTGATTTAATCTTGAATTGGTGACTTTTTGTGAATCCGTGACTCTCTGTGAATCCTCTAATTAGTGCAGATGTATGCTCACCTCCTTATCTGCCTGCAATTAGGCTATATGCGCTTGTGGTTCACCTCCTATGGAACCTGCTTGGATGAAATTCCTCCTTAATAGACTGTGAAATATGGATATCCTTTATCATTAATTAGCCCATTCGGGATTGATCACTCCTTACGAAATTCAAATCCCCTTATGATCTCTCCATGCGTTTCTCCATATGTGGGGACAAATTACCAAACATAGTGTTTTATCCTTTTAAAAAATTCCTGCTTTATTACTTCCAGAAGATACACTCACATTTGTTGTACAAAGTATGAGGCAATTTGTATATAACGAGTAGTCCGCCGACCGTTGAGTCATGCACCCGCCGTCTGTCAAACAATCCGGCTTTCTCCGAGTGACGTTACAGCCCCACCCCTACGCGTTACGCCACTGGTCACGTGGCTTCATCAGGGGGTTGTGATAGGTTAGTCACTCTTCCATTGCCGGCTTATATAGCACGGCCACGCCATATTGTTGTATATCTGCAGGGAGCAGCCATGTTTTTGGGGGCACTTTCATTGCTTTAATATTATTGCCAATTGATACATATGTTACTCTTACTGCTATGTCTGACTCGGAGAAATACATTGTGATGTGACTCTGCGGCTTGCCAGAATACAAAACGATCTTTTTGACATATAATAATCATAACATTTGCTTAATAATAAAACAATCTAATACCTAAAAAATGCATGTCATCGTATATATATAGATGTTTGTGTGTATGCACCTACATCCATATAAATGAAAAATATTCATTAAATATTAAAATGTGTATATCAATAAAAATATACACAGAGGGGAATGTGTGTATATATATATATATATATATATATATATATATATATATATATATATTAATATATAATATATATATATAATGAAATAAAGAAAAAAATGAAATAAAGAAAAAAATATAATAAAAAATATTTTTTACAAAAAATGTTTTATATACAAACAATACTAATATGAATGTAAAATCTTCTTTACAGCATATCTGGAATCTAACTAGCCAACAAACTATAAAAAATTAAAAAAAATATATATAAAAATTATATATATATAAAAGAATAATGAAATGAGATAAATGTACGGATACTCCCACATAGATTTTGAACACCTATCACACCTTAATGAATGGGCACGGAGTCTACCTATATCCATACATCAAAATGTGTAGTTAGAAATCTAAAAATATGGTATGTGAATCCTCCACTGTCTTATATACTGCCTATATTGAAGTACCCCTATAAATACTCAATCCATCAAACATAATATTATATATTTGTGTGGCAAATGAGAGACGAGCCGACCCCACTGATACTAATAGTCCCCCCACATTCACCACACAAACACACAAACATTCCTAGGTCAAGGCAAAAAGCCATGTATAAATAATATCAAATACAACATGCTAAAATCTAAACATCACTAATAAAGCATGATAAATCGAATTCCTTATTTAACCCCCCTGGTGCTAAGCTACCCAACTCATAGATCCAAAATGACTCTTTTTTTACTAATTTCTCGCACTAAGTTATCTCCCCTCCAATGTGGGTTATGTTTAGTAATACCCCAAAATTCTACTTTCTCTGCGTCCTGGTTATGATATTTTTTGAAATGTACTGATAAATGATGATATTTGTAGCCTATACTGATATTGTGTATATGTTCTTTCACACGTTCTTTGAGACTTCTCTTTGTGCGTCCTATATATAAATAATTACATGGGCATTTTAGGGCGTACACTACACCCCTACTATCACATGTAATAAATTGGTCGATCTCATATTGTTTCCCATTTTTGGGGTTGGTAAATGATTGTCTACATCTTGGATTCACATGCGTTCTTCTACAACTATAGCATCGACCGCATCTATAAAACCCTGTCCCATTGAAAAAGCTTAAAGTACTAGTAGATTTCCGGGGAGGTTCTAACACATTTTTCACTACTCGATCTCGAATATTAGATGCCCTTTTGTAAATAAACCTAGGTTTATCTTTAATAATGGGCTTAAGGGTCTTATCTAATTTCAGTATGTTCCAATGCTTAGATATAATTTTCTGTATATCCCTGTGTTGTTTGTTATAAGGTAATATTATCGATATTTCTTGTTCGTCTACTTTACGTTGTATCTTCTTTTCTAATAGTGTTGTTCTATCTATAACTTCTATTCTCTTACTTTCTTCTAATATAGTTTCTCTCTTATACCCTTTATCCACAAACCTTTGGGCCAATATTTTGCTCTGCTCTCTGTAGTCTTCTATATTGGTGCAATTGCGTCGCAATCTAAGGAACTGTCCCCTAGGGACATTCTTAATCCATGGTCTGTGGTGACAACTGTTGACAGGAATGTATGAATTGCGATCTGTTTTCTTAAAATAGTTTGTTGTTATTATACCATCACCTGTATTTATTAGTTTGAGGTCTAGAAAATGTATCTCTTTCTCATTGATATTCCAACTTAATGTGATAGTTTTAGTGTTCCGATTCAAATTCTGGTAATAATTAGTCAATGATGTATCAGTGGGGTCGGCTCGTCTCTCATTTGCCACACAAATATATAATATTATGTTTGATGGATTGGGTATTTATAGGGGTACTTCAATATAGGCAGTATATAAGACAGTGGAGGATTCACATACCATATTTTTAGATTTCTAACTACACATTTTGATGTATGGATATAGGTAGACTCCGTGCCCATTCATTAAGGTGTGATAGGTGTTCAAAATCTATGTGGGAGTATCCGTACATTTATCTCATTTCATTATTCTTTTATATATATAATTTTTATATATATATATTTTTTTTAATTTTTTATAGTTTGTTGGCTAGTTAGATTCCAGATATGCTGTAAAGGAGATTTTACATTCATATTAGTATTGTTTGTATATAAAACATTTTTTGTAAAAAATATTTTTTATTATTTTTTTTATATTTATTATATTTTTTTCTTTATTTCATTTTTTTCTTTATTTCATTTTATATATATATACATTCCCCTCTGTGTATTTTTATTGATATACACATTTTAATATTTAATGAATATTTTTCATTTATATGGATGTAGGTGCATACACACAAACATCTATATATATATACGATGACATGCATTTTTTAGGTATTAGATTGTTTTATTATTAAGCAAATGTTATGATTATTATATGTCAAAAAGATCGTTTTGTATTCTGGCAAGCCGCAGAGTCATGTCACAATGTATTTCTCCGAGTCAGACATAGCAGTAAGAGTAACATATGTATCAATTGGCAATAATATTAAAGCAATGAAAGTGCCCCCAAAAACATGGCTGCTCCCTGCAGATATACAACAATATGGCGTGGCCGTGCTATGTAAGCCGGCAATGGAAGAGTGACTAACCTATCACAACCCCCTGATGAAGCCACGTGACCAGTGGCGTAACGCGTAGGGGTGGGGCTGTAACGTCACTCGGAGAAAGCCGGATTGTTTGACAGACGGCGGGTGCATGACTCAACGGTCGGCGGACTACTCGTTATATACAAATTGCCTCATACTTTGTACAACAAATGTGAGTGTATCTTCTGGAAGTAATAAAGCAGGAATTTTTTAAAAGGATAAAACACTGTTTGGTAATTTGTCCCCACATATGGAGAAACGCATGGAGAGGAGATCATAAGGGGATTTGAATTTCGTAAGGAGTGATCAATCCCGAATGGGCTAATTAATGATAAAGGATATCCATATTTCACAGTCTATTAAGGAGGAATTTCATCCAAGCAGGTTCCATAGGAGGTGAACCACAAGCGCATATAGCCTAATTGCAGGCAGATAAGGAGGTGAGCATACATCTGCACTAATTAGAGGATTCACAGAGAGTCACGGATTCACAAAAAGTCACCATTTCTAGATTAAATCAAGCACAGAGTCACTGAATTTAAAGGACGTTATTAATATATATTTTTTATTTATTTATTTGCAGTATATATATATATATATATATATATATATATATATATATAGTATATATTTTATTTATATATATTTCACGTTTTTTCACAAATTATGGTGCAATATTGGTTTATTTATTTTTATTATCACGTACAAACCATCATATCATGTATTTTTTAAGAGAATCATATTCACATTTAGGTATTCTCTACACAAGTGTTTATTATATTTAGTTTTTTTACATCACTGTATACTAATGTTTTTTTACATTTTTATATATTTTTATGTATCAGATCATTCGATTACACATTGTCAATTTTTGGGTGTATTAAGGAATAAGGAATATAGAAGAGATACCTATTAGGAGCGCAACACAATATGAAAAATTAACTTTATGGACACAGTGGTAGTTGTGTGTTGAGTGTTTGCGATCCAATTATACTTGGGACATATTGTGTCCATTTTTGGCGTTCTTGGGGGGCTGTTATTTGGTGGATACAACTTGGCTCGCAAGTCATACAGATACCTTTTAAGTTGCATTACTGAAATAAATGAACTTTTGCACGATATTCTAATTTTTCGAGTTTCACCTGTATGTCGTGGTATTGAGATGTCGGGATCATGGTTGCAGCTACAGCCATGACCCCAGTACCGTTTTTTTTTTTTTTTTTTTGGTTTTTTGTTTTTTTTTTTAAAGGAGGTGATTTCCTTTAATGTAAAAATAATCCTAGCAGCTATACAGCTGTTGCATTTTTTTTACAGACAGCGGATGGGGGTCCTGCTGCATTTTACTGGGCTCTCCTGAGCAATTGGGGAGCCCGGTAAGGATGCGACCAGAGGCATTGGCTTCCTTGAGCACACTAAGATGATGATGATCCTTTCACTTTGTGATGTCACAAACCAGAAGTGATGAGGATTTTGTCACTTCCAGTTTCAGGTTGTTTACAAACTGTTGATTGCTTGTGATCGGTTTGATCTGCTGCTTTGGAGGCCAGAGCCATAGACCCCAAATCTGTCCATAAAGAGGACTTGTCACACACAGCCTATGCTATCAAATGGGGGGGTTCACCCCTTTTTGAGAGCAACAAAAGTGATTTTAAAAAGTGTAAAAATAAAAAAAGAGGTACAAATTTTAAAACCTTTTTAAAGCGTCCCCGTGCTCGTGTGCAAAGGAGAACACACAAGTTGGTCCCACACACATATGTGAATGGCGATCGCACTACACATGTGAGTGAGGTATCACAGCAAGAGTAATAATTCTAGCGCCAGACCTCCTGTGTAACTCTAAACTCTGGTAACCTGTAAAGCAAATATCTTAATATAAGGTCTACGCTGTGATAAAGAAGGTTGCTAGCAGAAAGGTTGATATACAAAAACTCTATGGAACCACAGAAATAATCACCTGCAGCACCAGGTAACCTGTATGAATAATTTAATATAACATGGTTTGTTCCATAGGCATATGCTATTTTAAAGCATGACCTGTTTCATATCTATTTACTCGGCGTAACATCTTTTCTATTTTACAAAAAAATTGGGTATTCTATTGTGCTTCTGTTCGTTAAAGTGTATTTTTTCCAGAAAACTTACATTTGAAAAACCTCTGTGCAAATACCATGTGATGTGAAAAAATATGTATGCTTTTATTCTGCTTTACTGTGTTGGTGAAGGTGCAAGGTACTACTAGGCAACTCTAGCCAACATCTTCTGAGATCCAGCCTCCTGATGACCTCAGCTGTGTAATGCAGTGATCGCTAAGGCATTAGTGGATGTGACATCCTTCTGAAGACCCCCTAGTACAGTGCATTGTGAAAGTATTCCCCCCCCCCATTTGTGTGTTATCCTACTTTTTCACCAATTAAATCTGAAATTAAAATGGATTTTTGAGGCTTTGTACCATGTGATGTACACAACATGGCAACGACTTTAAAGTAAAATATTATCTTAATCGTACAGTACAGGACACACGCTGGATAGTAATAGACCCTGAGTTTTAGGCTGGTACTTTCAGGTTATTGGAAACAAGCTTTCCTGGACATGCTGCTCAAGTGCACCTCACTCAGGTGTTAAATTATGAGAATTTTGGAGCTTCAGTCTACTAAATGTTCACCTATGACTGGGACCTAAGGCCTTTGTCGGTAATATATGTAATTTATAAATTGTATTAGTAGCCTTTTTACTACATAGAAATAATATAATAATCTCTACAAGAATAAAATTGCAGAGATGGCAAATGGAGGAAAAAAAATTAAACTCAAAGATTTGATCTCAATTAATGTTTGAAATGTTTGTGTACATTTTAGGTGTGGACGCAGAATCAAAAATGGTGGCATCAGTTGCTGCTTCTGCTACTACAACTACCACTACTACCACTGCTGCTGTGACCTTAGCCCCTGCTGCAGTGCTACAAGCTTCACCAACATCTGAAGTTAATGCATACCAGGATAGCAAAGATCTTAATAACCCCCATGCAATTCCACGCAGACATGCCCCTGTTGAACAATTAGCCAGACAGGGCTCATTCAGGGGATTCCCTGCCCTCAGCCAGAAAATGTCCCCATTCAAACGTCAGCTTTCTCTGCGAATCAATGAATTACCATCAACTGTGCAGAGGAAGACAGACTTCCAAATCACCAACCCAGGTAAGGCAGTTCTAAATCTTTCTCCATTTCATCTATGTATCAGACAATACTTATTCATGTAAGAATAAAAGGCCATTTGGATTGTTTTGGAAACGATTACTCAAGGTTTTTGATTTTTAGCTTTTGGCTCTCAACTACATTTTAAAGGAGTTAATACATTTTCATATCTAATTTTATATATGCTTTTCTAACAGTGGCACTAAACAAACGAGTTTACAGGATTACCAAAAAGCAAAGTTCACATTAGAAATATCTAGTAAATGTTAATAAATCCTTACTGGAATGTCAATGTTTTCTGAAGTGTTCTTTCATTCTGCCTACTAAGGCATGTGCATTATATGCTACATCTAAGGCATGCCTGTGGCAATAACTGTCACAGTTGTCATTGTGCTTATGTCCACTCTCAACCAAGCATTCAAGCCCTCTAATGCAGCAAAAATATGAAGTTGGTGATCTTTATGTTTTTGTTTTTTTTTGTTTTTTACAAAAACTACTAGAACGGTTCTTCCCTTGCATGGTGTTATGCAACCACACCAATTATAATTTACTGTTCAAAACCACCTTTTTTTTTTTTTTTTTTTTTTTAATTCAGCTGCGAGATTCATTCATAACCGCTTTGTTGACATGATCATATGATTGCAAGTATCGTGAGCTGTAATCCCACACAGTGATCGGGGGGGGGGGTTTGAGCAGGCACAATAATGTAGATCTATGTCATTGTGCTTACTTTGGCTTGTCAGCAAGTGGTTAATGGTGTATTGGTACATAGGGGAGCTGTAATTTAGGAAGAAAAAAACGTATTCTTAAAATAGACCTTTACCAAGGTACAGTGCCTTGAAAAAAACATTCATACCCCTAGAAATTTTGTCAAGTTACAACCAAAAACGTAAATGTAATTTTTTGGGATTTTATGTGATAGACCAACACAAAGTGGAACATAATTGTAAAGTGAAAGGCAAAGGATATATGGTTTTCAAAATTTTTTACAAATATCTGAAAAGTATGGCGTGCATTTGTATTCAGCCCCCTTTACTCTGATACCCCTAACTAAAGGCTAGTGGAACCAATTACCTTCAGAAGTCACCTAGTTAGTAAATAGAGTCCACCTGTGTGTAATTTAATCTCAGTATAAATACAGCAGTTCTGTGAGGTTTATTAGAGAACATTACTGAACAAACAGCATCATAAAGGCCAAGGAACACACCAGGCAGGTCAGGGATAAAGTTGTTGAGAAGTTTAGAGCAGGGTTAGGTTAAAAAATAATATCCCAAACTTTGAACATCTCACGAGCACTGTTCAATCCATCATCCAAAAATGGAAAGAGTATGACACAACTGCAAATCTACCAAGACATAACCGTTCACCTAAACTGACAGACCGGGCAAGGAGAGCATTAATCAGAGAAGCAGCCAAGAGGTCCGTGGTAACTCTGGAGGAGCTTCAGAGATCCACAGCTCTCAGGTGGGAGAATCTGTCCACAGGACAACTATTAGTCGTGTATGCCAAAAATCTGGCCTTTATGAAAGAGTGGCAAGAAGAAAGCCATAAGAAATCCAGTTTGCTGTTTGCGAGAAGCCATGTGGGGGACATGGCAAACGTGGAAGAAGATGCTCTGATCAGATGAAACCAAAATTGAACTTTTTCACCTAAAAGCAAAACGCTCTGTGTGGCGGAAAACAAACACAGCACATCACCTTGAGCACACCATCTCCACTGTGAAACCTGGTGGTGTCAGCATCATGTTGTGGGGGATGCTTTTCTTCAGCAGGGGTAGGGAAGTTGGTCAGAGTTGATGAGAAGATGGATGGAGCCAAATATAGGGCAATCTTAGAAGAAGACCTGTCAAAGTCTGCAAAAGACTTGGACTGGAACAGAGGTTCACTTTCCAGCAGGACAATGACCCTAAGCATACAGACAGAGCTATAGTGGAATTGTTTAGATCAAAGCCTATTCACATGAATTGCCCAAAGTCCAGACCTAAATCCAATTGAGAATCTGTGGCAAGACTTGAAAAATGCTGTTCAGACGCTCTCCATCCAATCTGACAGAGCTTGAGCTATTTTGCAAAGAAAAATGGGCAAAAATTTCAGTCTCTAGATGTGTAAAGCTGGGACATCCTCAAAAAGACTTGCAGCTGTAATTGTAGTGAAAGGTGGTTCTACAGATATTGACTCGGGGGCTGAAAACAAATGCATGCCACACTTTTCAGATATTTTTTTGTAAAAAAAATTTAAAAACCATTTATCATTTTCTTTCCTCTTCACAATTATGTGCCACTTTGTGTTGGTCTATCACATAAAATCCCAATAAAATACATTTACGTTTTTGGTTGTAACATGACAAAATGTTTTTCAAGGCACTGTAAATACAGGAAACATTACAGACCTTTAAAAATATCCGTACAGGCTATTGAGCCAAATGCAGACAAACATGCAAAACGGCCCTGTATTAAATGCTATTATTTTAAAACAAGGCATTTATGTGACTAAAAAAATGTATCATTGGTTTAAAAACCTGAATCTAAAAGTCAAATGTTACTTTGGGCCTCATTCATAACAGCATGGATATCACTTGCGCTCTGTTATGCACTGCTGTGCTTCATACAGCTCTGCCCATTAATAAAAATGAACTGAAAAAAAAAAGCCTTATGGAGTTTTCTGCTCATTGGAGCAGAGAAAGCTCAATGGTTGGAGAAAAGCCAGTTACATTATTTTTGAGGTCACAGAGCTGTCAGAGCTTGCGCTGGTTACAACTGAAAAACACATGATCTGATACATAGGGCTCAACGACAAGAAATCTGAGAATTCCTCCTTGTAGTGGGACTGTGTCCGCACTGCAGGTGTTAACTGCTCATTTAGGTTTAGGGAAAAGTAAAAGCACTTAACTTCTCGGGCAGAGTTCCCCCCCTGCTCTGGCAGTGGACTGCCCCTGGGCATCAGTATGTCCTATGGGCCCTGCAATAGTCTTGATCACATCAGGACCTTAGACCACAGGAATATGGCAAAGAAGATGCTGCGGGGAGCAGTCTAGCAGCACAGAGGATTGGATAAGTAAAGCATCTTTTCTATCCCCCCTACACCTCAACAAGCAGTTAACCCTGTGAAGGTGCAGCCCCACTGCAAGGAAGAATTTCAAATTTCCTGGAGTTGGCCTTTAACAATTTTGTTTGTTTTTTGTAGAACAGCAGTTATTTTTGTTTATTTTTAAAATGTTCTGTTATAGTAATTTATGGAATGTTCATTGTGATGTTCTAGTTGCTGAAATGGAAGGGGAGACTGACAGCATCAGCGCCTTGTGCTCCCAGATAACCAATACATTTAGCGCACCATCAGAAGACCCATTCACATCAGCTCCGATGACCAAACCAACCACTCCTCAATCTCCACCATTTGAAGGTCTGTACTGGATGGTGTGCATTACTGTTTCTATGTCTAACTAATGTATGTTATAGTTGTATGTTTGTTTTATTACTGCTTATTGGTGAGACCTAATACAGTTTTCTTACTAGTTAGAGCTGTGTTACCTTTAAGCTGCAAGAAATAGTAGTGTTCCCATTACTCTTAATAGAACAGGGACACCATTGCACCAAGTCTAGAGTGGCAATACTGCTGCATTCTGAACACAGCTGCTCAGCATTGGCACCATTCAGAGAATGCTTTGCATTTACTAAATGCGCAGTTGACACCTGGGTTACTGTGTATTTCTTCATGGACATGCTTACCCTATTTCCGCACTCTGCTCTGTGTGAACACCATAGGGGAATGTTCTCGGCAATAACAATGGCAAAAGCCAGGTGCAAAGGAGCTGCAGAAAAAAGTTAAGGCAAACATTCGCTTTGCCAAAGGCCTGCAAAACACTTGCCCTGGAGCAGGACCCTATATCAACATCAGTCTCTGCATCCAATTCTAGCTTTGCCTCAGACATGCAACAAGCAGCCTATCTGACCAGGCAGATTTTTCTGCAAAAATGCCAGATTTTCTAGCACAACTAACGGATTTAATACAGTCATCATTGTCCACGGCACAAAAGTGCCAAGCTTCCTCTCCAACCCTGCTGTCTCTGCCCGAGTTGGAAAATGAATTGCCACTCTTAGAGGATGGAGGCATTGAGGGGGAATGAAGAGGGCCCAGAGACAGTGTTAGAGGTGGCTATGGAAGATTCTCTGCCTCTTACACCTGATATATCTTAATGGGATATGCTTGGCAGTGTAGAAATGTACACTTCTGCTCTATGCATAAAAGAAACCTGCTAAGTTAAGACATTCCCCATTCATGACAAAATAGAATGGGCAATTTATGACAATTGAGATAACCCTGAAAAGATTTTTACCCCCTGAGAATGATTGCTGATCTTGCTCTATCCAGTGTAAAGAGTTCACTAAAAAGAGAAAAAAAAAGTCTGTTTTAGTAGTAGATCCTGGTGTCTGTCTTATAATATCCTAATGTTCCTAATGTATCCTAATAATGTTCCTATAGATGTATTTTCATTTAAAAATTTACTGACAGAAAATTTGAGATCACTTTTAAAGATATTCTTTAAAGTGGTTGTAAACCCTTACATATACCCAGCGAAGTGAGTGGCCTTAGGTGATACACAGAGATGAAAGAAAAAATGGAAGGTTCTGAAACCCTTTTCCTTGAGAGCTTCTACCTCCTTTTGATATGTGTGCTTTCCTCATTCTCCTCTGGCTTCAACTTCAAAGCCTATCAATCCTTTCATTCGATGCAAGACTTGGAACCCAAAACCCTTTTCAGAATGAAGGGACATCTGTTTGCCTTTCTCTAGGTTGGACATCCCAGACTTGTGGGTTAAATCTGTGGTTTCAAAGGGGTACAAAATAAAGTTCAAAACCTTACACCCTCATCGCTTGCTTCTCTCAAACCAACAGAAATTTTCTCATGGACAGTCAGATCTGCAGACTGTTCTGAACTATTAATTCTTCTGGAAGACAGATTCAAAGGATTCTATTCAAAGGGTATTCATCCTTTCCTGGACCTGAAATCCCTAAACAAGTACCTTCACATTTCAAAGTTTTGCATGGGCTACTTCCAAGATGAGCTACATCCAAGATGCTTATCTACATATTCTATTTTTCATTCTCATTTACCCAGCTCATCAGTGATGCCTGCATTTGCAGTAGGATGCAGACTTTTGCAGTCTGTAGCACTGCCATTTGGCCTATGCTCTGCAGCTAGAGTATTTTTCACAAAGGTACTCATAGATCTTCTTGCCCTCATAAGGCATTCAGGTAACAGGGTTCCTATGAAAACTTCTGAAGTACACATCTCTCTTTCAACTATCTGCAAAAATCCAAAGGACTGTTCAGATTCTTCAGGCCTTTAGGTGGGCAGAAAACCTCAAAGGTCTGTGTAAAAATATGCTGCTGATTCGTATATACCAAAAAAAAAAAAAAAATCTTAAAATACCAAATTAACATAATTCAGAATTGTGCTAACTGTAGACGTGTGTAATTATAATCCAACATCATTGCATTATAGTCCTTCATGTAAATGTCAATGAATAAAACTGATACAATTCACCAATCATCATCAAGTCAACATATACAATTCAATTTGCGAGATCAGATTGTGTGCTAGATACCTCCACCAAATCCCATTTGGTCACACACCTTATCAATTTACTCTTATTACAAAGGTTTTTGTGCACCTTTTAATCAAATTCATTGGACTCCCAATAACCCAGCTCGACTCTCCATGTCTCAAGCAATCCTCCAGAGAACTCTCACTCAGTAAATCCAGCAATCCTGTCCTCAGTTGACAAAGTATGGATCGGTGCTGAAAAGGATACAAAAACTGACATAGTGCTCACTGAGTTATTTTCATTAAGAAAAAAAAGTTTAAAAAATGCATTCCAACACTGCTCAGGTAGATGGCTGTAACACTGGCAATATACAAATAACAATTGCATGGAAACTTTTCACCCTACATATTAGGTCGTTCTGATGTCATCAGGGGCAGCTGGAAGAGTTGTTCAGGTTTTGGGCCTATCCATTTTGATCGAAAAACTTCTGGCTTAATTTTTCTCCTGCAAAAAAACTTTTATTCAAGTTGTTAAATAACAGCACTTTGTGGTTCCTTGGGATCTTAATTTTGGTTATTTCTGCCCTGCAGAAATCATCCTTTGGACCCAATGGGGAACTCCCTGTCAGATGTGTCTCTGAATGAACAGACCTCTATTGTAGGGAGCCATTCCTGATGCTCCACAAAAATATAGTAGTCTTGTGCCTGAAACCAACTTTCTGCCTGTGGTGCTATTTAACTTTCACTTTTAATGAAAGTTGTCTTTCCCTATTTATGCCCTGCTTCTAAGCACCCCAAAGAGATGGCTCTGACAACGTTCAGACAATGAAGAACAATCTTGACTTTTTTTTATAGAAGCTGTGGCTATAAACTCTAATTCTCTGTCTTGTCACAGTCTCACAAAGGACATCTTGCTTCAAAATCCACTATTGCCAGGTGGATAAGACAACTCCTTTCAAGAGCCTACACTCTAAAGAAGTGATGGTCAACTTGAAAATTATAGAGAACTTCAAGCTTGGCCCCTGACACACAGTAGCAACACATCTTCATGCATTGAAGTGCATTGCATCAGGTTAGGCAACATGTTAACAAAGAAAAAAAAATTGGCTAGAACGCATCCCATCACCCAAACATTTTGGTCTTGCAGCATTTTTTTGCAGTGTATCGCAGTGCACACTGAAGACGTTGAAGTACAGTAACCTCTGGGGGGCAGTGACTGCAGTATTAACCTCCAGCATTGGTTATTAGTGGACACAATAATACACTGCTCAAAAAAATTAAAGTAACACTTTTTTTAAAAACCTGGGATATTGATCTGGTCAGTTAAGTAGCAGAGGGGGTTAAGTTTCGGCTGCTTTGGTGTTAATGAAATGAACAGGTGCACTAGATGGGCAACAATGAGATGACCCCCCCCCCCCCCCTCCCAAAACAGGAATGGTTTTACAAGTGGAGGCCACTGACAACAATCTTTGTTTGTTTGTTTTTCCCCCTACTGATCTTTTTTGACTGTTTTTCACTAGTTTTGCATTTGGCTAGGGTCATTGTCACTACTGGTAGCATGAAGGTGATACCTGGACCCTACAGAGGTTGCACAGGCCGACCAACCCCTCCAGGATGGCATATCAATATGTGCCATTGCCAGAAGGTTTGCTGTGTCTCCCAGTACAGTCTCGAGCATGAAGGAGATTCCAGGAGACAGGCAGTTACTCTAGCAGAGCTGCACAGGGCTGTAGAAGGTCCTTAACCCATCTGCAGGATCAGTATCTGCTCCTTTGTGCAAGGAGGAACAGGATGAGCACTGCCATAGCCCTACAAAATTACCTCCAGCAGGCCACTGGTGTGAATGTCTCTGACCAGACAATCAGAAACAGACTTCATGAGGGTGGCCTGAGGGCCCAACATCCTCTAGTGGGCCCTGTGCTCACTGCCCACCACCATAGAGCTTGACTGGCATTTGCCATTGAACACCAGAATTGGCAGGTCTGCCACTGGCACCTTGTGCTTTTCACAGATGAGCAGGTGGACCCTGAGCACATGTGACAGATGTGAAAGAATCTGGAGAAGACGTGGACAACGTTATGTTGCCTGTAACTTCATTCAGCATGACCGTTTTGGTGGTGGGTCAGTGATGTTTTGGGGAGGCATATCCACGGAAGGACACACAGACCTCTACAGGCTAGACAATGGCACCCTGACTGCCATTAGGTATCGGAATGAAATCCTTGGAACCATTGTCAGACCCTATGCTGGTGTAGTGGGTCTTGAGTTCTTCCTGGTGCAGTACAATGCCCGGCCTTATGTGGCGAGAGTATGCAGCCAGTTCCTGGAGGATGAACGAATTGATACCATTAAATGGCCCCCACACTCCCCTGACCTAAATACATTTGAAATTTTGGCCTATATTATGTTTATTTTGTGGTTTGTATGTTGAAATGGATTGTATCAAACAACGTTCAGTTCTGCTTATTACCACCATTGTGTTTATAAGTCACTGGTAATGCAGTGTTCATGCATAATAAGCACAGTTTAATATGGTCTTAAAGGCATCTCAAATGCATGCTCTGTTCCCTGATAATATGCGGTCTTCGATTTGCTCCTGAGTCTGATGCTTATTAATATGAACACTGTGTGGGCGAAGCACAGAGAAGAATTTTGGGATGTCACAGAAGGATATGCCATTGCAGTCAGTGCTTCCCAGCTGCCCAACTGGTGAACTTGCCCCAGTGATTAAATTACCTTTTCACCTATGCACAGTAAGTGGATGTTCTCCATGGGGAGTAATTGTCCCAAGCTGCTAGAGACAAGTGTGCCTCTCAATTACAGTAACAAAGTTAGATTTTGTAACTGTTTTAGATTGCTGTGGAAAATGGCCAATAAAAAATTGGACTTTCTCTACATACTTACCTGTAAAATTCCTATTCTTGGATGTCAGGGCACAGAGCAGGCTATTCATGACTGTGTGGGTTATATGCCACCTATAGGTGAATGGACACTGGCCAACCAATCAGAGAGGAGTCCTCCTCTTTGTAACCCCTCCTACACAAGTAAGCAATGAAATTCCAGAAAGAGGGGAGGGACCTCTGTCCCATGATGTACTTCAAGAAATTAATTTTATAGGTAAGCATGTAGAAAAAAAAATCTAATTTTCTTTATAGTACATCACGGGACACAGAGCATATTCATGACTATGTGGGTTCCCCACAGCAATTAAAATTTTGAGGGGAAGGTGACACCATAATAGCCATCGCCAACAATCCCACAGAAAAAACTTACTCATCTGTTCGCAAGACGCTGTGACCAAAGGCAGAGTCCTCTGCAGCCCTAACATGCACCTTATAGAACTTTATGAACGTGTGAACCGAAGCCCATGTAGCAGCCCTGCAAATCTGAGCAACTGACACCTGATGACGGATTGCCTAAGACGTCCCTGCTCTCCTGGTAGAATGTGCGCTTGCCTGAAAGGGTGGGACCTTACCTTTCAAACCATAGGCTTGAATGATCAACTGGCGAATCCAATGTGAAATAGTCGCTTTGAATGCCGCCTGCCCCTTCCTGGAGCCCTCAGGCAGCACAAAGAGAGCATCCGACTTCCTAATCTGCGTCATCAACTTCAGGAAGTCCCCTTATAACGCGTACCACATCCAAGGTATGCAAGGATCTCTCCCTTGTCAGCTGCAGCCTAGGAAAATATGAAGGCAGAACAATGTCCTGATTGAGATGAAATCTAGAAACCACCTTTTGGTTAAAAAAAAAAAAACAAAAAACGGTTGAGCTCACAATACCACCCTATCTTGATGCAAAATCAGATAAGGTTCTTTACAAGAAAGAGCTGCAAACTCCGACACACTTCTTGCAGAAGTGATTGCCACTAGGAACAAAACCTTCTTGGTCAACAGGACTAGCGGAATCTCCCAAATAGGCTCAAAACTGCCTGGTTCTCCTCCAGCTGAGACCCTTCAGATAGAGAATCTACTGCCTGACCTTCTTCCAGGTCCTCTAATGCCTCTTCATCCTCTGGTTCAATCCACTCTTGTTCAAGGACTGGTGGATCCGGTGAATGGGATCTCTTCCGCTTCTTAATCACCTGAGAAATGGATGCAGTCATTCCTATGATCATATCTTCTAAACCTGCTAAGGCTGAAGCAAGACCCTCTTTGGTTACATGTGCTAAAGCGGATGCCCCAGCAGTAGCCAAAATGCCAGACAAACGTAGTGGCTTAGACTGCCCAGATGCTCCTGGCTTTCCAGGAGAGATAACAGCGCAACTTCGAATAGGTTCTTCTAGACCTGATGGTGCACATGTGCCCTTTCCTGCTGTGCCTCCCCCACCCCCCTTTCTGGAAGACATCCCATCCTACAGTGCTCAATCTGAATTAAATACAGATAGAAACAAATAGTGTTTCCAGGATACAGCTATGCCAGGTAGTGTGACCAAAAACACTGCAACTGCTGATTTCCATGGACTCACATACCCACTGAATATCCTTCTGTGTCCCAGCCACCTCCAGCTGCAGCAACCCCACGTGTGCCCAGGAACACTGGATACATAAATATGGTCGACTTCCTCTTCCGGCTGTTTCTGCACATGCGCACACGAACGTATACTCGCCCCTTCTGGGGGCGCGTGCCTCATGGCCGTAGATGGCTGTCTTTACGTCAGGCTGCACCCGCTAGAGGCAGCAAAAAGTCCAGGCAAGCTTTAGGACAATGAAGTACTCCCCCTAGTGGAAACCTTCGCCAACAAGGGACAAACTGTGTATTTGATTTTTCTTACATTTCCCTTTTCCTTCTTGGAAAAGAGGAGGCATCTTACCATTTCCGCTGCAGTACT
The DNA here is from genome assembly GCF_062004578.1 of Staurois parvus. Lineage (NCBI taxonomy): Eukaryota > Metazoa > Chordata > Amphibia > Anura > Ranidae > Staurois > Staurois parvus. The sequence goes on along the minus strand of NW_028318210.1, from coordinate 4,817,377 downwards.
CCGTATTACACCAAGAGTCCAACCTTCACCCATCACGGCGGGCCTTGTCATGTAGACCTTCAAGGACTCTGTCCCCATGCTGTGGGGCCAATGCCTCTGACCCATACAGCACCCTGCTGGAAAACACCTTGGTCAGACTTAATACTGCACAAGGTTCCATTTACGCAGGGTCCAGCAACACCTTCAGTGACCATCTACCTTACAGACACTTTTTTAAAAACTGAGGTACTCCCTGTGTAGGAGGGATTTTATAGGGGAGGACTCTTCTCTGGTTGTCCAGTGTCCATTCACCTATAGGTGGCATATAATCCACATAATCACGAATAGCATGCTCTATGTTCCGTGATGTATGATAAAGAAACTTTATTTTAACTTTTTATTTACCCCGCTATACTTACTGCATGGTTATTTTGTACAACCCCAGTTCTAAAAAAGTTGGATGTTGCATAAAATCTACATTAAAACATTCTGCAATGGCTTACAAATCTCATAAAATATTTTTGTCACAATAGAAAACATATCAAGTTTTAAACTGAGCAAATGTACCATTTTAGGAAGAAACCATGTATTTCTGAAATTGGTGGCAACAACACATCTCAAAAAAAGTTTTTGTACGGGGCCAAATTTATCATGTTGTAGCATTTCCTCTTCATTTAACATCAGTCTGTAAATATCGGGGAACTGAGGAGACCAATTAGTGGAGTTTTGGGAGAAGAATGTTGTCCTATTCTTGCCTGTTATAGGTTTCCTACTGCTCAACAGTCCTGGGTCGTCTTTTGTCGTATTTTTTTCCCTTCAAGATGCGCCAAGTAAGGTCTGGACTGCAGCTAGGCCAGTCAACTACTTGCCCTCTAGAGGATTTACCCCCCTTCCTGACCAGGCCATTTTTTTGCAATACGGCGCTCCGTTACTTTAACTGACAATTGCGCGGTCATGCAACGCTGCACCCAAATTAAATTTGATCGCTTCTACACTTTTTTTTGTTGGTCTTCTTTTGTTTATATCACAAAAAAAAAGTCAATTTTGAAAAAAAAAAAACCCACAAGATCGTTTAATTTTTGTTATAAAACATATCCAGTAAAAAAAAAAAAAAAAATTCATCATAAATTTAGGCCAAAATGTGTACTGCTACATGTCTTTCCAAAACAAAAAAAAAATTGGTTTACGTGAAAGTTATAGTGTCTATAAATGGTAGTTTGTGTGTGTGTGTATATGTATATGTGTGTGTATGTATATATGTCAGGTCCATAAATATTGGGACATCGACACAATTCTAACATTTTTGACTCTATACACCACCACAATGGATTTGAAATGAAATAAGCAAAATGTGCTTTAACTGCAGACTGTCGGCTTTAATTTGAGGGAATTTACATCCAAATCAGGTGAACGGTGTAGGAATTACAACAGTTTGCATGTGTGCCTCCCACTTGTTAAGGGACCAAAAGTAATGGGACAGAATTATAAATCAAACTTTCACTTTTTAATACTTGGTTGCAAATCCTTTGCAGTCAATACAGCCTGAAGTCTCGAACGCATAGACATCACCAGATGCTGGGTTTCATCCCTGGAGATGCTCTGCCAGGCCTCTACTGCAACTGTCTTCAGTTCCTGCTTGTTCTTGGGGCATTTTCCCTTCAGATTTGTCTTCAGCAAGTGAAATGCATGCTCAATCGGATTCAGGTCAGGTGATTGACTTGGCCATTGCATAACATTCCACTTCTTTCCCTTAAAAAAACTCTTTGGTTGCTTTTGCAGTCTGCTTTGGGTCATTGTCCATCTGCACTGTGAAGCGGCGTCCAATGAGTTCTGAAGCATTTGGCTGAATATGAGCAGATAATATTCCCGAAACACTTCAGAATTCATCCTGCTGCTTTTGTCAGCAGTCACATCATCAATAAATACAAGAGAACCAGTTCCATTGGCAGACATACATGCCCACGCCATGACACTACCACCTCCATGCTTCACTGATGAGGTGGTATGCTTAGGATCATGAGCAGTTCCTTTCCTTCTCCATACTCTTCTCTTCCCATCACTCTGGTACAAGTTGATCTTGGTCTCATCTGTCCATAGGATGTTGTTCCAGAACTGTGAAGGCTTTTTTAGATGTCGTTTGGCAAACTCTAATCTGACCTTCCCGTTTTTGAGGCTCACCAATGGTTTACATCTTGTGGTGAACCCTCTGTATTCACTCTGGTGAAGTCTTCTCTTGATTGTTGACTTTGACACACATACACCTACCTCCTGGAGAGTGTTCTTGATCTGGCCAACTGTTGTGAAGGGTGTTTTCTTCACCAGGGAAAGAATTCTTCGTTCATCCACCACAGTTGTTTTCTGTGGTCTCCGGGTCTTTTGGTGTTGCTGTGCTCACCGGTGCGTTCCTTCTTTTTAAGAATGTTCCAAACAGTTGTTTTGGCCACGCCTAATGTTTTTGCTATCTCTCTGATGGGTTTGTTTTTTCAGCATAATGATGGCTTGCTTAACTGATAGTGACAGCTCTTTGGATCTCATCTTGAGAGTTGACAGCAACAGATTCCAAATGCAAATAGCACACTTGAAATGAACTCTGGACTTTTTATCTGCTCATTGTAATTGGGATAATGAGGGAATAACACACACCTGGCCATGGAACAGCTGAGAAGCCAATTGTCCCATTACTTTTGGTCCCTTAACAAGTGGAAGGCACATATGCAAACTGTTGTAATTCCTACACCGTTCACCTGATTTGGATGTAAATACCCTCAAATTAAAGCTGATAGTCTGCAGTTAAAGCACGTCTAGTTTGTTTCATTTCAAATCCATTGTGGTGGTGTATAGAGCCAAAAATGTTAGAATTTTGTCGATGTCCCAATATTTCTGGACCTGACTGTGTGTGTGTGTGTGTGTGTGTGTGTGTATACACACACACACACACGTAGAGGCAGCATAGGAACAAAAAATTCAAAAGAAATGCATGTCTAACAAATTATGCACTGATTTGTATGTTCATGAGGGAAATATGTATGTATGTGTATACACACACACACACTCTCTCTCTCTCTCTCTCTCTCTCTCTCTCTCTCTCTCTCTCTCTCTCTCTCTCTCTCTCTCTCTCTCTCTCTCGTGCTGATCAGCGACTTACAGTGGGACTGCGGTGGCCATTCTGGCACGAACTGCCAGTGACATTAATACAGTGCTAAAAACAAGCAATGACACTGGGCAGGAAGGGTTTAACATCTGGGGTTATCAAAGGGTTAACTGTGTGCTGTTTTACTGTGTAAGCATGCTGCTTTGTATTCCTCTGCATAGCAGAGCAAAACAAAGCAGCATGCTGGAGCTGACAGGGGAGAGTTCTGTATTGTTTACATGCAGACCTCTCCTCTGTCAGTGTTCAGTGATCACCGGGTGCCAGCAGAGAATCTCCAGCCGGGACCTGGTCATTGACAGCCATATCTGCCTAGGGCGGTATGCCCGTCCCCTACCCAGAATTTCAAAATCATGTATGTGTGTATATATGATTTATGTATGTATATGATATATGTATATATTTGTACTCTAGGACAGCAGGGAAGTGGTAAAGTACCTGGACAGCCTGGCTTCATAGTAGAAGATTCAATATGCAGTTTAGCATTGTCCTGCTGAACTTTGCAAAGCCTTTCCTGAAAAAGATGTGTCTGGATGGCAACATATGCTGCTCTAAAACCTGGATATATTTTTCAGCATTGATAGTGCAAATAGAATGAGAAGCTTGTACATCTGGAAAGGCACCAATGCACCCCCATACCATCAGGCTTTTGAATTGAATGCTGATAACAAACTGGAAGGTCCCTCTTCTCTTTAGTCTAGAGGACGTGGCCCCAATGTTTGTAAAAAAAAAATAACATTTCTATTTATCTGCCCAGTTTTCCACTTTGCAACAGACCATTTTAAATACGCTTTGGCCTAGCAAAGATGGAAACATTAATGCACCCTGTTAAGATATGGCCTCTTCTTTGCATGATAGAGCTTTAACTTGCAATTTTTTATTTTACAGCGAGCGGTGTTAAGACATTTTTTTTTATTTTTAAAGTATTCCTGAGCTGATGCAGTTACAGTGGATATAAAACAGGGGTGGGCAAACTTTTTGACTTGAGGGCCGCAATGGGTTCATATATTGGACCCGGGGGCCGGACCAAGAGTAGATGAATGATGTGTATGTGTCATCCATAGTAAGTATAGTAATATTCCCCCATAGTAAGCATAGTAATTCATCCCCCATATAGTAATTCATCCCCCCTATAGTAATTCATCCCCCCTATAGTAATTCATCCCCCCTATAGTAATTCATCCCCCCCTATAGTAATTCATTCCCCATATTAATTCATCCCCCATATTAAGTCCCCAAGTCCCCCCTGTGTCACTTACCTTTGCTCCGCACGTTCCTCTCGCCGTGTTTCCACGCCGTTCCGGTGTAGCATGAAAATCTGTCTCCTATGAGGATCTGTCCCCCTCGACGTATCTGCGCATGTGCCAGTTTCAGGCATTAGCAGCCGATCGGCGATCTCCGGCACATGCGCAGATACGTCGAGGGGAACAGATCCTCATAGGAGACAGATTTTCATGCTACACCGGTCTATAGGGCGGACTGTGAGAGGAGCCTAGCGGGAGCCTAGCTCCGCGGGCCGGATTTAAAAGGTCCGCCGGGCCGTATACGGCCCATTGCTGATATAAAGTCTACACACCCCTGTTACATCACAGAAGCCTGACATTTTAAAACAAATTGAGACAAAGATTAAATAATTTCAGAACTTTTTCCACCTTTAATGTGACCTATAAACTGTACAACTCCATTCAAAAACAAACAAATCTTTTAGGGGGGGTAAGTAAAAATAAAAAACTAAAATGATGTGGTTGCATAAGTGTGCACACCCTCTAACTGGGGATGTAGCTGTGTTCAGAATTAAGCAATCATGTTAAATAGGAGTCGTTACACACCTGCTATCATTTAAAGTGCCTCTGATTAACCCCAAATAAAGTTCAGCTGTTCTAGTAGGTCTTTCCTGACATTTTCTTAGTCGCATCCTACAGCAAAAGCCATTGTCTGCAGAGAGCCTCCAAAGCATCAGAAGGATCTCATTGTTAAAAGGTATCAGTCAGGAGAAGGATACAAAGGAATTTCCAAGGCATTGGGTACATGGAACACAGTGAAGACTGTCGTCATAAAGTGGAGAAAATATGGTGCAACAGTTACATTACCAAGAACTGGACGTCCCTCCAAAATTGATGAAAAGACGAGAAGAAAACTGGTCTGGGAGGCTGACAAGAGGCCTACAGCAACATTAAAGGAGCTGCAGGAATATCTGGCAAGTACTGGCTGTGTGGTACATGTGACAACAATCTCCCGTATTCTTCATATGTCTGGGCTATGGGGTAGAGTGGCAAGACTGAAGTCTTTTCTTACGAAGAAAAACATCCAAGCCCGGATAAATGTTGCAAAAACCATCTGACGTCTCCCAAAAGCATGTGGGAAAATGTGTTCTGGTCTGATAAAACCAAGGTTGAACTTTTTGGCTAAAAGATATGTTTGGCGCAAAAACAACACTGCACGTCACTAAAAGAACACCATACCCACAGTGAAGCATGGTGGTGGCAGCATCTTGGTTTGGGGCTGTTTTTCTTCAGCTGGAACTGGGGCCTTAGCCAAGGAAGAGGGAATTATGAACAATTCCAAATACCAGTCAATACTGGTACAAAACCTTCAGGCTTCTGCTAGAAAGCTGAACATGAAGAGGAACTTCATCTTTCAGCATGCAAATGACCCAAAGAATACATCCAAATCAACAAAGGAATGGCTTCACCAGAAGAATAAAGTTTTGGAATGACCCCACCAGAGCCCAGACCTGAATCTGATGGAAAATCTGTGGGGTGATCTGAAGAGGGCTCCTCGCAATCTGCAATATTTGTCCACTCTTCCTGTAAAAACACTCCAAATCTGTCAAAGTCCAGATGTGCCACGCATACCCAAAAAGACTGAGTACTGTAATAAAGTCAAAAGGTGCTTCAACAAAGTATTAGTTTAAGGGTGTGCACACTTGCGCAACCATATTATTTTAGGTTTTTATTTTTACTTCCCTCCACTTAAAAGATTTCAGTTTGTTGTTCAACTGAATTGTACAGTTTATAGGTTACATTAAAGGTGGGCAAAGTTCTGAAATGTATTTCTTTGTCATTTTTTTACACAGAAACCTGGCATTTTAACCGCTTCCCTTCCACCCTATAGCAGTAATACTGCTACAGGGCAGCACGGGTGTGCAAAATCACGTGTTTGTATATAAACGTGATTTTGCATTTCCTGGTAGGGGGCACATGCCCTACCCATGCCGCTATTCGCGGCCTCGGCTGTCAGTCACCGGGTCCCGGCCGGTGATTGCTCCCCGGCACCCGGTGATTGAGGAGCATTACCGACGGAGGGAGAGAACTGTAAGTAAACAATACAGTTCTCTCTTCTGTCAACTCCTGCACACTGCTATGCATGGCTTTGCATAGTAGAGCCATGAAAAGCAGTGTGCTTAAAGTGAAGCACACATAGTATACAGTAAAACACACAGTTAACCCTTTGATCGCCCCAGATGTTAACCCTTTCTTGCCCAGTGCCATTAGTACAGTGTTAGTGCTTTTTATTAGCACTGATCCAAATCCACCCCCCCCCCCCCGTGTCAGAATGCCCACCGCAGTCCCGTTATAAGTCACTGATTGCCGCCATTACTATTAAAAATGTAAAAAAGTCCCAGTATATATATCGCCATTTGTAAATGCTATAACTTTCACAAATTTTACTAGATATGTTTTATAGCAGAAAGTAAAAAAAAATTTTTTTTTTTCTCAAAATGTTTTTTTTTTTTTTTTTTTTTTTTTTTTTTTTAATAGTGCAAAAAATAACTGCATGGGCAATCAAATACCACCGAAAGAAAACTCTATTTATGAGAAACAAAGGACCTAAGTTCCATTTGAGTGCAGCACTGCATGACCGCACAGTTGTCAGTTATAGTAACACAGTGCCATAACGCAAAAAATGGCCTGGTCAGAAAGGGGGGGGGGGGAGATAAATCTTTTGGAGAGAAAGTGGTATAACGGGTGTGTAGACTTTTTATATCCACTGTATGTCCATCAGAGCATCATGCCTGTTTTTGCTATTATGTACTCTAGATGATATATTTAAAGTGTTTGCAGTTTTTCTCTGGAAAACATTATGAAATTTGTTTAAAGTGTTCTTAAACCCACAACAGTAAAATCAGTCTGTGTATGCAGTAAAGCATGCTCGTTATACTCACTGTGGAACCTAAGGGGTAATCCTCTGCATTGTATAAAAAGTCAGACTGAGCCTGTAGCCATTCTGCACATGCTCAGTTTAGTGTGTATTGCTAGAGAGGCTTTTTTTTTTCCTTGGGAGAGTGCATGTGATCAGCACAGGTTCAATCAGCACTATCCAGAGGTCAGGGGTTTTGCATCCTCCTAGAGCAGAAAGAAAACTCCTCCTCCAAGCTTTAACCAGTGCTCTTCTGAACACTGATTTAAGTCACAAGACTGCTTTATCTGCTGAGGAGAAAAGGTATTTAGCAATTTATATTTATTAAAATAATTGCATTTCCATTTTCTGTGTACGGTGGGAGATCAGATATAGTGAAAGCAGGGTGCTGGGTTTAGTAACACTTTAACCTAATTAGTTCCAGCTCTTCCTTGTTAGTACCACTTACTTTGCCAGCCTTTTGTTGCCCTTCCCAACTTTTTTGAGACTTATTGCTGCCATCAATCTCAAAATTACTTTATTTTTTTTTTCTTAATGGTACATTTTCTTAATTTTATATATTTTATCTTTTCTATTTTTTCTTGTTCATGAAATAAGGGTTTATGAGATTTGCAAATCATTGCATTATGTTATGTAGATTTCAGGCAACATCTCGATTTTTTTGGGATCTGGGGTTGTAGGTCTTTGAATTAACTGCATTTTATTGATCAAGGGCTTCTCTACTAAACATTTAAATTTCCATGTTATGTTGGTACTATTTTCTTAATGTGCATGACTCAGCTGAAACTAACACACTTGCTTGTTGTCATTTTTAGTAAATGGCACCACTTCTGCATTCACATTGCCTGCCCCTAAACCTGTACCAGTCACTGTGGCACCCTCAGCAGCACCAGTTCGGGAGACCAATCCATGGGCACATGCGCCTACAGCTGCTGCCTCACAAGTTACTAGCACAGGAGCAGCACCTGTAGCCCCAGTAGTAGGTAAGATGAGAGACCACAAGCTTATTGGAACAATCCATGTTTACTATGATAGTACCTAACATTACTCGCAAACAGAAAAAAGCCCAGGAGATGAATTGTGTGTTTAAAAAAAAATTAAAGTGGTATTCATTTCCCCTTTAAAAAAAAAAAAAAACCTCATACATACCTGCTCTATGCAGTGGTGTTTTGCACAGAGCAGCCCCGTTTCTTCTTTTTTTGGGTCCCCCGCCGAAGTTCCTGGCTGCTCCCCCTTGACCAGTGACCCAATAGCAAGCCACTTGCAATGGGGGCACTGGTGCATGCTCACTCTTGAGCCTGGCTCTGTGCGTCCATAAGACACATAGAGCCACAGCTTGGCCTTGTCCCTCTCTCTCTCTCTCTCATTGGCTCACTGGCTGTGATTGACAGCAGTGGGAGCCAATGGCTTCCGCTGTTGTCTTGGCCAGTGAGGAGAGGGAGTTCCAGAACAGCTGGGGCTGGATCGAGCGGGGGCTCAGGTGAGTGTAAGGGGGGCTGGGAGAAGAGCAGAACACGTTTTTTACCTTCATGCATAGAACATTTTGATTTGCTGATTTATAGAACATTTCGATTGCTGATTTATAAGCCTGTAGTCTGTCAGTTAGCAGCTGGCTACACCTAGTCCTGCACGCTGCTTTCTGCTATAAAAATATGCCACTGCTTTTACATGGGGCTGTCCCATGTCCCATCTTACTACTGTGACTGAGCAGCCATTAGGAGGAGTGCCCTCCAAGTGCTATAGGAGGGAGCACGGTCCTCTTCCCAAGGGTCACATTTGGACCTCTTTCCTGTCACAGCAGCTGAGCTATCAAGGAAGGTAGGACAATGTGCATGCATGGCCCTCCAAAAAAATATGGTTCCCCATCCTATAGTGATGGGGATCGCTTGTAATGACTGCTCAAAACAGTGGTAAGACTTGACTGAAACTGCAACTGCTTTAGGTGACTCAATTATTTGTGAATTTGGCCGACAGGTCTGTTGCCAGAGGAAAAGCATGGTTGTAAGATCTGATCAGCACAGGGCACAATGGTGTAGTGTGATTGCATTGTGTTTTTGTTTTTTTTAAATAAATAAAAGTTAGAACTAAGCATTTAAGTAATGGTCTGTAAGATGTTTGATAAACCTTTTTTTTTTTTTCTTCTCGTGTACTCTTTTGCAGGACCCGAGTTCACATCTAGTTCAGCTGTAGTCCAGTCGAACCACAAGCGAACTCCTTCAGAGGCAGACCGCTGGCTTGACGAGGTGTCTAAAACCGTTAAAGCTCAGCAACGCCAGTCCCCTGTGCCTGTTCCTGTCCCTGCCCCTGCCCCTGTGCTCCAGCCTCAACCCATACTACAACCTGTTGTTGCCGCTGCACCAAGTTCCACTCAGTCTTACTCAACAAATGCATTTATAACTCAACCTACAGTACCAGTTGCCATAGTTTCCTCTTTACCACCTACATTCATGCCTGTGCAGCAACCATACACTGTGGCTAATGGAATGAGCTATGCAGCCCCCAGTGTTCCTGTTGTTGGCATCACGCCTTCGCAAATGGTTGCGAACGTGTTTGGAGCTGCAGGTCACCCCCCTGTATTTCATCAGAAGCCTTCACCAGGTCTGGTCAAACAGCAGACATTTCCCACATATGAGACAAATAGCACCACTAGCAGTCCCTTCTTCAAGCCAGCTGTGAAGCAGCAAAATGGTTCAGTGGCATTCAATGGAGTAGAGAGCAGTGGCTGGGATTTGGGTGCCAAGCAACAAGGGCCACCATCAACCTCCGCTATTGACCCATTTGAGGCCCAGTGGGCTGCTTTAGAAAGCAAATCAAAGGCTCGTGGAAATCCATCACCAACAAACCCTTTCTCCAGCGATCTCCAAAAGACCTTTGAAATAGAACTATAAAGCAATGTCTAACATATTTGAGACTGGCCTAAGATTTCTGACACATTTTGCCATAAAAATTCTATGGGATATATAGGAAAAGGACCAATGATGGACATGAAAGCTGCAATAGTCACCAAATCTGTATTCAGTGAAGACCTGTGAGGAAAATCCAGTGTTCTTCCTCCTGATCAGTCATAGGCTTCCCTAACACAGCAAGTCAGAGAAGATTTTTTTATTGTGGTCATGAAGTTGAAAAGTCAAAATGTACTTTTTTCAGAATAAAAACATGGCCACAAACATGACATGACTCTCTGCAAAGCAGTATAGCAGTGCCTGAGCTTCCACAACAAAAGAGAATATATGTGTATATAAAAAATCAAGGGGTATAATACTTGGGGATATGTTCATCCCTGGTCTGCTTGGTACTTAGGGTTGTATTGCACGTCAGATCACTGAATTGCAGCCCTCTACTGGCAGATAAGGGAATAAAGCCAAAATCTTTATTTTTATGCATTACAAATATTTTAAATAGTTTTGGGTTAATTAATGGTTGTATAAGTTTGTAAGTAATATTGCCAAAGGTTAAAATAAAAGTTTGGATTCAGTTGCTAGTAACTGTAAATAATATTTGATTTAGCTGCTAATTCTTACATAAAAAAAAAAACTGGACTGCCTGTGGCTTTATCTTAAACTGGTATTTGTCACCTGCAGCTGTAAGTAGCACATAGGTTAAAGCGAACCAGTGCTTTTCACAAGAAGGACAAAGCAACAGGTTTGATTTAATGGCTACCCCACCAGCAGTTTAATCCCCCCTTTACTTTACTGCCCGCTTTTCCATTCAGCCTTCAGGAGTAAAGAGAGAGCCCTGGGTAAGTTGTAGGTCAGGACATGGAGCTCACATAGACTTACACCACCCCCATGTGAGTGCTCAATTCTCAGGTGGCCAATCACCATCACTGTCATGCAGGAGGAAGGGGAGTGAGTTGCATGCTCTCCTGTCATGTAGGAGGAAGGGGAGTTAGTTGCATGCTCTCCTGTCATGTAGGAAGAAGGGGAGTGAGTTGCATGCTCTCCTGTCATGTAGGAGGAAGGGGAGTGAGTTGCATGCTCCCCAGTCATGTAGGAGGAAGGGGAGTGAGTTGCACGCTCCCCGGTCATGTAGGAGGAAGGGGAGTTAGTTGCACGCTCTCCGGTCATGTAGGAGGATGGGGAGTGAGTTGCACGCTCCCCGGTCATGTAGGAGGAAGGGGAGTGAGTTGCATGCTCCCCGGTCATGTGGGAGGAAGGGGAGTGAGTTGCATGCTCCCCTATACCTGTAAGAATAGGGTATTTTCTTCACTCCTAGCTGAATGGAGAAGTGGGGACATGAAGCCAAGTGGAAGCAGCTGCAGGCACCAATATTAAAGGGAACCTGTTTCTTATACCTGCATGAGCAAAGCACTGATTCACTTTAGTCATAAACAGTGGAATAGCTTGTTCTATGGGGAAAGGGCAAATTTAAGAACAGTATTTGCTTGGTGTAAAAGCCATTGCAGACCTCTGTCTTTTTATTTTCTTTACACAATTCTATATTGCCTAAAATATATATATATGTATTACCTATGTATAAATGTTGTTACTTTTTGAAAAAATGCTGGTCTTGTTTTATATGTTTTATATATTTTATATATTAATATATATTTTATCATATATATTAATATATACAGCTTAGAGTTTTAATACCACTATGATCTAAATTGCACAGTATATCTACTTATAAAGCCTTTTTATTTTTTTTTCCCTTTGCCATTTTTTGCAATTTTTTTCCCCCCATTTTTTTGTTTCTTTTCTGTTCATTTCTTCATGCTATACCTCAGATCGCAGAGAATCATCTTTATCTGTGTTGGTCTTAGTTATATAAGTGTATAGTTGTACAGATTTACTTTAACAAAAATAAACTTTGGTGGTGGAAAATTATTTTATCCCAAAGTCTTTCTATGCCTGATTTTCCTTGTGTGGGACATTTTCCATTTCTCATATAGAAGTTAAGTGTGCATGTACATAAGTGTGCCCATTCACTGAATAAATTGAATGTGGAAGGGCATGTTACTTCAGTGGTGAAGAGCACAGAAAGGCACAATGGTGCAGTGCCGGCGATTGCTGAGGCAGGCTTTGATACAGTGGCAAATGAAGAAAGGGCCTGTTGAAGAGGTGGTGAAAGGGAGAGGATGAAGGTTGAGCATAGTGGTGTGAGAGTGGATTGGTGTGCAGGTGTGGTGCTGGGGATGGTTGTAGTCAGTGTAACACCAAATTTAGTCCTCCTGGACCACAGCGATTCTGGGGACTTAAGGTGTGTGTGTATGTATGTATGTGGATTAGTTGGGGGTGTAAGTACCTTTCTAATTTCTAGCCCTGTCAGCTCAAACCTATGTCCATAAATACTAGGTCCAGGTCTTGCTGTCTATGCATGGGCAGTAGAACCCTTTAGACTATGGATTTGGGAGATAGGTCAAACTCCTGGCCCCATAGAAGTGTATGGGGTTCTACTGCACACCTACACAGTCAGTGAGAGGTAGAAGACACACAAGCACCCTACCGTGCATCCCTGACTGTGGGCTTTCCTGCCTCCCAGCATCCCTGACACCACAGCATTCTGCCAGCCAACACTTGCTCCTACCTCTGTAAGTGAACCATTACCACTGCACTCATGATTTTGACACTCATTGCATCTGAACACCCTTGATACTTGATCTTTCTGTCAGCAATTCTGCAACTGGAGCTCCTCCTGTCCCTGCTCCCCCTTGCTACTTTTGCCTGGAATTTCTGGGCTTTCTGCCCACTTTCACCTTTCAAGTGCAACCTGTAGATGTCAGTGAGTCCTCTGGCGGCGTTGTATACATTGTGTGTGTTCTTGAAGAAAGAGGGTGCAGGTGTATACTCTTGGGCTGAGAGAGAGAGAGGGAAGCCAATTGCAGAACCCAGTTACCACCTCTATTACTATGAAACCCTTTTGATGAGGCTGCCATTTTCTAGAAGTCCAGTATCCAAATGTGTTTTGTGGAGGGTTTTTCGTGGTTTTCTTTCTTTTACTTTAAATCAAAAATGGGTAGCTAGTGTGAATGTATACTAAATGCAAGAGAAATGACCTGGAAAGTATAAGCAAACTTTATGCTTTCCTTATTAAGTTCTCCTGTGCTTAAATGTACTTGTGATTACACATGCTCACGTGTATTTAGACATGCTCAGTTATAAACTGCCCCTGTACACACAGAATTCTGTTTTCTCTAAACACAACAAAACTGATTGCAGCTAAATGCATGTAAACGCAGTGTGAATTTATGCCATTTAAAATCATTATGTACATTTATGTGTGTTAAGAAATGGCTTATAATTACACATTAAAGCATGTATGTCTTTGTCAGTGAGGCCTTAAAGCGCAACTTCAAGCAATCCCTTCTTGGTGATCCGTGTACATTGCAGGTATTTTAGCATGCTTGTTAAAGTCCTACCTCTTTCTGCTCTGAAGAAAAAGCTGTTTGTTCCACGGTGTCCTTCGATACTGATCCTGAATTGGAATAACTGATGCAATATAATCATCCGGTGCACTGTTTACATTCTATTAAGAAAAGCTGCAAGGGGGGTGCCTAAAATTTTACTTTGTATGATAGTTCAGACTTCTGGGAAAATCAGTGAGCCAATCACACAAGAAGGAATTGTATTTTGTACACCCAACAGTGCACCGAATTCCTCCAGGTTGCCATATTGCATTAAGTTTTGCAGAAAATTACAGCAGCTGCAGATTGTAAAGGAAACATTTGAAGTGAATTCTTTACAGGTTTTCAAAAAGAAAAAAGCAATGTCACAACTTATCTACTTGTATCTTATTATCTTGTGGAGGTAGGTATAAGAGTGAAAGTGGATGATGTGAAAGATCACTATGTTAGGTGTACAAGTACTACCGGTATGTTACCACCAAATGGTAATGTTAAGGTGTCAGTCTCAGGTTTTTGCAAACCTCCTATCGGAACATGGCCTATCTCAAGCAGGTGTAACGGAAAAGGTCCAACTTATCTGTACCTCCTACTATAGGGCTACCTGTGTGCATCAAACCGCTCATGAATGCGGATCGGATGGACTGCGGTCGTATAGCAGCCCTTTCCAGTGTCTGGATATTGTGTTGCAAACCACTACTAGACAGTGTCTTAAGATCTCTTTTAATGGATCACAGAGAGCTTGAGAGCACAGCTAGTTTTGGTGTGCCGTCTAGATTTATTTGCATTTTATTGTACACCTAGCAGATAGAATGCCAAAAAGTTTTTGTATTCTTGTGCAGTTCCAACTTCCACCAGATAGATGGCTCCCTTGATCTTTTTGGAATTTCCAGCAGGTATTGGAAGACAATGGAAACAACTTTTGGAAGTTTCTTAAATATTTGTGGGTGGAGTTACAGATCTCAATATGTTAAGATCCCAGACCGTAAACAATTTTCCATATAGGCCATCTTAACCTACACCAGTAAGGGCCCAAACTAATGGGACTTTAATTGTGCTCTAGCAGAATAATATACAAAAAGTTGCGATCCAAGAAATATTTGTTTTTGCAAAACTTAAAAAAAAAATACAATAAAAAAAATAATTTATTTTCACAAGAAAGGTGAAGACTACAAGAAGATCAGCAAAGCTTTTGCTACAGTAGTCTAACTGATAAGTAAAGTGATACAAAATTTTGACAAAGATTGAACTGCAACCATATCACAAAAACATCCAGGCTGTTCATTGAAGTTAACATCTGGACAGGAGCGTCTGATGAGAAGGGTTGAAGAGAATCGCCATGCAAGTTCACTGCAGTTAAAGAAGTAGAAAGCCAAACTGGGGTGATTGTTTCCCGTAACACAATACGGTGTACGCTGCAGTAGAATGGTATGCATCGGTATTGTCCATGAAGGAAGCCTCTGCTAAAGCCTATGCACAAAAAAGCCTGCCTAGAATTTGCCACTGATGGCTTCAAAACTATGGCTTTGCAAAGGTGAGGAGTACAAAGAAAAATGCACGGTGCCTACAGTGAAACGTGGTGGTGACAGTGTCCTTCTGTGGGGCTGCATGAGTGCTGCTGGTGTCGGGGAGCTGCATTTCACTGATGGTATCATGAATTCACAAATGTACTGCTCTATATTGAAAGACAATGCTACCATCACTTGGTCACCATGCTCTTTTCCAACATGACAATGATCCAAAACACACATCTAAGGCCACTGTTGCATTTCTGAAGAACAACATGATGAAAGTGATTCAGTGGCCAAGTATGTCTCCTGATCTGTACCCAATCAAACACCTATGGGAAATTCTGAAAAGACAAGTTGAGCATCACTCTGCATCCAGGCTCTAAAGTAGGTCGTTCTTGAAGAATGGAAAAAGATGTAATATGTCATCAACTTGTTCATTCCATGCCTGGAAGACTTGGTGCTGTCCTTACAAATCATGGAGGTCATACAAAGTACTACATGTAGTAGTACAGGAATGTTGGATTTCTATCTCCTGCACTCAGGACATTTAGTTTCTACCTTTTTAGCCCTGTAAGGTGGAAGCATTAGGCGGCAGCGCTGTCGCCGATTGCTTTCGCACAGTGCCAGCCTCTCCACGCCCCCCGGGCTCCGTTTGCCCATCTGTGGGCCAGGCTCGCTGACTGCTAGAGGGGAGGGAGAAGAGCGGACAAGTCTGTTCCCCTCCCCTTCTTGTGCTGACCCAGAAGTGGCATTACAATGTCACTTCCGGGTCCCCGTTGAGAGATTGTAATGCAATCCCCGGGAAAGAATGTAATATGGTGCGATGTGCACCAAATTACATTCAGGGGAGACATGCATGGTCTTTTAGACCTTGGATGTCTTAGGGGACAAAAATTTTTGGTGACAGGTTCTCTCTGTGATGGAAAAAAAAAGTAAAAAAAAAATATTTTTTTTTAATTGTAAAAAAATGAGTTACACCCAAGCACATACCATACAGACCTAAAAGCACACGTTGGGGCACTTACGCATGCAACCGTCGATTGCGATACACGTCACATATAGCCACGCACACCAGAATGAGAGCAATAATTCTAGTACCAGACCTCCTCTGTAACACTAAACTGGTGACCTATAAGGGCCTATAAAAGTGTCACCCTATAAAAAAAAATAGGGTACTGAAGATTGCTGCCATTTCATGAGTGCACACAAATTTAAGGTTTAACAAGTTGGTGATCCATTTACTCGCTGCAACCTCATCTTTTATATTTTCCAAAAAATAGGGTAATTTATTGCTTTTTTGTGCCCTAAAATTAACTTGTATTTTTTACTAAAATTTTGCAGTAAAACTACCACTATTTTATTCTCTAGGGTCTCTGCTTTCAGAAAATATGTAACGTTTGGGCATTTTATGTAATCTTCAGGCCTAAAATTACTTTTTTTAACTTGTGTAAAAAATGCAAAAACTGCTCTGGCAGTGAAAGGGATAAAGTATAAGCCCTGACCCACCCTTTCCTGAGGAGCACCCAATTGTTCATCACACTGCATGGTCTCCCCCCTTCTTTTAGTAGTATTTTTTGTTTTAGGTTGGTTCTTTTTGTATTGTCCCATTTTGTGGTGATGGCTAACTGCAAGTGTCTAAGTATGTGCAATTTTTGCAGTAAAGCATCATTTTTGATGACTATCTGGGTATCGCTTTCTGTCTATAATGTAACCGCTTTCTCCTTGTGAATTCTTTTTCACTGTTTTTTTGCTGTCTAGTTTTGGTTACTGGGCAGATTAAATACGTCTAGCAATACCAGCTACTATAAAACGGCCTCAATCTCCTTTGTAGCTATTCAATGGTCTCTCCCCTCCCTGCTAGTCCCCGGGTGCGGTGCTGGAGACAGGCAGGGAGGGGAGGAGGAGATAACCCGCACAATGTTAAAAATATTACACTTTTAAGTTGCCATAAAGCCTCTTTTGTTTTTAAAAGCCCCATAAATCCTCTTTTGTTTTTAAAAGCCCCGACATTCCTAAAATCACCGCCGATTTAAATACAGTTTTGGTTTAAAAAAAAAAATATATATATCTGGACAAGTAGATTGTTATGAGGAACAAGTAGATTGGGGCCCCAATTTAGTCCCTGGACAAGTCGTTTTTTCACAAATTTCCACTCCCCTGTAGTTTTTGTTGTGGGGTGTATTCATTTTTGCATCAACTATTTTTAGTAAAACTGAAGATTTTGTCATCTAAGTTATATTATTAACCTTACTTTCATGTAATGAGCTAAACAAATGTTCTATAACACTCAGTTTTGTCAAAAGTTTGGAAATTGTTCTTGTGTTCATTGAGATATTGATTAAAATCTTACTTTTCAAAAGGGGTGTACTCATTTATGCTGAGCTCTGTAGGTACCTTTTTCCTAATCTATATACAGTTGTCGCATGACCCAGCTCTTTCCCAGCTTGTCTACAGGGAAATATAAGCAGGAGGAGCTTCTAGTCCTTTGCTACTGTTCACAAAAAAAGCCTTTGGGATACAGATAAACATACAGATAAATGATTAAAGCGGAGCTCCACCCAAAAGGGGAAGTTCCGCTTTAATGCTTTGTCCCCTGCTCCCCATTAAGAATTGGCACCTTTGGGGAGCAGGTACCCTAATTTGACAGGTACCTGCTACCACTTCCGCTGCGATTGCCTAGGCCATCGGAAGCGGAAGTTGTCCTCTCTCCCTGTAGTCTTCTGGGACATGTGTGACAGGTCCCAGAAGACTACGGGGCCATTTACAAAGCGCAGCGCTTCACGCAGATGTGCTGTGGGCACCCGGCTGTGAAGCCGCAAGCTGTCACAGCCGGGTGCCCACACTAAAGATGCCGGCGCCAGGGAGAGAAGACTGCCGGTGAAACCAGCGGTGGTGAGGACACCGAGGGACAGGTAAGTGGCTGTATTTTAAGTCAACAGCTACAGTTTTTGTAGCTGCTGACTTTATTTATTTTTTCAGCTGGAACTCCGCTTTAATATCAAACTGTTATAAATCATCATACAAATATTCATTTTAAATCAAATCTATTATATTTTGGCAATAACATGGTGTGGGCAGATTTCTGCCAGTCAGGCTGTGTCTTAAAATAACGGAGGTGAAGCCTTCATCAATCAAGAGAAAATATCCCACTCCTATTTTGTTTAGCTGGTTAGTGGGCATGCAGGAGGAGGGAGGAAGTGGGCTGTCATTTAGCCACATGTCATAAACCCACATGTCTGACTGTATAGTCACGAGCTGCTCAGATGTGATAGGGAGGAAATGCTCAGCATAGAAACTCACTGAAAATTGAGCATATGTACCAGCTGCCAACACTGCTCTGCAAAATCTCCAAATTCATTGGGGAAATGAACAGATGGGGAGAAAGAACAGCAGAATAAACCAGATTTATTTTTTTTGCAGAATACAGAAAACGAATCCCATAGTGATTGCGTATGAACAGCATTTAGTACAGGATTTATTGATGGGTTTTTTTAATGATGTGGGTTTCATGACACTTTAAACTCCCTTCTTTTGCTATTGTCCTAATATAGTTGTAAAGCTGCCATGTCTGGTACCATTACTTCTTGGTGAGTTGAGATAGGGGTTCAAATTAGGGTCTCAGTTGATGAGAGTCCAATTGTAGATTTGAATCTTTGTGATTTTATCTTGATAGAGGAAGGTGGCTAGGGACTTGCCATGTGGGAACTGGGAGTTGTGAATAGAGGTGAGTGGGCTAGTTCTAGAGGATGATTTCAGGGAACCCAAAATGGCATCCCACTGTTGCAGGAGAGAAGTAGTCAATAGAGAGTGTCATTTGAGGGACGGTGTGCTGGAGGAGAGGAGAGAACTCTTTTCAGTATTACTCCCATCTTTTCTCATTCTAAATGGAACCAGTCTAGGATCCTGGATATAAGTTATGCTTTACTGTATAGTGGAAGCCCTATGCTGCCTTGAATTTTGGTTTAATAAACATTTTAATCCTCACCCTCAGGGAGCCATTGCAAAGCATAAATGTTGGTAAGAGGCAATTAAATTTATAATGTCCTTAAAAATGATCTCTTACCTTGCCTGCTATAAAGTGGTATTAAACCAAAAAATGTAATATATTGCAGGGTACAATCATTGGATGTGATGGCTGCATCCGTTCCTGCTTTTTTTCCCCCCATCTAGTGATCTGGCCAGTAACACTTCCTATATTTGTGAGACACAACCCTGGATGAATAAGCACAGCAGCATTGGCAGTCCTAGGGAAGGATAGTGTTAAATGTATTAGCAGATTTAGATGCACTAACAAATCGAAACCAAACTCCAACTCACACTTTATAATCGGTTACAGGTTTTTTTTTTTTAAACTTTTTGGATAAAGGTTTTATATGAATAAATAAAAACTGATCATCATCATCACCTCTTATCAGTGGTAAATGAAATGTCTAAACCAGTGTTTCTCAAACCTTTCAGTCGAGGCACCTTTTACAATTTTGTACAATATTGAGGCACCCCTTAAATTCTGCACAATATCAAGCCACCCTTTAAAATTCTGCACAATCTTGAGGAACCCATTACAAAGTGTAAAAAACTAAACTTAATAGTTTTACATAACACAGCAACATCTGTACATGCGGGACACCCAACGTCAGAGGTGATTCATTCTTTCAAAGCAAATACATCTTTGCTCACTGGTACTGACTAGTATTCGATTGTTTCTCTTGTCCCTCAGTGTCTGTGTCTCACTTCGCTACAATCACTGGCAAAAAGTATAGAATCACCACTCTTGGAAAATGTTCAGCCAATTGGTTAATTGTGTAGAACAAAACCTAATCACAGACATACCTCAAAACTATTTACGTTTAATATTCCATCCTTCTCACTTTAAGAAACACTTAAAATAAATAAAATACAAGAGAGAAAACTGTAGTCAGTTGCAACTGTTTTTACAGATCAAGCAAAGGAAAAAAAATTGCAATCACTCAATTCTGAGGAAAATATTATGGAATTATGACAAAATAGCACTACAGTACACCACTCGTACTTTGTTGCACCACCTCTTGCTTTTATAACAGCTTGAATTATTTAAGGCATGGATTTAACTATCGACCAACAGTATCCTTTATCAGTCCGGCTACAACTTATTGCAGTTGCCAGATCAGTTTTGCAGGTTGGAGCCTTGTCACGGACCATTTAATTTAATTTTCACCATAGATTTGCAATTGGATTGAGGTCCGGACTATCATCTATGATTGTGGAAATTTGCATGTTTTCTTCAGACAGTCGTCTATGCATTTCATTGGAACGGCACCAAACAAAAGTTCCAGCATCATCACCCTGACCAATGCAGATTCGTGATTCATCACTAAATATCACTTTCATCCAGTCATCCACAGTCCATGATTGCTTTTCTTTAGCCCACTTTAACCTTGTTTTTTTTTTCTGTTTAGGTGTTAATGATGGTCTTCATTTAGCTTTTCTGTATGTAAATCCCATTTCCTACGATGTCTTACAGTTTGGTCACAGACTCCAGTTTCTGCCCATTTGCACCTCATTTGTTTTGTTGTGCATTTTCTGTTTTCAAGGCATATTGCTTTACATTTTCTATCTTGACATTTTGATATCTTCCTTGGTCTACCAGTACGCTTCCCTTTTACAACAACTTTCTCATTTGATTTGTACTTGGTCCAGATTTTAGACACAGCTGACTGGGAACAACCAACATCTTTTGCAACATTCCGTGATGATTTACCTTCTCAGGGATGTTCAACTCATATTGCCCAACTCCCAGGACATGTAGTTCTTATTACCTCTAGTGCTGCTGCGGGCAAGCAGCAGGGCTCATCTGTCAGGTGGAAGCATTCGGGCGGAAGCGCTGCAGCCCAATTGCTTCCACACGGCCCACAGTCAGCTGCCTGCTATATTTCCTGGGCTCAGCTTGCCCATATGCGGGCCCGTGACTGGTTCAGAGGATGCCGATATAGAGGAAGGAAGAGCGAGGACACGTCCGTTCCCCTCCCCTTGTCCTGATCCGGAAGTGATGTGACGTCACTTCCAGGCCCCGTTGATAGATTCCTGGCCATCGAGGCTGGAAAGGAATGTTGTTCTACACAATTAAATTAACATTTTCCAAGAATGGTTATTCCATACTTTTTGCTAGTGGTTGTAATGTGACCGAAAGTGCTGACAGAAAGGGGCTAGCAAGGATGCTAGGCATTTTTCCAAGGCTAGAGAAAAAAAACACATGGTTGACCAAGAGAGTCCACCCTTCGAGAGGCTTTAAAGGAGGACCAACTGCAGTGTAACTGAACCATTAAAGCTTACCCACGGGTTCAGCTTACCCACGCTGCCATTCATACACTTTTTCTAGAAGTACAGTTGCAAGAAAAAGTATGTGAACCCCTTGGGATTATGTGGAGTTTTGCATGAATTGGGCATAAAATGTGCTCTGAACGTCATCTAAGTCACAACAATAGAAGAACACAGTCTGCTGAACATAATACTACACAAACATTAGATGTTGCCATGGTTTAATTGCACATAACATGTAAACATTCACAGTGCAGGGAGGAAAAAGTATGTGAGGCCCTAGCTTAATGACTTCTCCCAGAGCTAATTGGAGCCAGGAGTGAGCCAACCTTGACTCCAATCAGTGTGATGATATTGGATGTGTTGCTGACAGCTGTCCTGCCCTTAAAAAACACTCACCTGTTTTGGGTTTACTGGTTTCAAGAAGCACTGTCTGATGTGAACCATGCCTCGCAGAAAAGAGCTCTCAGACGACCTACCATCAAGAATTGTTGACTTGCATGAAGCTGGAAAGGGTTACAAAAGTATCTCCAAAAGCCTTGATGTTCATGTGTCCACAGTAAGACAGACTGTCTACAAATGGAGAAAGTTTAGCACTGTTGCTACTCTCCTTAGCCGTGGTCCTCCTGTAAAAATGACTGCAACAGCAGAGCGCACAATGCTGCATGAGGTAAAGAAGAATCCCAGAGTGTCAGCTAAAGACCTACAGAAATCTCTGGCACATGCTAACATTTTTGTTGACACATCTACAATAAGGAAAACATTAAACAAGAATGGAGTACATGGGAGGACACCACGGAGGAAGCCATTGCTGTCCAAAAAGAATATTGCAGCACGTTTGAAGTTTGCAAAAGAGCACCTGGATGTTCCACAGCACTACTGGCAAAATATACTGTGGACAGATGAAACCAAGATTGAGGTGTTTGGGAAGAACACACAACACTATGTGTGGAGAAAAAAAGGCACAGCACACCAACATCAAAACCTCATCCCCACTGTGAAACATGACGGAGGGAGCATCATGGTTTGGGGCTGCTTTGCTGCCTCAGGGCCTGGACGGATTGTTGTCATTGATGGGAAAATGAATTCCAGAGTTTATCAAGACATTTTGCAGGAAAATGTACGACCATCTGTCTGCCAACTGAAGCTCCGCAGAGGATGGGTGATGCAACAGGACAATGACCCAAAGCATACAAGTAATTCAACAAACCAATGGCTGCAACAGCATAGAATACGCCTTCTGGAGTGGCCCAGTCAGAGTCCTGACCTCAACCCGATTGAAATGCTGTGGCATGACGTTAAGAGAGCGATTCACACCAGACATCCCAAGAATATTGCTACACTGAAACAGTTTTGTGAAGAGGAGTGGTCCAAAATGACTCCAGATCGTTGTGCAGGTCTGATCTGCAACTACAGGAAACGTTTGGTTGAGGTTATTGCTGCCAAAGGAGGGTCAACCAGTTATTAAGTCCAAAGGTTCACATACTTTTTCCTCCCTGCACTGTGAATGTTTACATGTTATGTGCAATTAAACCATGGCAACATCTAATGTTTGTGTAGTATTATGTTCAGCAGACTGTGTTCTTCTATTGTTGTGACTTAGATGACGTTCAGAGCACATTTTATGTCCAATTCATGCAAAACTCCACATAATCCCAAGGGGTTCACATACTTTTTCTTGCAACTGTATGTGTAGCATAGCAGGCCATCAGTATGGGGAACGGGTAGCTAGTATTGACAAACTCACATAGCAGACTGATCAAGTTATCCCATCCACTACCACTCGGAGAGTGATGATGCTAACCCCTTCCCAGGACTGGCGGCTAGGCCCCAGTGAGCCGCCAAATATACCATGAAGCTAGTGCACCAGAGTCCATTTATGGATCAATGAATCAAATACAGCATAAATTGCATTTGGATAGTCCGTTATACCAGCAAGTCATGATATAGGATTAGGTACCCCAACCTGTATGGGAAAGGATTGATCCAGAGTAAGTAACAAGTAGACAGGGCAGGCTGAACAAACATGTAGTATGACTGGATCATCAGAGGGCCAAACATAAGGTGAATCTATTGATTAATTATGTCCAGAAGGCAGCCAATGCCCTTACATTCATTGATCAGGATTTCACACCGCACTGTAGATAGCCCCAATGAACACAGAGAGCATAGCTGGTTAACTCATGCAGGGTATAGGTGGAGCATACTGCAAGCACTATGGTGAAGCCACTATCAATGAGTCCATAAAGGTACTTTAGATAATGGCACACAAAAATCAACACACAATCACATGTAATGTGCCCGGGGCCTCTCACCACTCCAGTGTAATAGTCAGTGCTCCTGCAGGGCTGTGCTGGCTTGTATCCAATCCTCCACAGGTTGTACTAGGGCTCGTGATAGCACACTTTACATATGGCGCGCTACATTAAAATCTGCGTATTTAAGGCAAGCTTAGAAATCCGCCATAGAGTATCCATGCACCAGGCAGCTGGTGGTGCGCCGCCAATGGGGGGTGGGACCTGCGGTTCTTTGACACTGCCTATGGCAACACGTTTCACCCACCTTACAGCTATGTCAGGAGGTACACACTGCCAGCCTCTTAAAGAGTCTGTCAACCCTTTACACCAATAGTGGTGGCCAGGGGAGGTTTTTTACTTAAAAGGACAGCAGTCATTGAATAATTTAAATTTTTTTTTTTTTTTTTTATAAAAGAATTGGAGATATTGATAGTTTCTATACACATCCAACATGTCCATCTATAGCAGTATGGTAGTTCAGCCTAACCTAAGCTCACCATCCATCTGTTTTGTTAGGGTTTTGGTGTTGCATTCGATATGTGCAAAGAGAGATCACACAAATACTTATAAGTAAAACATTTATTACAAGTAATCACAGATAAAGACAATAGAACAAGAATACTTAACTATAGATGCTGGTTCTGCCATGGGTTCCCCTAATTACATGGCATGGCACCACACAGACACTTGTTCATTGCAGCTCTGAGATGAGACAAATATTTCCAGTCTACCTGTCTGTTATATACTGGACTTGTGTAAGCAATCTAACCCCCCCCTGCAAGCTAAAAGGAGAGCAGTGGTCTGGCTTGTCCAAATAGTCACATTCCTTTGTTATTTAAGATAATCAGACCTTGTCCTCATACAGCCCTTTAACCAAGGCTTGGAGGCATTCTTAAACATTTGTGAGGCCAATATTAACCCCCCTGGCGATATTCCCGAGTGTAGCTTGGGGTTATGTTTCAGTACCAGAAGCGTTAACCCCAAGCTACACTTGGGATTACACTGCAGTGTTCCTCTGGGATCCCTGGATCACTTACCTTGTCCCGTGTTCCCACTCTGTTCTCCCCCTGCGTCCTGGCCATGTCCTCTGGCCGATGCCGGCATCCGTCTTCCATTCCCTGTGAGCGTTGGGACGGAATCGGCAGGAGATTCAAAAATTTCAAAATTTGTGATACACAATACACTAAAATCTTATAGTATTACATTACTGTATCAAACCATTTCACATACATTTTGTCCCTAGTGCTTTTCCAGTGCCCTGCCTGCATTTATACTGTTCTTTCTGCCTGGAAACTGAGAAACGTCCATGGTTTAGACCATATATTGAGTAATAATAATTTGTGGGGAAATTTGTTATCAGACACTGAAAACAATTCTGCGACTTAGCTCAGTGATAATTTATGATTTCATGTTTCACGTTTTATCATACCCAGGATGTTTACTAGACTCTTGTTCGGACAGATTTCAGTGAGTTATTCCTAAGAATTACAAGCCTACAATAAAAAAACAACATATTTCCATTGAAAACAATGTACTGCTTTGAGGACAGAAATACTGACATCAGACCGCTAGGGAGGTTAATAAGGAAATATGGAATTTGCAATTTCTCAATCATTCCACCCCCTGGCTCACAAATATCATACAGCGATGATCAAGGCTACAATATATGTCAAGAGTGGAGAGAAAACACCTAAGTATTGTAAACAACTGAAAAATTAATGTGTTCATCCACCCCCCAGTTAAATTTACCTTAAATGAAAAATGGGGGATCTAAAGTGTATCTATGTAGAGTGTAGTTGTCTACTTTCCCTGTCTGATTTTACCTACACAGAAAATCTTATTCAGTTATCTTAAGGCTGAAAAATATAAAAATATCTTAAATTAAAAGAAAAAAAAAATACATGTTGGACTAAAAAAAAAGAACATCAAACTTTTCAAGAATTCGAAAGCACAGGAGCAGACACGAACATCAGACTTTCTTTTCCGAGAGTTTTGACGCTTGTCACAGTTCTCCATATCTGGACAGCAGAGTCTTAGTCATCCGATGATCAGATCACAGCTGCAGCATAGCATATGCAACCTTGTAAAAATCAAAGAACTGTAGAATACAAAGTCCATTTTATCCTTTGGACTATTACAGTTCACAAGTCATAGACGTGCAGACACTTGACCACCATGTATGATGGAACTTTTGACTTGACCACCATGACAGTTCAGGTACTTGACCAAGATAGCGGATGGAACAATTCAGATAATTGACCATCAGAGCAGGTGGAACTTGCACCAACAGTTCAGCTGCTGATCAGTGGCAAAGTCTTTACTGACAGTTGCTGCTGTCAAAAGCTTTTGTCTCCTTTCTCCAACATGCTTCTGGTTGATGTCAAGGCAGGTGTGTTGCCAAGGCTGTCAGTCCAACATTCCATAACTAACAACAATGCCCATATAGCCCATTGTAGATTTATGAGCAGGAAAATCCATGGTCCCTAGTGACCTGGCCTAACACAAAATCTCAGGTTTTTTGTGAAGGGTAAAATATTGTTACAGGAGCACCACACATCTACCACCTGTACTCTGCATTACTCTGTATCTGCATAAATTATAGGCCCATCTTCAAATGTATGTGTTTCCTCCGTATACTCCGGTCTCCTCGCACACTCTAAAGACATTCTGGCAGGTTAATTAGCTCTTGTCTACACTGACCTCAGTATGTGCATACATATTACCCATACATATGTGTCATCATATTCTACATGCTAGTCTCACACCCAAGCAGTCGGGGAGGGTTGAGGAAAATCAAACCGGGGAACCTATTTTATTATGATTATCTACCAAGAAAATTTTATGAACACTCATTCGAGTGTATCAAAAGTGGTGGCCAAAGGATCGCTGAGTGTCGGATAGAACAATGTATATATCAGTATTTAGAGCGCCCTCTTTTGAAGGACTTCCTTTAAAATTTGCATTCATTGCAATAAATCAAAATGATATGATTAGCGTAAATTAAAGCTGTCATTTATGTAAAGTTAAACCTTTACTATAGTATCGCTCATTCTGTACACATCTTGTGGATTCTTTTTTTCACTCCCCCAGTGGTTCTGCCTTACAGTATCACTACAATGATTATGGCAGAATATACTAAAGTACATGCCACCATAATCTCTTAAATACACACAGGAAGGGACAATACAGAAAGATGTACAACCACATTTTCAGTGTAAATGTTTGGGTATTCTTCACCTTTCAAAACACAAAAAACAAGCAAACCATCCCAGATGTGAAAACAATATTACTAATAAACACTAGGTTTTCCTCTATTGTTTCATATTCAACTTAACCAGAGAAACCTCTTAAATAGCCATCATGCAGCATCAAAATTATTTGCTGGTCTGTTTACAATCGGCTCTAGCAAAAACTTTGATTACATTCACATATTTCACAGAAACATAAAAATCAAACCAATAATAAAACCGTGCAAATTGTCTATTAAAGCTGTGATCTTCTTTAATTCTGTCAATCAACCATATTGATGCCGCTTAGTATTACCTAGGATGTAAAAACAAAAGAAAAGGTCTTAGTGAGGTATCAATACATTTCCTTCCTAGAAATAAACGAATGGTTAGCACAGAACACATTACACATAATATTTGGCCGTTATATTGTTGATTCCTGAGTGCATTCTATTACCCATAATAAATGAGCTCATATCAATTAATTCATACATTAATTATTACTGCGTGGATTTTCATTAAAGGACGCCCATCAAAACTTATCATTTATTTACCATGGTTGAGATGACATTCACAGATTCACCACATGTGCACAAACATTATACGTCACCATCCATTTTGATTTTTTTTATTTCATCCTGTTGAATCCGATACAGATCTTGGAAACTCGTAAACTTCTAGGAACAGACCTGGTTCTTTCTGGAATTTTTATCTGGCTAGCAGAACTTATTTATTATTAATGGTTGTACTGTGATGCTCCATGAAACAGCAATGGGGGAAAGCATGTGCGCTCTATAAGTTCAACTGTGCTTTTTTTTTTTTTAAATAGAATGGGTGGGGGTGGGGATATTTTTAATCAGGTTTTTACTGCTGTCTGATTTCCCCCCCCTTCCACACCTGGACAGGAACCAAGAACAAATTATACCAACTGGGCTCTGACAGGAATGAAAACCTGAACAGCACTGGAGAGGGAGAACAGACTTTTCCACGTTGAAAACACCCTACAAGACATTTCAGGTAAAAAATGATTCCAAATTGTAAGAGGCAGTACAGGATTATAAGGAGGAAGGCTTGAGACCTCAGAGGGGCTTTAAACAAACATTTAGATAGTTTTAACACTACTAAAGCTTGCTAAAAAAAAAAATTCTTTGTTTTTTTTAATCTCTTTTTAATCTTTTTTTTTTCCTTTTTTTTACACTGAACTAGTGCCACATGTAACCACTGGAGGTCACCATTATCCCACTTTTATTTATAATGATCTACAGTACACCGCACAAGAGCGGGCTTCCGTATGCGCAAACAGTACCGTGGCCTTTGTATGCCACACACCGACAGAGATCTTCCTTTACTATGTAGTATAATTGCATGTATTGTCATATACTACACCACTTTAACCACTTCAATACCGGACACTTTCATCCCTTTCCTGCCAAGGCCAATTTTCAGCTTTCGGTGCGGTCACACTTTAAATGACAATTATTACATGGCCATTTACATTCATCATGTAACTCTGTACCCCAATGACGTTTTTTTCACACAAATAGAGGTTTTTTGGTGGTATTTAAAGTGGTTCTAAAGGCAGAAGGTTTTTTACCTTAATGCATTCTAAGTTAAAGCTTGTGCCGGGCCTCGGGTTGTGCTCCTTGTACTCACCCCTGTTGTGTGGGGGGTATCCTGGTGCTGGCTCCCTGCCTTCAGCTGACATGGAGGACTGAAGGCAGGGGCAGCGGTTTCCCAACTGTGCCTGTGGGAGTAGCAGGTCCTGGCTGGTTACAGCATTAGAGGGTGCTGTGAACATCTAAGGTACTGCACCACCCTGTTGGTCACACTAATTTCTTTATCTGGCTTGTCTCTGAGCATTGCCAAGGCTGACTGTCTATTCTGCTGAGCAGGTGTCTGTCTGTGCTACTGCATAGGTGCCATTTTGGAATTGCCCTTTTCCCATAGGCAGGGGCTAATTAGTAACTTTTGGCTCAGGGGGGCAAGTACAACCCAAAAACCCATGGTACAGCCACTGCCCACCTCCCGCTCTCCCTCCTCCCGATCCCCACCTGCCACTTTCATCATCCATGTAAATTAAAACACAAAAAAAAATAAAACAATAAATCACATTATAAATGAAAGAGGAATACAGTGTGTGTGCATTGACACCACATCCAAAATATTGATGAAAAAACGGAAGAGGAATTGATTTGAGAGAACTTTCAGGTGTCAAAATAATACAGAGAAAAAGAGAAGTCACAACCTCTGTTTAAAAAAAAAAGTTATTACAAATATCCATGATTAAAATATATGTAATAGAAATACATAGATAATTACAAGATCCTGAAACTGCTACATCTGTGGCTGCTCGGAAAAACACATAGCCTGTATGACCCAAACTACAACCCAATAGTTGGTCATACAAGATAATGTTCTGGGTAAGCAGGTAGAGTAGTAGTGTCCATGCACACACAGACTGTAATCAACGTTCTTTGGCTGGGACGTTTTTTGGCTGGAAAAAAACCCCAGGACTAGTGGGTTTCTAGAGGAGTTTTTTAGCTGTAAAAATGGTCGAACGCTGAAAAACGTGGTAAATCGCAGCAAACCAGCGTTTTTAGACTTTTAAAAAAAAAAGCAAATAAACGTGGCTAAACACTAATACAAAAACGCTTAAAAACTCACATTTTTAACATGGCTTTACACAGCTAACGTTACCAGCGTTATTAAACCACCCCGTATGCATGGAGCTGTAATGTGGCGGCACGGCGAACTGTGGATGGGGCCGAATTGTGGTAAGAGTGGGGCCTGGTTAAATATACAAAAGCCTTCTTTTACTCATGAAATATGCTGAAATTGCTGTCCCACAAGCCAGAGTCTCCCAGACATATACAAACCTGAAAAAAAAAAATTAAACTCTTCCATTACGTATGATTTTGTATACATTGAAAATCGAGAGCTAACACTTAAAGCTACTTTCACACCGAGAAGTTTTTGCAGCATTTTTGTGTTAAAAAAAGCTAAAAAAAAAAACGCTTCGCTATGTATGTGAATATATATCTATGTATGTTTTCACACTGAGGCGTTGTGTAAAAACTCCTGCTTGCAGCATCTTTGGAGCATTTTTGGGGAGTAAAAAAAAAAAATGCCCCAAAAATGCCTCTTCCCATTTGAAATCAATGGAAAACACCTGAAAAGCGCCTCAAAAATGCCTCTGGTGCAGTTTTTAAGTTGCGCGTCCTTTAACAATGCTCAAAAAGTACTGCAAAAGCACAGTAAAACCGCCTATGCATTTTTGCTGTGTTTTTGCGGTGGATCAGTGTGAGGGCCAGTTCAGCGTTTCAGCTGTTTTTTTTTCTACATCCAAAATGCAAAGAAAGCAGGTTATATAATTGTCAATGTCTTATTTCATATCAGTGCTTGCAGCTCCAGTGCGTTCTGGATGCAGAAAAAAAAATAGAACAGGTTGCATTTTTTATACTCAGAACTGTACTGGAACACGGTAAAATGCACTGAAACGCACCAAAACACACCAAAAACTCACTGGAATGCACATGTCCTATTTAAATTGAAGAAAAAGAGAAGGGGAAAAATTTACTGGAATGCATAAAAAATGCACTGGAACGCACCAAAAATGCACTGGAACGTGTCAAAAATGCACATGCAAAAACTCATCCAGAACACATCTGGACTGCGTTTCTATAGTGTGAATGGGCCCTGAAAGTAGCCTAAAAACTCCTGCTTGCATCATCTTTTAGGCATGTTTGGGGAGTTAAAAAAGCCCCAAAAACGCCTCTTCCCAAGTGTTTTTGGAGCAGTTTGTAAGTCAGGTGTCCTTTAAAAAACGCCCAGAAAGAGCGATAAAAATGCCTATGCGTTTTTGCTGTGTTTTTGCGGCAGATCAGTGTGAAAGTAGCCTAACACCCTGGTCACATCAAGCCCAACTTTGAAATCGTGCATCTTGCAGTGAAGTCGCACGATTTCAAAGTCGGGTGAGATGCTAATTTCAGGTGTGATTTGCAAGACATCTGACACAGATGTCTATGCAAATCACACCAAAAGTAGTGCATGTCCTACTTTAGATATTGGTGCTGCTCCCACCAAGTCGGAACCGCATGAGTTGACCGCTCTAATTGCGGGCAATAAGGTGCGACTTGGCATACGATTTGCAAGTCACATGACATGCAAATTGCATGCCAAGTCGCACCAGATGTGATGTTATACAGGCCATAGACAGTTCGTTTATTGGCCAAAAAACTAAAAATTGGTCATTCTGTTGCCACCAATGATTACTAAAATCGTCAGTTTTTCGTAAATTTTCCAGCATGACTGGTAAAAGAAATGAGGTAGAACCGCGAAAATTGGCCCATGACATTGCCCCACTAACGGAAAAAAGATATACTGCTACAGGGCGGCCCCTGTGCTTTGTTTACCAACAGTCCTCCTCCCTGTCGGTTTGGGCACACTGCTCTGGATGGCTGAGCAGAGCCATCCAGAGCAGTGTGCTTACAGTGAAGCACCCCCCGCCTCCTAGTAAAACACTCCCATCACACAGTTAACCCTATGCCCCTCATGTTAACCCATTCCTGCTATTAGTACAGTGTCACTGCTTTTTTTTTTTTTTTTTTTTTTTTTTTTTTAGCACTGATCACTGTATTGGTGTCACTGGGGATGTTAGTGACACCAAGTCAGTTCCCCCCAGTGTCAGAATGCCCGCCGCAGTCCCGCTACAAGTCTCTCATCGCCGTCATTATTAGTATACAAAAAAAATCCAGTATCTATACCGCCATTTGTAAACGCTATAACTTTCACGTAAACCAATTAATTTACAGGTATTGGGATTTTTTTTTTAGTAAAGACATGTAGCAGAATACAGTTTGGCCTAAATTTATGACAAAATTTGATTTTTACTGGACATGTTTAATCGCAAAAAGTCAAGAATAATGTTTTTTCTCAAAATTGTTGGTCTTTTATTTTTTTTTTATAAAAAGTACGTAAATTTAATTTGGGTGCAGCATTACATGGCCGCACACTTGTCAGTTAAAGTAACACAAACTGCTTTTTTAACCGCTTCCTGGAACGGGTGCGCAAAAACACCTGTGTGTGTATATATATACAGTGGGGATCAAAAGTTTGGGCACCCCAGCTAAAAATTTGTATTAATGTGCATAAAGAAGCCAAGGAAAGATGGAAAAATCTCCAAAAGGCATCAAATTACAGATTAGACATTCTTATAATATGTCAACAAAAGTTAGATTTTATTTCCATCATTTACACTTTCAAAATAACAGAAAACAAAAAAATGGCGTCTGCAAAAGTTTGGGCACCCTGCAGAATTTATAGCATGCACTGCCCCCTTGGCAAAGCTGAGACCTGCCAGTGTCATGGATTGTTCTCAATCATCATCTCGGAAGACAAGGTTATGTCAATCTCAAAGGTTTTAAATGCCCAGACTCATCTGACCTTGCCCCAAAAATCAGCACCATGGGTTCTTCTAAGTAGTTGTCTAGAAAACTGAAACTGAAAATAGTTGACGCTCACAAAGCTGGAGAAGGCTATAAGAAGATAGCAAAGCGTTTTCAGATGTCAATATCCTCTGTTCGGAATGTAATTAAGAAATGGCAGTCATCAGGAACAGTGGAAGTTAAAGCAAGATCTGGAAGACCAAGAAAAATATCAGACAGAACAGCTCGCAGGATTGTGAGAAAAACAATTCAAAACCCACGTTTGACTGCACAATCCCTCCAGAAAGATCTGGCAGACACTGGAGTTGTGGTACACTATTCCACTATAAAGAGATACTTGTACAAATATGGTCTTCATGGAAGAGTCATCAGAAGAAAACCTCTTCTACGTGCTCACCACAAAAATCATTGTTTGAACTTTGCAAATGAACATATAGACAAGCCTGATGCATTTTGGAAACAAGTTCTGTGGACCGATGAGGTTAAAATTGAACTTTTTGGCCGGATTGAGCAAAGGTACGTTTGGAGAAGAAGGGGCACAGAATTTAATGAAAAGAACCTCTGTCCAACTGTTAAGCATGGGGTTGGATCAATCATGCTTTGGGGTTGTGTTGCAGCCAGTGGCACAGGGAACATCTCATGAGTAGAAGGAAAAATGGATTCAATAAAATTTCAGCAAATTTTGGATGGTAACTTGATGCCATCTGTGAAAAAGCTGAAGTTAAAGAGAAGATGGCTTCTACAAATGGATAATGATCCTAAACACACCTCGAAATCCACGGGGGATTACATCAAGAGGCGTACACTGAAGGTTTTGCCATGGCCTTCACAATCTCCTCACCTCAACATAATTGAAAATCTATGGATAGACCTTAAAAGAGCAGTGCGTGACAGACAGCCCAGAAATCTCAAAGAACTGGAAGACTTTTATGAGGAAGAATGGGCAAAGATACCTCAAACAAGAATTGAAAGACTCTTGGCTGGCTACAAAAAGCGTTTACAAGCTGTGATACTTGCCAAAGGGGGCAGTACAAGATATTAACACTGCAGGGTGCCCAAACTTTTGCAGACGCCATTTTTTTGTTTTCGGTTATTTTGAAAGTGTAAATGATGGAAATAAAATCTAACTTTTGTTGACATGTTATAAGAATGTCTAATCTGTAATTTGATGCCTTTTGGAGATTTTTCCATCTTTCCTTGGCTTCTTTATGCACATTAACACAAATTTTTAGCTGGGGTGCCCAAACTTTTGATCCCCACTGTATATATATGTGATTTGCGCTCCCATGGTTTTCACGCCTCTCCCAGATGGCTTCAGATTGCCTGTCAGTACACCAGTAATCACATTTAACACCTTGATTGCCAGGAACACACTCATACACAATAAACCTCCATTGCTAGTATAGTGTCTGAAGGGATCTATATCTTTGATCAGATCAGCACTATAGCAGCATTCACATTAGTATAGTGTCCCCAAACACATAGCTTTAGTGGGATCAGCTGCGGCACCTGCCAGCACCTACATTTAGCCCCTACGCTTACCCCCCCCCCTTTCTCCCCCAGCAAGTGCAGTGTCAGTAGGTCACTGCCACTTGATACATTGCACAGAAAACCGCAGTGTTCGCAGGATCAGGCCTGATCTCTGCTAGCACTTGCCAGTAAATTTTGATGACTCTCATATGCAGCAGAGTGCCAGTACTAGTGCCACTCTGCCTTTTGGTGAACTGGCAAGTACCAGCGGCCTAGTACATCCTGGTCTTTCACATACCAGCACTGCAGTATCACTTGGTGATGTGGCAAGTCCCATAAGTGCAGTACAAGCTGGTGCGGTGGCGAGCACAAGTATTGTCCTGCAACCACCAAGAATTTGCACACAGGCCCATAGAGCCCCTAATATCCTTCCGGGTGTGCTTGTAAAACCCGATTGGCAGCCCACAAATTCTGCAGCACCTGTACTTCCCCCATTCACTGCCCAACCCGGAATTCAGGTGGAAACAGCAAATTTAACTACTCCCCTTGATTTTTTGGGGCTGTTTTTCACAGAAGATCAGTATGCATTGATTGTGGATCAAAGCAATTTATATACAAAATAAAATAGAAAGCGAGCGCTATCCGGAAGTCTGAAAGCGGCTAGAACACCAAAAGGTAACCAAGAGAAAACCTTCAAATAAAGTACATAGACATTTATATATAGAGACCATATATAAGGTGCAGCGCTATAATAACATATAAAATTATAAAAACATAATAAAAACATAAAAGTGCCAATATCAAATCACACTGCGGTGAAGTTAGGTGAGATAAATAATAGTCTCAGAATTGATCAGAAGTGGGGATCCAAACGATCCTAGTAGGTGCGTGGGATAAGATTCTGTGCAGCACACGGTGAATCTGAGGTAAGGATTACGCACTCACCAGAAGTGCGTCAAAAAAACGCATGTAGGTTTTATCCTGTAATGTCAGAGACCGATCATCCGTTGCCAAGATAAGGATAGAATCCTACACCTTCCAGATCGCCCCTTGGGTATGTGCTTCAAGTTTCATGAGCGCATCTCGGGCATATCACCATCCGGGGTCCCCCTTTAAGGCAGATTCTGCAAGTGGGGACTCTCATAGAGGAGAGCCCAATAAGGGACACCACATAGTGTAATACCGTATGAGCTAGGTTTATTCAAGATGCAGCATGATAAAAATACAAAGGAGTAAGATGGAACACTGACCAGATACTGTAAAGGATGACCACCAGCGGTGGTCGGACGTCCAGATAATGCAGCCCCTCTGACGCGTTTCGTGCAGTGCACGTTATCAAAGGGTCCTGGGCTTTCATGCAATTTATATGTACAACAATTTATCGCCGCCAACCCAAATTCGTAGTCCATTGGTCCGTCTGTGTGACACGCCACATACATGTTGATCCTAGCAGGGCCAGGGCGACAGACGGACCAATGGACTATGAAGCCTGCACAGGGCCCTGATATATATTGCTGAGCCTGTCCATGCCTAATTAATTTTGAGTGGATATCGGTGTGATAGAGGAGGTGGTGTGGAGCCATTGGGACCAGTATTACCAGATGGTAAAGAATATAATCGGTGTGGAACATCATATCAATAAATGATTTGTGGCCCTTAGGGGTCGAGAGAATGAGGTCAGGAGGCACTCTAGCCACTGGAGGATACAAGCACTAGAGTGACCACTTTTTTGAGCACATTTTGAAGATAAAGCACTTTACACTTTAAAGAGTGTGTTAGCACAAATTTTTACACTTTATTTTGGACTGATAATTTGATTGTTTACCCTAACACTTGTCACTTTGTTCAGTGATTGTTCACTGTGTATGAATTCATGTATATTAATTTTATTTATGGTATGTATATGTATTTATATAGTTTATAAAGCACTTGTCACTTTCTATACACATAGTGTGTACATTTGTCACCAGTTTTAGCCACTGGGTGGCAGACTGAGAGTTTGCTTGGTTTGAAGACGATTTTATTCATTTGAGCACTAGTCACTTTTATAAAAATTTATGTATTTTAGATTTTTGCAATTATATTTATTCAGTATTAACAAGTTTAGTACCCTCATTGTTGAGCGCTTCATCCATTTTTAGATATCATTTTGTCCCGTGGTATAGGGTTTAGATGATAGCAGCTGGCTTTGTGTAGTTACTCTGTGGAGCGCAGGAGGACATCTTTTTACATTTAACCCTCAACATGGGCATTACTAAAAAAAATTAATTGCTGTTGTATTGGTCCACAGACCCTATTCATCATATGCCGTGTTCTCTGCTGCCATGGCCAGGTATAGATATGAGAGTATAATGTGTTTTATGCATTTCATTTACAACACACTCTGTTGTGTGACCCTGAATTTGACCAGCTCCACCAAATTTGGCCCCTCGTAAATAACCTTAACCAAAAATTTGCAGATGTCTATACTCCCCAGCAAACAATCTGTGTTGATGAGTCCCTCATTCATTTTTTTTTAGCCACCTTGCATTCAAGCAATTTCTCCCCAGCAAGCATGCCAGATATGGGATCACAATGTACAAGACCTGTAAGATGGCAACAGGCTATACATGGGCTATACATATACGTTTCAGATTAACGAGGGAAAAGATAGTCACGTGGAGCCCCCTGAATGCCCAGACTACATAGGGAGCAGTGGCAAGATAGTTTGGGACTTGGTGTCATTCTTTTTCCATATGGGGTACCACTTATACATGGACAATTTTTATTCAAGCGTGCCACTGTTTAGTAATTTGTACAATTTTGGAATTGGCACATGTGGCACCATGCAACCTAATGTGTGCCCACCATTAGAAGTGGGTGGATGCAGGGCTGTATATTCTAATGGTGGGCATACCACACACTTTCTGACAGAGATTTCTTCTCTATTTTTCATTCAGCCCACAAGCTACATAAAATGCAAAATACTCACCATAAAACGAACGAAACCAGCGCTCAAATCTTCATGCTGACTAGAGGTACTGTAACTGTCATTCATTGAGGTGCAGCCCTTAAAATCTTGGTACTGGTAAAGAAAAGCAAAACACTGTGCACTCTCTGTGTATTACCGTGGTGATACACGAGTTTATTTAAAAGCATAAAAATGCATACTCACAAACCAAAGGGAGATAAAAACAGAAGAGAAGACCCTTATTGAGGTAGGCTAACGCGTTTCTGGAGAAGTACTCCCTTCTTCAGAGCTACTAGCTACTGACTCTTTATCTCTGTTTTTATCTCCCTTTGGTTTGTGAGTATGCATTTTTATACTTTTAAATAGACTTGTGTTTCACCACGGTAATGCACGAAGAGAGTGCTCCCTGTTTAGCTTTTCTTTAAAAATACTCACCATGCCTCTTTTTAAATTCCTTGGGGTGTCTACTTTCAAAAAAGGGGTCATGGGGGGGGGCGTTGGTGCTATCCTAGCATTTCAGGGCCTCCAAAACTGTGATGGGCAGTGAGGAAGTGAAATGAGGAAGATACACACCTTCAAGCTTTCAAAGTGGTCATTGAATTTCAGGCTCCTGTATGTGGCTAGGCTCCCAAAAAGTCTCACACATGTGGTATCCCCATACTTGGTAGAAGTAGCAGAATGTATTTTGGGGTGTAATTCCACATATTCCCATGGCTTGTGTGAGAAATATATAATTTAAGTGACAAGCTTGTGTAAATAATTAAAAAAAAATGTGTTTGTCATTTTCCAAAAACTTTTGGAAAAAAATAAATCTTCCATGGACTCAATACGCCTCTCAGCTGATAGCTTAGGGTGTCTACTTTCCGAAAAGGGGTCATTTGTGGGTGTTTGTACTATCCTGGTATTTTAGCACCTCAAGAAATGTGATAGGCAGTCAGAAAACCTGTGTAAATTCCGTTATCTATGCCATAGATTGTAGACGCTGTAACTTTCACACAAAGCAATCAATATACATTTATTGGGGGTTTTTTTTAACCAAAAACATGTAGCAGAATACATTTTGGCCTAAATTTATGACTAACTTTGAGTTTACTATATATTTTTTTTATGGTCGGAAGTAAAGATACTGTTTTTCTTAAAAATTTTTGGTGTTTTTTTGTTTATAGCGTGAAAAATAAAAAGTGCACAGGTGATCAAATACCACCAAAAGAAATCGTATGTACTCTCCAGCGCCTCAGGATATGCACAGCCAAAAGGGAAACCAAGGGTACCAGGACAGCGACAACCAAAGGAAATGTTCCAGGGGTGCAGCCCTCCTCAGATGGGGAAATCAGCCACTGGATAGAGAGAAAACAGGTGGCGCACACACCTAGTGCATTATCCAAGGTTTATTGTAGGAATGAGATAATAAAAACATACTCACAGACGAAGCATGTATCTAAAAAGCATAGAAAAATGACAATGGCCACAACGGGAGGCAAGGTGTTCTCACTGTCAGTGCGGTCAAATGTCTGACGCGTTTCGGGGACAAATCCCTTTCCTCAGAGCTGATGACCAACCTCTGATGCTGATGTATGATGTATGGACAGAAAGAGCCTCACTGCAAAAAGAGACCTGGTCAGGAAGGCTGGTAAATCCTCAGGAAGGCAAGTGGTTGAAATAGTCAGGGACTGTTTGGCAATCATCAGCTGTTGAGATAATTAACACTCTGGTGTGAAGTGTGTAATATACATATAGTGTATATAATGTAGGAGTGTGTAATATAAAATTATAGTGCAAGAGTGTGTAATATAATGTAGGAGTATGTAATGTACAATATAGTGTATATAGTGCAGGACTCTGTTAAGATGGCCATAGGGGGA
Organism: Staurois parvus; assembly: GCF_062004578.1. Classification (NCBI taxonomy): domain Eukaryota; kingdom Metazoa; phylum Chordata; class Amphibia; order Anura; family Ranidae; genus Staurois; species Staurois parvus. The sequence continues at coordinate 4,778,715 of NW_028318210.1, read as the reverse complement.
GATTTCCCCATCCACACAAATTAGTTGGATGGAGGAATCCCTGTACAATAGCCCTCCACAGATCAATCTGTCCCCCTGTACAAAAACCCGCCTTCCCAAGCCAGTCTGTCCACCAACACAATTTTCTTCCCCAGGTCAGTCTGCTCTCAGTATGCTTCCACCTCCCTCGGCTCAGTCTGTCCCCCTCTATAACAGTACAATTATTACACCCCCACAGCTCAGTCTGTCCCTCAGTATAATCATTATCCCCACCCAAAGGTCAGTTTGTCACAGTCTGCGCAGTCCCCCCCCCCCCCAAAAAAAATCAGACTTCACTTCAGACAAGGAGAGGGGTGCAAAGTGTATGGCAGCAGGCAGTATGTGCAGGAGAGGGGTGCGGAGTGTATGGCTGCAGGTAGTATGTGCAGGAGAGGGGTGTGCAGTGTATGGTGGCAGGTAGTATGTGCAGGAGAGAGGCGTGGAGTGTATGGCTGCTGGTATTACATGCGGGAGAGTGGTGCAGAGTGTATGGTGGCGGGTAGTACGTGCGGGAGAGGGGTGTGGAGTGTATGGCTGTGGGTAGTACATGGGAGAGAGGGGTGCAGAGTGTATGGCGGCAGGTAGTATGTACAGGAGAGGGGTGCAGAGTGTATGGCAGCAGGTAGTGTGTGCAGGAGAGGGGTGCTCCATCACTGCAGAGGCCACTTGAAAGTGACAGTGGCACACACAGAGCAACTGAAGTTAGCTGCACAGTACCAGTACTGGCCTCCCACTTTGCTGTAGACACTACTCTCACGGCCATTCCCCATCTCAAACCCTTCAAGTCTTTGCACACAGGTCTCAACATCTTTCAAAAACCCGCCAACTCATCTCCCTCCACACATCCTGCAGAACAAAGTCCTACAGACATCCCTCCTGGCAGGATCAGCAGCAGCCGGCAGCTCCACTTCCACCCCTATAATCTTTCTGCTGGTAGTGAAGGAGGACACTGAGTGGGGGCACCGTAGAGTGCCGAGAGAGGGGGAGGGAGGAGCATCCAGGTTGACGCAATATTTACATAGTGGCTCTGTAGTTTTAACATACCGGTGCTGTATATCTACTTATTGGCGTGGCAGCAGAGGGAAGTGGTGCAGCCTTTTTACTGACATCAGAGTGGCCCAGGGGGTGATTGCCACCCAGCCCAGTCCGCACCTGCCCATAGGGGGCACCAGTCGAGCAGGATGTACATTGCTGAATTAAATACATAGTTAAGTGTTCTTGCATAGCAAGGAACACTTATTGTTATCTCACATATATATTCTTATTCTTATTATAGCCATATTTGCCACGCTAACTCCTCCCACAGTTTTTACACTACAAATACAAGTAATACATCAAAACGTGCGGATTGTTCCCGATCAGATTGCTATTACTTTGTGGAACGTTTTGCCGAATCGTTCAAGAAATATCGCGGTTTTTGCGGCAAAATTTTCCCATAGGAATGCATTGAGCAGCAGAGCACAGCTAGAGTGTGCAAAGGAAAAATCAGAACATGATTTGTAAACTGCCATCACTCTGCCATTTTCAAGCCCACCTACACATATCTTATATCAAAACGTTCAGCTAACCCTGCTGTCACTAAAAATGTTCACGGCTAGGACATACTCCTGATAGTTTTCACAATATGACCATTTGTTTGGACCTCACCCCTCCCATTGACTTTCATTGAAACTCCACTTTAGACACAAGAAATTTTAAGGGACGTTTTTAAACTGCGACTGTGCCTTCATTTTTTATCTTTCAGAGACATACTATACATCATAATTTAGGTCTGTTTCTTGTGATTGTCACAATATAAACCTTTTCACGGTAGCATTTATACTTTTAAAACTACAAGCGTTTGAAAATGGCAATCGCTAGTGAACTTGGCAAGTTTAAACAGCCTGTTTAGAGCAGAGCTTCTCACACACCTGTGACTGACTGAGTCACAGGTGCAACCAAAGGTCACTCAGGGGGCAGCTGAGTCACATTAGAGTGAGAAGTGAGAAAGCTACAGTGTGGAATACAAAATCAGAACATAATTTGTAAACTGCCATCACTCTGTCATTTTCAAGCCCACCTACACATATCTTATATCAAAACGTTCAGCTAACCCTGCTGTCACTAAAAATGTTCACGGCTAGGACATACTCCTGATAGTTTTCAGAATATGACCATTTGTTTGCACCTCACCCCTCCCATTGACTTTCATTGAAACTTCACTCACAGCCACCTGAAATGTTAAGGGACGTTTTTAAACTGCGACTGTGCCTTCATTTTTAATATTGCAGAGACAAAATTTAGGTCTGTTTCTTGTGATTGTCACAGTATAAACCTTTTCATGGTAGCATTTATACTTTTAAAACTACAAGCGTTTGAAGATGGCAATCGCCAGTGAATTTAGATATCAAAATTTAGGTCTGTTTCTTGTGATTGTCACAGTATAAACCTTTTCATGGTAGCATTTATACTTTTAAAACTACAAGCGTTTGAAGATGGCAATCGCCAGTGAATTTGGTAAGTTTGAGCACAGTGTTTAGAACAGAGCTTCTCACACACCTGTGACTGACTGAGTCACAGGTGCACCAAAGGTCACTCAGGGGGCAGCTGAGTCACATTAGAGTGAGAAGTGAGAAAGCTACAGTGTGGAAGGAAAAATCAGAACATGATTTGTAAACTGCCATCACTCTGTCATTTTCAAGCCCACCTACACATATCTTATATCAAAACGTTCAGCTAACCCTGCTGTCACTAAAAATGTTCACGAATGCCAGTAGTGTACTGCACTCCAATATATTCTACCTTATGTGATATAATGAATTCATAAGTGTACCACCAATAATCAAATAATTACATCAATTAATTATACTTAAATATATGATTTGTGTAAATATATAAAATAAATTAATTTATCAATGTGAAAAAACAAAAACTATGAATGAAAAATATAAATAAAAAATAAAAAATATTTGCAGTGGGAATGACAGTTCCTTCTGTATAAATGAGATGGTGTTATTATTCAGTCTGGATAAAAATAAAAATAAAATAAAAATAAAATTAAAATAAAAATAAAATTAAAAATTAAAATAAAAATAAAATTAAAATTAAAATAAATAAAAAATATTTGCAGTGGGAATGACAGTTCCTTCTGTATAAATGAGATGGTATTATTATTCAGTCTGGATAAAAATAAAAATAAAATAAAAATTAAATTAAAAAAAAAAAAAAATTAAAATAAAATTTAAAATAAAATAAAAATAAAAATTAAAATAAAATTAAAATTAAAATAAAAATTAAAATAAAAATAAAATTAACATAAAATAAAATAAAAATAAAATTAAAATAACATAAAATAAAAATAAAAATAAAAATAAAATTATAATTAAAATAAAAATAAAATTAAAATTAACATAAAATTAAAATAAAAATAAAAATAAAATTAAAATAAAAATAAAATTAAAATTAACATAAAATTAAAATTAACATAAAATTAAAATTAACATAAAATTAAAACTAACATAAAATTAAAATTAACATAAAATTAAAATAAAATTAAAATTAAAATTAAAAAAAAATTAAAATAAAAATAAAATTAAAAATAAACATAGACATAAACATATACATAAACAGAGACATAAACATAGACATAAAATTAAAATTAAAATAAAAATAAAAATAAATAATTGATATCCCGGATAAGACACTATGTTTCTTTTCCCTTCTCTGTATGTTCCATATATGGAGGACTAAGCCAAGCAGCCAGTGGAGAAAGTCTCACTGAGAAGGCTGTGCTGAGGAGAGAGGAGAGAGAGGTTCACGCAGTGGACACAGACTCATCACACTATCCAGACTGAATAATAACACCATCTCATTTATACAGAAGGAACTGTCATTCCCACTGCAAATATTTTTTATTTTTTATTTATATTTTTCATTCATAGTTTTTGTTTTTTCACATTGATAAATTAATTTATTTTATATATTTACACAAATCATATATTTAAGTATAATTAATTGATGTAATGATTTGATTATCGGTGGTACACTTATGAATTCATTATATCACATAAGGTAGAATATATTGGAGCGCGGTACACTACTGGCATTTATGATTAATATTTATACACCTAGAGAGGGTGCGATTAGTACCTGGCGATCTAATATTTAATTAATACTAATTTTAGCACGCAATTAATTAATTAATTCGTAATTAATTTGTAATATTTTATTATTTATATATTTTTCACATATTTTTTTTATATTTCTTAAGTATGATATCAATTAACAATAGAGTTTATATATAGAAAGAAAACTCCTAGTGGCTCACAAGTAACTATCCAACTTTTTATAAAAATGTTCACGGCTAGGACATACTCCTGATAGTTTTCACAATATGACCATTTGTTTGCACCTCACCCCTCCCATTGACTTTCATTGAAACTCCACTCTAGACACCAGAAATTTTAAGGGACGTTTTTAAACTGCGACTGTGCCTTCATTTTTTATCTTTCAGAGGCATACTATACATCAAAATTTAGGTCTGTTTCTTGTGATTGTCACAATATTAACCTTTTCACGGTATTAACCTTAAAACTACAAGCGTTTGAAGATGGCAATCGCCAGTGAACTTGGCAAGTTTAAAAAGCCTGTTTAGAACAGACATGCTGACATTCCTCTCAGAGTGAGTTGTCATAGCAACCCAGCTGTCTCAGCACAGTGAGCCTACTCCGCCCACTCCAGGTGCAGCAACCAAAGGTCACTCAAGAGGCAGATGACTCACCAGGCTGGACTGTGAGCTTCAAAATACAAGCTGAAATGCATTTCTCACTATCAGGCTTGCAATGTGCACTGCTTACATTTCATCAATCATTTGGTAAAGGTTGCGGCAAGAACACTTTACACAATTTCCCCAGAAATTGTAGATTTTCTAGTTACATAGTTAGTCTGGTTGAAAAAATACACTAGTCCATCCAGTTCAACCAATAAAAAGGAAAACAAAGCAAAAAAAAATTATACAATTCTATATACACAGTCCTATAGCCACAATTGATCCAGAGGAAGGCAAATCCAATTTCCTCCAGCTGGGGAAAAAAGTCCTTCCTGATCCCCCGTGAGGCAATCGGATATTCCCTGGATCAAGTTTACCTATAAATGTTAGTATCCAGTTATATTCTGTGTATCTAGGAAAGAATCCAGGCCTTTTTTTAAAGCAATCCACTGAGCTGGCCAGAACCAACTCTTAAGGGAGTCTATTCCACGTTTTCACAGCTCTTACTGTGAAAACAAATCTTTCTGTATCTCAAGATTAAATCTCTTTTCCTCCAGACGTAAAGAGTGCCCCCTTGTCCTCTGTGATGATCTCAGGGTGAATAGCTCTACACTGAGTTCACTATATGAACCACTGATGTATTTATACCTGTTGATCATATCCCCCTTAATCTCCTCCCTCCCCCTAAATGTTAGTAACCAGTTATATTCTGTGTATCTAAGAAAGAATCCAGGCCTTTTTTTAAAGCAATCCACTGAGCTGGCCAGAACCAGCTCTTGAGGGAGTCAACTTCACAGCTCTCACTGTGAAGAAACCTTTCCGTGTTTGGAGATTAAATTTCTTTTCCTCCAGATGTAAAGAGCGTCCCCCTTGTCTTCTGTGGTGACCTCAGGGTGAATAACTCTACACCGAGTTCACTATGTGAACCACTGATGTATTTATACATGTTGATCATATCCCCCTTAATCTCCTCTTCTCAAGAGAGAATACATTCAGTTCCTCTAATCTTTCCTCATAGCTGATCTCCTCCATGCCTCATATCAGTTTGGTTGTCCTTCTCTGTACTTTCTCCAGTTCCCCAATGTTCTTTTTGTGAATTGGTACCCAAAACTGAACTGCATATTCCAGATGAGGTCTTACTAATGATTTGTACCGGGGTAATATGATATCTCTCTCTCTCTGGAGTCTATACCTCTTTTAATACAGGAGAGGATTTTGCTCGCTTTAGAAACCGCAGCTTGGCATTGCATGCCATTATTAAGCTTGTGATCTACCAGAATTCCCAGATCCTTCTCCACCATTGATTCCCCCAGTTGTACCCCCTCTAGTATGTATGATGCATGCATATTCTTAGCCCCCAAGTGCATAACTTTACATTTATCAACATTAAACCTCATTTGCTACATAGTTGCCCAATTACACAGAGCATTGAGGTCGGCTTGTAAATTGGAGACATCCTGTAAGGACGTTATTCCACTGCACAGCTTGGTGTCATCTGCAAAGACTGAAATGGGATTTTTAATCTCATACACTATATTGTTTATAAATATATTAAAAAGTAAGGGTCCCAACACTGAACCTTGGGGTACACCACTGACAACCCTAGACCATTCAGAGTATGAATCATTAACCACTACTCTCTGAATACGATCTTTTAGCCAGTTTTCCTTCCATTTACATACGGATTTTTCCAAGCCTGTAGACTTTACCTTACACATTAGCCATGTGTGGGGAACTGTGGCAAATGCTTTAGCAAATCCAAGTATACTACGTCCACCGCCACCCCTCTGTTCAAGTAGACCACGTCCACCGCCACCCCTCTGTTCAAGTATACCATGTCCACCGCCACCCCTCTGTTTAAGTATACCATGTCCACCGCCACCCCTCTGTCCAAGGTTTTGCTCACCTCCTCATAAAAAGAAATCAGATTTGTTTGACTTCTGTCTTTCATGAATCCATGCTGTCTGTTGCTTAAAATATTCTTTTCCAACAAGAACTCATCTATGTGATCATTAATACCACGTCATGTGACATCCACTCAGAAGGAGTATCCTGCCTGGCCACTCCTACTTCTGAGTGGACGTCACATGATGTCTTGTCAGACGGGGCCGCTCACGTAGGGCCGTGCAGCGGCTCGATCTGTCACCAGCTGTGTTCAAAGGACAGATCCGATTACAGGTCACTACATCATTCACTGCCAGTGTCAGGTGATCACTGTGAGCAATCACAGCAGATCACATGACAATTATATACAATAGATGGCTTCCTTTCATACCATCCATTGTATACAATTGTGCTGTTAGCTGTGATTGGTCACAGCAGTCACATGGTACAGACAGGGCCAATTACAGCCCTTCTGTGCCATGTGATGAGCTTTGGCCAGTCACAGCTAATCACAACAAAAGACTGAATGAATCAGTTTCATTCAGTAAAAATGGTTGTTAATATCAATGTAGATCATAATGTGTAAAAAAAAAAAAAAAAAAAAAAAAAAAAAAAATCCTGATCACTTGCCCAGAGTAGTACTTTGGTAACAGTATACTGCTCTGGTCACAGTGTGTTTAAAAAAAAATGTTTATTTTTTTTTTTTACATAAAGTCACCAGTCAGGGTCCCTGATCACTGCCACTCCAGTTATATGATAATGCTGCACTGGACTGGTGACAAAATAAAAAAAAAAAATTGTGAATTTTTTTTTTTTAATTTCTTAATTTTCCAAAAAATTGTGACAAAAAAAGTACAACTTCAAAAAAATCGCCATGCCTCTTACTACATACCTTGGACTGTTTATTTTCCAAAAATGGGTCATTTTGGGGCTATTTGTACTATCCTGGCATTTTTGGAGCCTCAAAAAAATTATTAGTTGTCAGTACATCAGGACTAATCGATTGTCGGATACATATACCATAGTTTGTGGACTAACATTGTATAACATTCCTACAAACTAAATAATATACAATAATTTGGGTTATTTTCACCAAAGAAATGTAGCAGAATACATTTTGACATACATTTATGAAGAAAGGTTATTTGCAAAATTTTATAACCGAAACAAAGAAAAAAATGTGTGTGGGGGGGTTTTTTTTTTTTTTTATGTTTTGGTATTTTTTTCTGTTTATCAAAAAATAAAAAACTCAGTGGTAATTAAATACCACCAAAAGAAAGCTCTATTTGTGTGAAAAAAAAATTATGAAAAATTTTTATGGGTACAGGGTTGCATGACCACGCAATTGTCATTCAAAGTGTGACAATGCTGAAAGCTGAAAATTGGCCTGGGCAGGAAGAGGGTGAAAGTGTCTGGTATTGAAGTGCTTAAATAAACTCTCCAGTATCTTACCAACTATAGAAGTTAAACTAACAGGTCTATAGTTACTTGGTAAAGACTTTGACCCCTTTTTAAATATTGGCCTTACGCCAACCCAGAGGTACTATACCAGTCATTAGAGTCCCTAAATATTATAAACAATGGCTTTGAAATAACGGAGCTCGATTCCATTAGGACCCGTGGGTGTATGCCATCCGATCCAGGTGCTTTATTCACCTTTTTTCTGTCTAAATATATCTGGATCATATCATTTGTGAGCCAATGTGGATCATCTGGAGCTGTCATTATGGACATGAGCTCCCCCATGCTCCTTTGTATACACAGAGCTGAAAAATAAATTTGCCTTCTCTTTGTCCCCAGTCACCCACTCTAGAATATTTTGTAGAGGACCTACATGCTCAGTCATGACCTTTTTACTATTAATATATTTAACCACTTGCCTTCTGGAAGATATACCCCCCTTCATGACCAGGGCATTTTTTGCTGTTCGCACTGCGCTATTTCAACTTGTAATTGCAGTCATACAATGCTCTACCCAAACGAAATGTATCTTTTTTTTTTTCTCAAACAAATAGAGCTTTCTTTTGGTGGTATTTGATCACCTCTGTGGTTTTTACATTTTGCGCTATAAACAAAAAAAGTTTTGAAAACAAATGACATTTTTCACTTTTGGTTATAAAAAATATCCAATAAACTCAAAGTTAGTCATAAATTTAGGCCAAAATGTATACTGCTATGTCTTCCGTAAAAAAAAATCCCAATACATGTATATGAATTGGTTTGTGTGAAAGTTACAGCATCTACAAACCATGGTGTGTGTGTGTATATATGTGTGTGTATGTATGTATGTGTATGTGTGTGTGTATATATATATATATATATATATATATATATATATATATATTGGAATTTACACAGCTTTTACTTTCTGACTGCCTTTCACATTTCTTGAGGTGCTAAAATGCCAGGGCAGTACAAAGACCCCCAAATTACCCCTTTTTGGAAAGTAGACCTCCCAAGGATTTTGCAGAGAGGCATGTTGAGTCCATGGAACATTTTATTTTTTGCCACAAATTTTTTTTAAATGACAATTAATTTTTTTTTTACACACAGTTGTCACTTAAAATGATATATTGCTCATGCATGCCATGGGTATATGTGGAATAACACCCCAAAACACATTTTGCTACTTCTCCACATGTGAGAGACTTTTTGGCAGCCTAGCTACATACAGGCCCCCAAAATCCAATGACCACTTCTAGGCTTTCAAAGGGCATATTTCCTCATATCACTTCCTCACTACCTATCACAGCTTTGGAGGCCCTAAAATGCCAAGATAGTACAAGCACCCCTCCCCCCCCCCAAATACCCCTTTTTGGAAAGTAGACACCCCAAAGAATTTGATAAGAGGCATAGTAAGTATTCTACAGATATCATTTTTGTTACAAGATTTTGAAAAAGAAAAACAGAAATGAAAAATAATACATTTTTGTTTTCTTTCTTCATGTTCCAAAAACATGTGGCAACAAATGAGACCTGCAAAATACACACCATGCCTCTTAGCAAATACCTTGGAGTGTCTACTTTCCAAAAAGGGGTCATTTGAAGGGGTTGCTTCTACTATCCTGGCATTACAGGGCCAACACTGTTGGAGATCAAGCCTTTTCTGACACTTTTTGTTTACGTGAAAAAACTGTTTTGTTTTTTTTTGCTAGAAAACTACTATGAACCCCAAACATTATATATTTTTTTAAAGCAGAGGCCCTAGAGCATAAAACGGTGGGTGTTGAAATTTTTTACATCACACATTATTTACACAGTGATTTTTCGAACTCAAATTTTTGGAAAAATACACTTTTTAGAATTTTAATGTATAAAAACACAATATATTGCCGAATTGTTTGATAAAATATAAAAGATGATGTTACACTGAGTAAACGGATACCAAATATACTTTAAAATTGCGCATGCTGGTGCAATGGCGACAAAGTCCATACACTTTTAATATCGATAGGCAACGTGACTTTACAAGTCACCATTTTATATTTACACAGGAGGTCTAGTGCTACAATTACTGCCCTCGATCTAACATCCGCGGTGATACCTCACATGCATGGTGCAATCTCTGTTTACATACGTCATGGGACAAAAGCTTGCATTCGCCTTTCCGCACGAGAATGGAAAGGGGGGAGGGGTAGATGTGATTTTTTTTTTTTTTTTTTTCTTTTGCACTGTTCCTTTATTTTTATAACTTTAATTATTATCACAGTGAATGTAAATATCCCCTGTAATAGCAATGGGCATTGACAGGTATTCTTTTCTGAAAAATCTGGGGTCTATTAGACTCTAGATATCTGCTCTGCCCTTAAAGCATCTGATCACACCAAGATCTGTGTGATCAAATGCTTTCCCAATTTAAAAATGGCGCTGTTAAAGTCTGGCAAAACAGAAATTATGAAATGCTCGTAGCTTCTGGTCTCTTAGACCATAGAGATGATGGGAGACATTCTGGTCTCTGATCAGCTCCATGGTCGGCCAGCAGAACGTCTGGCTGCATTCTCAGATTCCCCTATGGGACAGGAGAGCCCAAGAAAACTGTGGAAGGTTGCAGGAAGCGGGGATGTCCCTTCCCGCTGCTTGTAAAAACAATTCAGCAGCTAATTGGCCATTAGGATTGCTTTTACAAGAAAGCCAACCGCTAGCCGAAACATATGATATCACCGCTGCAGGCACCATCCCGTTATAGCCACTCAAAGTCCAGCGACGTACCAGTACATTGCTGGTCCATGTTGGGCATACATGTTACAGCAGAGAACACGGGCATACGATGAATTGGTTCTGTGGACCAATATGACTACAATTCATTCTTTTTTGTAATGCCCATGTTGAGGGTTAGGCCCAAAAAAGTTTAAATTCAGAAACCGTGATAGGTTTTCATGTGCATTGTGTGTCTGGAAAGAGCTGAATTTGGATGGGTGGATGTATAGTTGTGCGTAAAAATTGCCTTGACCTCCAATTAATTGGTACAAATCTTTTGTGAAAAACAGTGGAGGAGCCAAAGTGCTGACAGAGAATGGGGCTGATCCTGCTAACACTGCGTTTTTTGGGACACTAGACAAAGGAGGCACTAGTATAGTTCTGTTCATGATCATTATATTGATCCGTACAAATACTTTACTAGCAATGGCGGTGATCAGCGACCTATAGTGTGAGTGCGATAATGTGTGAGTAATCTAACATTAGCTGACCCTGTCTGGGAGGAGCGCTAACTGACCCTGACGCTATCTGATGTCTCTAGTGGCAGGAATACAGTGATAATTGAAACATTCTATATAGTGACACTGTACTAATGGCACTGGCTGGTTGACGGGGCAATCAAAGCGTTAAATGTGCTAATCTAACGTGTGTGTGTAAAATGTAGTGCTTTTACTTGGTGCCGTGTTCTCTCTTCTCTCCCTGGACTGATGGAGGGGCAGCACCCTGCAGGCGGGTTCACACTCTGAAATAGAAAGCAACGTAAAATTACGTTGCTTTGCCCAGAGCCCCTGCTCGCCCGCAAAATGCAGGTAAGCAGTCGGCAAGTAGTTAGAAAAATTTTTTTTTTTTAAATTCTCAATACAGTATATTTTTTATTTTTGTTTTTTTTTTATTTTTGTTTTTTTTATAATTTTAGCAGAATAGTACAATGTTACCATAGTAACAATGTACTACTGTGGGGGGGGGGGGGTGATGAGGGATTTTTTTATTTTTTTTTACACTTTGCTTTGCAGAAGTAAAGATAATTTCTCCTGCAATGCAAAGCTTGCTGTCTTGCAACTAACTCATTCATGAACTGACATGAATGAGTTAGGTTTTGGACAGGTTTTTGTTGCTTTGATTTCCTTTCAACATATTCTGTTATATTCCTTCTAACATTTAAATGATTATATTGTTCCTTTATTTTTATATTTTTTAAAAGCTCTTTTATTATTTTTAACTTTGGCAAAGAGTCACATAGGTTTTATTTTTTATCCCTTTAAATTTATAGTCCATATATTTTGCAATTCATATATGGTCTTTTTTTGTTCTGTTTTTATCGATGACAATATCTCCTCCCAGTCTAAGTCTTGGAGAGCAGCCCTCATCCTTGGAAAATTTGCTCTCTTAAAGTTGAGTGTTGTTTATCTTTCCAGTATGTGCTTACAGCTATGTACAGCTATTTTGTTTACATTAAATGAAATCATGTTATGGTCACTGATACTCTTATGTTCTTTTATATGGACATTGGTAATAAACTTTGCATGCTTTGAGATTACCAGATACAGCAGGGCATCATTCCTAGTGCGGGCCTCTATGAACTGTACCATAAAATTGTCTTGTAATAGGTTTATAAGTTCTTGCCCTTTAACTGTTCCTGCAGTACCATTACTCCAGTCAATTTCCAGGTAGATAAAATCCCCCACTATTATCACTGTGCCAGCCCTTTCTATCTGTACAAGGAGCTGAGTCTCCACCTCCTCATTAACACTGATTTGCCTATAACAAACTCCAATGATGACCTTTGTAGTACGCACCCCCATGTGCAGTTCCACCCATAATGCTTCAGTCTCATCACACTCTCCATCAATTAGGTTCTCGCTTTGAGATCACTTAGACATATACACCACCACCACCTTTCCTTTTGACCCTGCTTTTCTAAAAGAGAACATAGCCAGGAGTATTAATAGTCCAGTCATGTGAAGAATGAAGCCAAGATTCGGCAATACCAATTAAATCATAGTTCTCTTCATACATCGTTCTCTTCATACACCAAAGCTTCCAACTCACCTATTTTGATTGCCAGACTTCTGGCACTGGTGAACAAACACTTTAAAGGATACGTTCACCTCTCTACAAAGAATAATATATTTATATTACATTTATTATTGTTTGTTGTAGGTGCCTGTAAAGCATTACACCTGCGATCAGCAGATTGCTGATTCCTTGCAGGTCTCCTGCAGACTGTCCGTGTATCTGCTTGCTCGTACATCCCGTTCGGCAAAGCCGATACGTCTGACAGGAAGACTCGAACTACCACAGAGCTGTGGTAGTTAATTGAGAACTACAAGCCAACAGCCACTAAGGATGTCTGGACTTATAGTCCATTCAGTCACAGAATACTGTGAATGAATGGTGTGTTCGTGTAGGTGGAGCATGCTCGGCAGCACTGTTTTTAAAAAGTGATAACTAGTACAGGAAACTTCACCCCATACTGCTTTTACAGGGAAGGGGACTGGGCAGCGGCTGCAAGATTGGGAACATGTTCCACCTTAAAAACTGGAGGAACATGTAACACATTCCCAAAGATGAACTTATTCTTAAAATTCATTGTCACTTTTTGCACACACCTTTTGCATATTTTTTCTGTTAGGACAAAGAGTACAATTACCAATGGCTGTTTCTAACATGGGAACCATCTTATCACCTGCCATAGACCTCCCCCCATCTTCCCCCATTCCACCCACCAAAAGGGCTGACCCCTGTATGCCCATTATAATCTAATTCTCTCGCCCCCCTCTCCAATCCTTTTTAAATGCTCCTCCAGCCTTCCCATAAACCTCTCCCCCAGTACTTAGGTGCAAACCATCTTTAGTATACAGGTTGTACACCAATGAAAAGTCAGCCCAGTGCTCTAAAAACACAAATCCTTCCCTCTTACACCAAGTCTTTACCCATGCATTCAATTCTCTAATCTCCCCCTGTCTTTCCTGTGTTGAGAATGGCACAGGCAATATTCCAGAGAATATCACCTTTGAGGTCCTTCCCATATACTTGTAGCCTCGTTCTTTAAATGTATTCTTAAGGAGCCTCCACATTCCATGTATGCTGTCATTGGTTCCAACCTAGACCAAGACAGCTGGGTCATGCCCAGCCTCTCCCAGTAATTTATCAATCCAGTCCAGCACATGCCGAACCCTGGCACCAGGGAGAGAGCAGACCATTCGATTGAGGTGATCCTGGGGACTGGTTATAGAATCCCTTATTAACACCAACTCTCTAGGCCTTCCTGTGCTACCCTCACCACCTGTACAAGATGGGCTGCTCTCTGGGCTGTTAGGGATAGCAGTGACATCTAGGGTTGTCACCCCTGAGCTTGCCACCCCCACATCTTTACCTAGGGCTGGCCTTCCTTTTCTGTAAGCCCATACCAATCCCTCTGACTACAGTAACCCATCTTCCTACCTGATAACCCTGATTTACCCCTCCATCCTCCACATCAACACCATTAATCACCTGCTCAGTGAGCAGAAGACCGCTTTCAAGGTTGTAATTTCTGCCCAGTGTTTCAACTTGCTCCTCCATCTCTCAATGCAAGCTTCCAGAAGGGCAACCCGCTTACATCTGTTGAAATATTATCCATCCTGGAGCTGTTACATAGTCTGGCTGAAAAAAGACAAAATCCCATCCAGTTCAACCATTAAAAAAAAAAAAAAAAAAGTTGTTATCCTATACCCACAGTTGATCCAGAGGAAGGCAATAAAACCCAGCAGAGGATAAGATGTTTTTGGCGGTTGTCCCCTCCCTTATTTTACCCTCCCCATTTGCTTCCCTTCCTCCCCCCTCCCCCCCCCTTTTTTTTTTCTTTTCTCTTCTTCTTTCTTTCCCTTTTTTTTCGCCTTCTCTTTTCTTTTCCTTTCATATGCTTACACACGTTTCAGACAATCCTTCCAATAGAATACTGAGTATGCTGCCAGCATCACCCCACGCACTCCGTTAGCGGTCCCCACGACAATTTACTCCTACATTCGCATTCGGACAATTCCACCATCGCATTCTGTAGTATTGCCTCTTACCTAGGCATTGTATTTACTCTTCTCCCCCCTACAGATTCTTGCCGCAAGACATTATGGTAGGAGGCCAGACGTCTCTTTATTTTTAGCACTTGACAAGCATACCTAAATACTACAGGCACAACCCTGTCGTGGCCTAGTTCATCCACACTGCTTGGTCTTGCGTTGGACCTCATTTGCCTTTGTATGATATATGCTTTGTTGCATGTCCTATGTACACTTCATCTGTACATTTTCGTGTGATAATTTGTATCTTGTTTTCAATAAACTTTGTTTTTTGGAAAAAAAAATAAATAAATAAAACCCAGCAAAGCAGGATCCAATTTGCTCCTGCAGGGAAAAAAAATCCTTCCTGATCCTCAAAAAGGCAATCGGATATTCCCTGGATCAACTTTACCTATAAATGTTAGTAACCAGTTATATTCTGTGTATCTAAGAAAGAATCCAGGCCTTTTTTTAAAGCAATCCACTGAGCTGGCCAGAACCAGCACTTGAGGGAGTCAATTTCACAGCTCTCACTGTGAAGAAACCTTTCCGTGTTTGGAGATTAAATTTATTTTCCTCCAGATGTAAAGAGCGCCCTCTTGTCCTCTGTGATGACCTCAGGGTGAATAACTCTACACCGAGTTCACTATATGGGCCACTGATGTATTTATACATGTTGATCATATCCCCCTTAATCTCCTCTTCTCAAGAGAGAATACATTCAGTTCCTGTAATCTTTCCTCATAGCTGAGCTCCTCCATACCTCGTTATCAGTTTGGTTGCACTTCTCTGTACTTTCTCCAGTTCCCTAATGTTCTTTTTGTGAATTGGTGGCAAAAACTGAACTGCATATTCCAGATGAGGTTTTACTAATTATTTGTACCGGGGGAAATGATATCTCTCTCCATGCTTCTTATTGCTGTTGCTCCATTGTTGTAGACATGCGGTATAGTGTGCACTGCACCAAACCTTCAACCCTGCTAGCACTAATTTTCCCAGTTACAAGAATAATATTACTAAGAGAAAATTGCAGATGTTACATACAGGTAGAAGACTCCTATAATCTCCTGTTTTGAACTCTTGTTTTAACTCCATTTAGTCAAATTTCTACTTTGTCAAAGTTTCAGCAAGCAAAAAGTCAGCAAGTTCTTACAGCCAAGCTGCCACTGGAGGCTACCCAGTTTTTATTTGTGTTAGTGCTCAGGATTGTGAGTGTTTCATCCCCTTGGTGGATCTGGCACTAATGAGATCAGGACCAAGGGAACTAAACTCATTTCAGGAGTCTTTCTTACACAAATTTATTTATGGGGCAGTAAACCAGCTCTGGCTCTCAGGTAACATCTGGATTCTCAGTAATTCCATTAGGAGCTCCTTTATGTCCAAAGAGGAATTCTCAGCTGCCTTTTCCACTGTCAAACAAGAAAAAGAAGGTTCAATGATCAACTTGCCAGCCAGTTTGCCAACAACTGAATTAACCTGTCTAATAGTATGCGTTAAAAACAGGGGTTTATTTAACACACATTTGCAATTACATACAGTCATGGCCGAAATTGTTGGCACCCTTGATATTTCTCCAGGAAATCATGTATTTCTCACGAAACGTATTGCATTAACACATGTTTTGCTATACACATGTTTATTCCCTTTGTGTGTATTGGGACAAAACAAAAAAAGGGAGGAAAGAAAGCAAATTCGACATAATGTCACACAAACCTCCAAAAATGGGCTGGACAAAAGTATTGGCACCCTTTCACAACTGCGGATAAATAAGAATGTTACAAGCATGTGATGCTCCTGTAAACTCACCTGGGGCAAGTAACAGGTGTGGGCAATATAGAAATCACACCTGAAAGCAGATAAAAAGGAGAGACGTTCACTTAACCTTTGCATTGTGTGTCTGTCTGTGCCACACTAAGCATGGACAACAGAAAGAGGAGACGAGAACTGTCTGAGGACCTGAGAACCAAAATTGTGGCAAAATATCAACAATCTCAAGGTTACAAGTCCATCTCCAGAGAACTAGATTTGCCTTTGTCCACAGTGCGCAACATTATCAAGAAGTTTGCAACCCATGGCACTGTAGCTAATCTCCCTGGTCGTGGACGGATGAGGAAAATTGATGAAAGATTGCAACGCAGAATAGTCCGGATGGTGGATAAGCAGCCCCAAACATGTTCCAAAGACATTCAAGCTGTCCTGCAGGCTCAGGGAGCATCAGTGTCAGCGCGAACTATCCGTCGACATTTAAATGAAATGAAACGCTATGGCAGGAGACCCAGGAGGACCCCACTGCTGACACAGAGACATAAAAAAGCAAGACTACAGTTTGCCAAAATGTACTTGAGTAAGCCAAAAGCCTTCTGGGAAAACGTCTTGTGGACAGATGAGACCAAGATAGAGCTTTTCGGTAAAGCACATCATTCTACTGTTTACCGAAAACGGAATGAGGCCTACAAAGAACAAAACACAGTACCTACGGTAAAATATGGTGGAGGTTCAATGATGTTTTGGGGTTGTTTTGCTGCCTCTGGCACTGGGTGCCTTGACTGTGTGCAAGGCATCATGAAATCTGAGGATTACCAAAGGATTTTGGGTCGCACTGTAGGGCCCAGTGTCAGAAAGCTGGGTTTGCGTCCAAGATCCTGGGTCTTCCAGCAGGACAATGACCCCAAACATACGTCAAAAAGCACTCAGAAATGGATGGCAAAGAAGCGCTGGAGAGTTCTGAAGTGGCCAGCAATGAGCCCAGATCTAAATCCCATTGAACACCTGTGGAGAGATCTTAAAATTGCTGTTGGGAAAAGGTGTCCTTCCAATAAGAGAGACCTGGAGCTGTTTGCAAAGGAAGAGTGGTCCAAAATTCCGGGTGAGAGGTGTCAGAAGCTTATTGATGGTTATAGGAAGCGACTGATTTCAGTTATGTTTTCCAAAGGGTGTGCAACCAAATATTAAGTTAAGGGTGCCAATACTTTTGTCCAGCCCATTTTTGGGGTTTTGTGTGACATTATGTCATATTTGCTTTTCTGCCTCTGTTTTATATTTGTTCCAATACATACAAAGGGAATAAACATGTGTATAGCAAAACATGTGTTAATGCAATACCTTTTTTGTGTGAAATACTTGATTTTCAGGAAAAATATCAAGGGTGCCAACAATTTCGGCCATGACTGTAGGTAAGCCACAGAGCCATATCATGGCACCCTGGTATTCTGTGGTCCTAACTCGACAAAGTTTGAGAGCCCCCACTGTGTTGAAACAACTAGCAGATATTCATAAGTATTTGTAAAGAGATGGCTGTGAGAGGTTGAGAGGTCTAGGTCTCTTTCCTCACAGGAGCTTCTTTATGATTTCTAACCATACAGCCATTTCACGAGTTGGAAGATGAGGATGTGGAGGAAGGAAGGGTCAAAGGAAGCGTACTCATCCGAGGTGCACAAATCTTCTGAGGATGATGAACAAGCCTCTTATGCCTCTAGCTTAATGGTCCATATTTAGCATTCCTACATAGGTGGTTCTTAAGAACCTAAAATTTCTGCTGCTGGAACCTTCTAGGCATAAGGTATTAGGGTTGGGGTCTTGGAAAGTGCCCAAACCAACCAAGTCCTTTCTGGCGTACCCTCATAATGAAGAGGATCTGTATAAGGACTGGGCCCATCCGGACAAGGTATTTGTGCACCTAAGTAATTCACTCAAGAATACCCAAAGGAAGGCTCTTTTCACAAAACATTGGAGGTCTCAGCTGTTGCTTAAAACTTTTACTAACCGTGGATCATGTACCAATGTTTAAAGTGTATTTCCACTTTTGCAGCCAAATTGAGATAACGCCTACTTTATATTTGTTACATGTCCCCATTAACATAGCATAACGAAAAAAAAAAAATTAAAAAATTGCAGCTTACCTATTTAGATGTTTAATTCCAGACCCTCCAGCAAGAAAAAATCCTAGGTAGTTCTCCTTGTATATAAGGGGGCTGGGCAGCTGTTTTTTCCATAATTAACCTGTACTGTGCAGGAAGATCTTCATTATCAATTGTAACTAGATTTGAACGTTGTCCTAAAAAAAAAAAAGTTAAAAATGTAGAGGATGGGCTGCTTGTAGTGCATGTTAATGAAGCCAGATTGGGGACAGGCTCACTCTAACATTGTTCAAAAAAACCTTGCAGTCTGTCAATACACCTCCTCCTAAGAAACCTCTAAGACGATAATAAATTAAATAAAAAATAGACATACTGTGTGAATGGGAACACATAACAAACATATGGTAGGGTTTTCTCAAATTTGACTGCAAAAGTGGAAATAGTACAGTATCTATATACAGTGTATATATACTATTTTTTTAAGCCTGGATCGGATGGCACTTGTGTGTAAACAGACAGGCATTCCGTTTACATGTGACCACCCATAGAGAAGATCAGGCTGTGCCTCTGTCTGCCGCCTGTTCTGACCCTGGCCTGTTTATTGACCACATTTCTGCCTGTTGCCTGGACTGATCCTTTGCCTGTTTGCTGGCAATGTCTCTGTCTTTGGCCTGAACTGACCCATCTGCATTTCCAACTGACTATGTTCCTGTGAGACACCAGTCCCAGCCATCCCCTGGCACTACTATAGGTGATGCTACACTAAACTATAATCCCTGACCACTCATATAGAGATGATCATTACAGTACATTGTTTTTTATAAAATTGGTTGATTTGTGTGATACACAAGATACAATGTCCAGTATATAATCAGCCCAGACAGTGAAACATTCTCACATGTGGTATCTCCATACTCATAAGGAGTAGCAGAATGTGTTTTGGGGTGTCATTTTAAGTATGCTCATGCTGTGTGCAAGAAATTCATTTTCTTTCTGCATTCTGGGGTGTTTGCTTTCCAAAATGTGGTTATTTTGTGGGTATTTATGTTGTTCGGTTTCTTTGATGTAACATAAGTAAACCAAATGGCAATAATTGTAGATGTGGAGTATTTAGCTATTGACGCCTACCACAAATGTTTAAGGTACAACAATTTTTTACTCGATTTTCTGAGCAAGTGTTTTTTCTGGAAATTTTCAGTAGTGGTGAGATCTTATTTCCATACATAGCATATGTGCTCTTCTACCAACCACCTGAGGTGCCATCTTGTCCAGGCTATTTGGAGGATTCTTTGTCCTACATAATTGGCTTTAATTAGTTTGCACATTAATCATTTATTTGAGGCATTATGAAATCTTTGGTAAGTTGCCCTTCATCAATTCTTAGTAACATATATTTCTTATATGTAGTTTTGTATACCTGACGTGATTTGATTTTTCTGATTTATATATTCAAAATATCTATTTTATTTGTACAATGTATAATTGATATCAGAAAAAAGAATAATTAACGAGCGCTTGGAGATGTATAACAAGCAGCTGGCATAAAAGGCACAAACCTCAAACCTTCACACTAAGACAATATCACATGCAGCGCTATAAAAAGTATAAAGTAACATATACAGTAATATGTGATGGACTACTAGTGCTTAGTAGTGATTTATAGGTGTCCACATAGTATAATGCAATAGTCCCAATAAACTGTGCAGGACGTGATGAACTCCGTGCTGTGAAGAGTTTAATACTATGCACTCACCAGAAAGCGCATAATATGCGCATTTGAGTTGTCAGACCACTCCTGGTCCCAGAAAAGTTGAACCTGTATGGATCATCTGGCAAGCTGTCACTCTGTCACTCCTTGGCCAGCAGGGGGATTCCCGACATCCAGAAACCCTTATAGGGCTAATCCAGGTTCCTTAACCAGGGCACTCATATGAAGTATCCACCTTAAGAGAGGGTGGGCAGCAGGTCCACATTGGCTTCCAGACGAAGATTGGGCAGCCGCTTCTTTATGGCGGCTCTAATAGCAGCCCGGGGCACCGAACGAACCATGATATCAACTTGTTGTAGTAGGTGCTATATTTTTTATCTCCTGAAGAAGCCTAAAATAGGCGAAACATGTTGAGAAATATTGCACCAGATCTATGCCTTTGTACAAGTATTACCATTATTGTTGGCATACTCAATTGTTAATTTTTTAAAGTTAAAAATAATTTTTATTGATTTGGCAATAAACATTGTATATTTTAATATATAACATTGTTTCACTTTTGAAAAGTTTACCCTGGCACCTTTACCATTTACCCCCCTTTTTTCTGTGAGGAGTTCATTCTCTTCCTCCTTTTCCTTTTGATCCCTTTTTTCCTTCCTTTTTTGGGTATTTCTGCTGTACTGGTGCTCCTCCAGGGCCTCCAAAAATTTGATAGGTAGTCAAGAAATTTAGATGTTTAACTTATCCCCCTAGAACACCTGAAAGTGCTCCTTGGATTTTTGGCCCCCCTTTATGGCCATGCTGTGGAAAAAGTCTCACATGTGGTATTCCCATACTTAGAAGACATAGCAGAATGTGTTTTGGGGTGTAATTAAAAGTATACCTATGCTGTGTGTGAGAAACAACCTAAACGTTAAACTAAAATGACAACTTTTGTGAGGAAAAAACATTTTTTTTAAATTTTCCAAAAAAATTTGACAAAAAAATTACAACTTCAAAAAACTCACCATGCCTCTTACTAAATACTTTGAACTGTCTACGTTCCAAAAAAGGAGTCATTTGGGGGTATTTGTACTGTTCTGGCATTTTAGGGCCTCACAAAATGACAGAGGCAGCCAGTACATCAGCACTGATCAGTTTTAAAATATACTGTATATACCATAGTGTGTAGACTCTAACTTCAACAAAGACTAAATAATATAAACAGTTGCATGACTGTAATTCAGAGTGTATCAGTGCTGAAAGATGAAGATTTGCCTGGGCAGGAAAGGGGGTGAAAGTGTCCAGTATTGAGGTGGTTAAAGTATCCTTTTCCTTGGCTATTTCAGGCATGCAACCCACCATTGGGGGTTTGTCAGGCATTATTGGTATCGGCAAAGCATATGCAAAAGAACGAGGAGCTCTTGTCTGGTTCATTCTTCAGATAGAACTTAGAACTTAGAGCTTTTTGCTGGAGTTGCTCTTCTGCATGGAATGGCTGTGATATTCTCTCCAGCAACCACAGTATCTCATCTGGTACTGGGAACTGTGGCTTAAACTTTGGTCAGCTGAGCTCCCCTGCAAGAATCAGCTGGATGCCTTTCAATGGAAAAGCCTGTTTGGCAAATGCTTTGGATATGTTTATTCAAAAAATCTCGGGAAGAAGGAACACCCTCTTCCCTCTAGGGAAACTGCAACAGCCTTTGGAGCTGAAGCCATCTATCTCTGGAACTAAAACTATTATAACTAAGGCCTCTGAAAGGGGCTGAAACTTGTCCGTCTTCTTCAGGATTTGATGGGAAAATAAAGTTATTCTTTAAACTTCAAAATGTTCTGGTGCCAGACTCTCACTGTTCTACTCAAACTAAAAAAGGTTTCTTTCAGAACTTGGGGGTAAAACAGAGAACATCCTTTTGGAGGAAGTTCTGAAACCCCAAGCCCCCCAAGACAGGTAAAAAAACATCCCGGTGAAGAGGCACCCCTACTTTTGTAAGTGGATGGAGGCTTGACAGCCTTCACAGCTGTATGAATCTGAGAGATTGCCACTGTTTGGATCCAAAACCTTGTGTGCAGAAGCTACAAGCTGGAGTTTCACGTTTTGACTCCTCCACACTTATATTACTAAACCCAGGATCCTGCATTCACTATATCTGGTCTCCCACAGTACACAAAACATGGAAATGTAATTATTTTCGTAAATATAAACTGATAAATACCTTGTCTCATCAGCAGTTAGAGCAGTCTTGTAAATTCTATCAGTGTCCAGCAGAGCACTGATTAAATCTTGTAGGAGGAGTTTTCATTCTCCCCTGATTGTCCTATGAGGCTGCATAATCCCTGACCCTCTGTCTGGACAGTGCTGATTAGCCCTGTACTGATAACATGCACTCTCCCAGGAAAAAAAAAATCTCTAGCAATGCACATCATTATCGCTGCCCCTGGAGTGGCAGCCATGAGTCTGTAAGTTTTTCCTCCGAAACCTGGAAAATATATAACCAGTGTGGGAATCATTCCCATTTAATAGTGAGCAGTAACAGCCCTGAAGAAGGAAGAGTCTTTTCTCCTGAAACACAGTGGTTTTATGTACTTGTCAATATTCTCAATGAATGCTCTTAATCTACCATTAAAAGAGCATTCTTTTGGACATCGGGCATTCCTTCTTCTTTCCTATTATTCCAAATTCAAATAGTGGAATCCTTTGTTTATTTATGCATTACCGGCCACCCTGAAATCCCTGTATATGTGGAACTGAATCACTGACTTGGTGTAAATACCCTCTGTCTGTGGTGGGACAGGTTAATCTAATTAAATGATATGGGTCTCACAATTGCTTTATGTCTTCTTACATAATTCCCCTATATGGCTTCCTATGCATGTGTTCAGAAAGTTTGATACTGTGTTTTGCACACTCTTATTTGGAGAAAACCTAATCCATGCATTAAATGGGGAACACTGCACGATATCAAAAAGTCAGGTGGTCTTGCAGTTCCCAACCCATTCTTGTACTTCCTCCTCTCACAGCTTCAGCATCTGGCTAGCTGTAATGACCCCATTGGCATTGCCCCCATTAGAGCAATCATTTCCAATAAATTCCAGGGAAAACGTTTGGAGCCTGGTGAATTTAGACTAAATGTACACTACCCCATCTTATGTATGATGGCTAGAATGTGGAACAGAATTAAACTATACCTCCAATATGTTGATTACACAACCTACACCCACTTCATTTAAACTTTAACTGTCCTGAGCTTTTGAAACTGAAAGGCTTTGATAACTGGTCTTCTAAGGGCCTTGTTTATATCCAACAATTATACAATGGTCAAGTCCTCAAAGATTTCCAAACTGTGAAAGATAAATATAGCTTATCGAACAGGTATTTCTTTCAGTATCTGCAGTTACAGCATGCTATTCAAGCCCAAGCAAAGTCATGTGCTTGGTCACCCACTGCACCCACTATACTTGCATACTTACTCGAACACTATCTAGAGAATCTAAACGGAGCAAATGTCGGCAATTTATAGCTCACTGATGGAAAAATCTTCAAAGTCCCTAACTCTAAAATGTAGAGATCTCTGGCAAACAGATATCGGTACCTTAGCTGATTGGACCGATATCCTTATTAATGTATTACAAGTGTCCCTACGACGGAGAAACTGACACAACACTTTATTATACATTGACCCTACCACACCCCTCAGAAACTTTTTGGCTAGCACAGGAGGGACATTATGCCCGCGCTGTGAAATTGATACAGGTACCTTGTTACCAGGGGTGGACTGACAACTCATGGGGCCCCCGGGCAATAGGGGATCATGGAGCCCCTGTGTCCTTGCCCACACTCAAAAAAGCCTATAAAAAAGGCACCAGGGACATTTCATGGGGCCCCCTACTGACCCCGGGCCCTCGGGCAGTGCCCAAGTGCTCGAATGGTCACTCCGCCCCTGCTTGTTACACATGTGGAAATGTCCAAAACTTTAGATATTGGAGACTTGTTATGGATACTAATATTACAAAATTTCTCACTAATTTGCTGCCTGACCCCAAGATAGTGACCATACATTCCTTTATTTTTATTATATATTTTATTAATTTTGAAACATAACATTATTTCAAGTAATTCATTAATACATTTTCAATATCAAATTTTTTTTTACAAAAACCCTTCTCTCCCTCCACTCCAGGTCGCCCCAGCTCTCTGTCATCCATCTACCACTTCTTACCACTCTTCTCAAGTATATTCAATAAATCAAAGGGGGGAACTTCAATCTTCCCCCTTATAGTCCTCTTAATTATACATAACTCTTAGTTGTTTTATAACTTATCCATCTCTCACAAGTTTTACAATTTTTTTTTTTAATTTTATCCTCCTCAATATGGTAAAGTTCATCCATCCTGTATATGTATTCCACTCTGTTAATCCAATCCTTTATTTTAGGAATGTCTTTGCTCTGCCAAAATCTTGGAATCAAACCTTTGGCCGCATTCATTAACCACTTGCCCTCCTGAGGATTTACCCCCCTTAATGACCAGGCTTCTTTTTGCTACTTGGCGCTGCACTAATTCAACTGATAATTGCGCGGTCATGCAATGCTGCACCCAAATGAAATTTACGTCCTTTTTTTCACACAAATAGAGCTTTCTTTCGGTGGTATTTGATCACCTGTGCACTCTTTATTTTTCACGCTATAAACAAAAAAAGACCAAAAATTGGGAAGAAAAACTATATTTTTTACTTTCAGCTATAAAAAATATATAGTAAACTCAATGTCAGTTATAAATTTAGGCCAAAATGTTTTCTGCTACATGTTTTTGGTAAAAAAATCACAATAAGTGTATATTGATTGCTTTGTGTGAAAGTTATAGCATCTACAAACTATGGTATAGATACTGCAATTTACACCAATTTTTTGCTATACAGCGCTGCGCTAGTTTAACGGACAATTGCGCGGTCATGCATTACAGTACATAAATGAAATTTACCTCCTTTTTTTTTCCCCACAAATTGAGCTTTCTTTCGGTGGTATTTGATCGCCTGTGCGTTTATTTTTTGCGCTATAAAAAAAAAGGCTGACAATTTTGAGGAAAAAAACTATATTTTGGACTTTTTCCTATAAAACATGTCCAGTAAAAAAAAATTTAAAAATCAATTTAAAATTTATTCTGCGACATGTCTTTGCTAAAAAAAAAAACCCCAATACGGGTAAATTAATTGGTTTACATGAAAGTTATAGCTTTTACAAATGGCGGGAAAGATACTGGGATTTTTAATTTTTTTTATACTAATAATGGCGGTGATCAGTGACTTATGGCGGCGATCAGCGACTTTTGGCGGGACTGCAGGAGACATTCTGACACTGGGGGGAACTGACTTGGGGTCTGTCAGGGATCGCGGCTCCAAGTTCAGTGACCGCGGCCCCTCTCCCAGCACATGCGCACTGGTGGCAGATCACGCCGGGACACAGGCACTAGGTCTCGGTGAGCCGCGGCTGACAGGATGCCGCGTATGCGCAGTAGGAGCCGCGGGCACGCCTCAGGCGTCCAATGACAGCCGGGGGCGCGTCCTGGCCGGCCAATGACAGTGCAGGGCGCACTATTTAAAGATGCCCTGCACTGTCACAGGTTGCTGCAAGGTCTATCTGTGATCCTGAGTTCCTGTACCTGTTTAGGTGACCCTGATTGCCCTGACTACGCTGCCTTCTCTTGTGATTTGACCTGGATTGCCCTGACTACGCTGCCTTCTCCTGTGATTTGACCCGGATTGCCCTGACTACTCTGCCTTCTCCTATTCTGACCCCCGGCTTGTCTGACCATTCTGCGGACTGACTTACCCTGCTGACCCTGCGTGTGACCTGACTACTCTTCGCCTGCCGATTCGGTACCCTGCTTACCCCCACGGGACCACGGCCCGTGACCATCCTGCTAGGTCCCGCCATCCTCTTCACATCTGGCTCTCCCAGTACCTGCATACATCCCCGGAGGCTTCCTCTGCCACTGGTGGGCCTGCTCAGAGGTCGTGACCTGGCCCGGGTCTGTTACAAGTCCATCCCCACCATCAGGGGCCCTGGTGAAAGCACAGACCGGGCTTAGACTCCATGCTCTGGGTAGGTCTGTCAGTTGGCAGCCTGAGGCACCACCTGGCGGATCCTAACAGTACCTTGCGGCCATGACAGAGCCAGGAAGTGGACCAGCGTCCCTAGAGGATATATGCCAGCACCTGGCAACTTTGACCCAAGCTTTCCAGAATTTCCACAGCCACTGCGCCCGACTTGAGGACCGCATGGAGTCGTTAGCCACCCTGACTCCCCCTGCTCAGAGTCCTCCAACTGCGGAATCTCCCGCTACCCCGGCATCCGAAGCAGTTGCCGCGCCCCTAGCTCCTGAACCCCGCGTTCCCCTGCCAGAACGATTCCGTGGAGATCGAAGCCGCTTCCGAGCCTTCTGGAACGCCTGCACCCTGTATTTTGACTTGCAGCCCCACACGTTCACCACCGAGACCATCAAGGTGGGGTTTATAGTCTCTCTCCTTCAGGATGAGCCCCAGGATTGGGCTCACCGTCTGATGGAGAAGCACGATCCCCATCTTGATTCCGTGACCGAGTTCTTTCAGGCCATGGCTGTGTTGTATGACGACCCTCAGCGGGCTGCTTCCGCAGAGGCTACCCTATACTCTCTACGGCAAGGCCGCCGGGCAGCCGAAGAGTACGCGTCCGATTTTAGGCGTTGCATGGGAGATACCAGATGGAACGATGCGGCATTATGTCACCAGTTCTGCATCGGGCTGTCTGAGTCTCTCAAAGATGAGCTAGCACGAGTAGGCCTACCTGACTCCCTGGAAAAACTGATTGAGTAGACTAAGGGAACGTCGGCTGGAAAGGAGCAGCCAGGGTCAAAGGGTGGCATGGATTCCACTGAGAGAAACCGCTCCAGCCCCAGGGAACCATACCCGAAGCGCGGAACCAGGGGACACCTCAAAACCCATGCAACTGGGACTGGACCGTTCCACCTTATCAGTCTAGGAACGTCAGAGGAGACGATCACAGAACCTATGTCTGTACTGCGGGGAAGCTGGTCACCAGGTGCGCTCCTCTCCTGCAAAAATGAGTAAGTCCGCTTCCTTTTCTTTTACTTTACCTGCAGGAAGGGGTGATCAGTCAAGTTACCTGGCAATACCTGTGTCTTTACAGCTCCCCGGAGGAACATTGTCGGTGACCGCAATCGTTGACTCAGGAGCATGTAGTTGTTTCATCGATCTTACTTTTGCTCACCGGCAAAAGATCCCTCTCCAGACCAAAGAAAGGGGGTTTAACATCTTCTTGGCAGATGGGTCTAGTATAAAATCAGGGGTGGTGGACCAGGAGACACCTATTTTTACCACGATGGCAGACCATCACCAAGAGTTCCTCCGTCTGGATGCCATCGCATCCCCCCTTTTTCCAATCATTCTGGGGCTCCCTTGGCCCATAACCCCCAGATTGATTGGGAAAAGGGAACAGTTCAATTTCGGTCACCTTACTGTCTGAGTCACTGCCACGTCACAGGATCCGTGGTTCCCCGGTTTCTCCTGTGCTTGGATGGCGATACCGATCTATCCCAGGTTATTCCTCCGGCCTACCATGACTTCTTAGACGTATTCAGTAAGCGAGGAGCAGACATTCTTCCTCCGCACCGTTCATATGATTGCCCCATAGACCTCCTACCCGGATCTGAAATCTCGTTTGGCCGTATCTTTCCTTTATCGGAACTGGTGTCGGGAGTACTGAGGGAATATATTGACGAAAACCTTCGGAAGGGATTTATTCGCCCATCCACATCCCCAGCCGGGGCCGGGTTGTTCTTCGTAGAAAAGAAGGACAAATCGTTACAGCCCTGCATAGACTACCGTGATCTGAATAAAATAACGGTAAAGAATCGCTATCCCTTACCCCTAGTCCCCGAGCTCCTCCACAGATTGAGGTCCGCAATGATTTTCACTAAATTAGACCTGCGGGGGGCATATAACCTTGTTCGTATCAGGGAGGGGGATGAATGGAAGACGGCTTTCCGTACAAGATTCGGTCACTTTGAGTATTTGGTGATGCCGTTCGGGCTCTGTAACGCTCCGGCCACCTTCCAACATTTTATCAACTACGTCTTTCGTGATTTCCTCGATGTTTTCGTGGTGGTTTATTTGGATGACATCCTAATTTTTTCTCCCTCACTGGAGGTTCATCGAAGTCACGTGTTACGGGTGTTAGAACGATTGCGTCAACACGGGCTATACGCCAAGGCAGAAAAATGCTGTTTCGAACAGCGCGAAATCACGTTCTTGGGACTGGTTCTCTCTCCCGCGGGGTCGCGATGGATCCCCAGAAAGTCACGGCGATCCTAGATTGGCCAATACCCGCCAATAAAAAGGGGGTACAGCGTTTCATCGGCTTTTCAAACTTTTATAGAAAGTTTGTTAGGAACTTCTCCGGTCTGGTCTCCCCCATCACGCAACTGACGAAACAAGGGGTCTGCTTTAAGTGGACTCCCGAAGCTCAGACGGCATTCGAAAAGCTCAAGAAATTGTTCACCTCTGCTCCCATTCTCTGCCATCCGGATTCTTCTCTCCCATATGTTTTGGAAGTGGACGCCTCCGAAAACGCGGTGGGAGCGGTTCTGTCCCAAAGGAATGGTATCAAGGAACTACTGCATCCTGTGGCATTCTTCTCCAGGAAGTTGACGCCGGCGGAACGAAACTATGACATTGGAGATCGGGAGCTCCTGGCTATTAAATCCGCTCTAGAAGAATGGAGGTATTTACTGGAAGGAGCCACACACCCAATCCTAATATTCACAGATCATAAAAACCTTGAATATTTAAGAACGGCAAAACGACTGAGACCTCGCCAGGCGAGATGGGCTCTTTTCTTTTCTCGGTTTATATTCCATATAACGTACCGACCCGGTTCTAAGAATACAAAACCAGACGCTCTGTCCCGCATGTTTGAGGACCCCGACGATGCAGTGTTACCTGACACCATCTTACCTTCCGGAAGCTTCCTCGCTCTACAAACGGAACTTCGCTCCAGACTTCTCGATGCTTCTGTAAGACTGCCAGTCCCGTCTGGGTCACCACTCCAGAACCGCGGGGGGCTGTTTTGGAAGGAAGATCGGATCATGGTCCCAGAAGGTGTTCGAACCTTGGTCCTGGGGCACTGCCACGACCATCCAATGGCGGGTCACTTCGGGGTTACGAAAACTCTGGAACTACTGCAGCGCTCGTTCTAGTGGCCAGACATGATCAAGGACTGCAAGCGCTACGTCCAAACCTGTCCCACCTGCCAAAGGAACAAGCCCTCCAGGAGCAGGGCATGGGGATTGTTACGTCCATTGCCTATACCCAAGCGGGCCTGGCAAATGATAGCCATGGATTTCGTGGTCGAACTCCCACCATCCCAAGGCTACACAGCAATAATGGTGATCGTCGACCGCTTCTCAAAAATGGCACATTTCGTACCCCTGGAAAAGACACCATCGGCACCAGAAACAGCACGGATCTTCATTAAGGAAGTAGTGAGGCTTCATGGGGTCCCCGAAGATATAGTGTCAGATCGGGGAGTCCAGTTCACCTCCAGGTTCTGGAACGCCTTATGTAAAGCGCTGGGAATCAAGCTGTTGCTTTCATCCGCTTACCATCCTCAGACCAACGGCCAAACAGAGAGGACCAACCAAACGCTAGAACAGTACCTAAGATTATTATTATTATTACTACGAGTTTATATAGCGCCAAAGGGTTTGCTCAGCGCTGTACAATAGGGGGGACAATACATGGCACAGTACAACAATAACAAACAACGTACGAGGGGTAAGAGGGCCCTACTCTTACGAGCTTACAATCTAGGAGGGAGGGGGTAAAGGTACAGTAGGAAGTGGCTGAGGGGGATGAAGTGGTGGGAGGAATGAGGGAGGATGGCCGTTAGGTGAGGGTGGGGTAGGCTTCCCTGAAGAGATGGGTTTTGAGGGAGCGCCTGAATGTGAATAGGGAAGGCAACAGTCTGATGGATTGGGGCAGTGAGTTCCAAAGGATGGGGGAGGACCTGGAGAAGTCCTGCAGTCGTGCATGGGAGGAGGAGACCAGGGAGCAGGATAGAAGGAGGTCCTGTGAGGAGCGAAGGGTACGGGTAGGGTGGTACTTGGTGATCAGGTTGGTGAGGTAGTCAGGGGCAGTGTTGTGAACGGCTTTGTAGGTCAGGGTTAGGAGTTTAAATTTGATGCGTTGGGCAATCGGGAGCCAGTGGAGGGAGAGGCAGAGGGGGGTGGCAGAGGTGGAGCGGGTGGTGAGGTGGATGAGTCTGGCAGCTGAGTTCAGGATGGTCTGGAGCGGGGAGAGCCTGCACTTGGGTAGGCCCGTGAGGAGGGAGTTGCAGTAGTCAAGGCGTGAGATGATGAGGGAGTGTACTAGAAGTTTGGTGGTGTCTGGGGTGAGGAAGGAGCGTATCTTGGCAATGTTGCAAAGATGGAGCCTGCATGTGTTTGTGAGTGATTTGACATGCGGTTGGAGGGAGAGGTTCGCGTCAAGAATGACGCCAAGGACTTTGGCTTGCGGGGCGGGAGTGATAGTGGAGTTGTTGGTGATGATGGATAGGATGGGGGGGGGGGGGTGTTGGCAGGGGGAAAGATGAGGAGCTCGGTTTTGGAGAGGTTGAGCTTGAGGAAATGTAGCGACATCCAGTCTGAGATGTCATTTAGGAGGTGAGTGATGCGGGCGGAGATAGTGGGGGTGAGGTGAGGGGTGGAGAGGTAGATTTGGGTGTCGTCAGCATAGAGGTGATAGTTGAAGCCGTGAGATTGTATGAGTTTGCCCAGGGAGGAGGTGTAGATGGAGAAGAGAAGGGGTCCAAGGACAGAGCCTTGGGGGACCCCAACAGAGAGGGGGAGGGAGGGGGAGGTGGCACCATTGTAGGTGACACTGAAGGAGCGTCGGGATAGGTAGGATGAGAACCAAGAGAGAGCAGTATCTCCGATGCTACACATCCTACCTTCAGGATGACTGGCTGACGTTGTTGCCTTCCGCGAAATTTTCTTACAACAACTCGAATCACTCAGCTACGGGACAATCCCCGTTTTTTTCCAATTACGGTTATCATCCCACATTCCTCCCTGATCTGATGCCCGAAAATCCGGTACCTGCGTCTCAAGATATCTTGAATTTCTTTTCTGTCAATAACAAAACGATTCAGGAGGCCATCGCAAAAGCCCAAGAGGACAGTAAAAGGGCGTTTGACAGGAAAAGAAGAGGAGAGTTACTGCTTCAACCGGGGGATCAGGTTTGGCTGGCTACGACCAACTTGAAGATGCTGTGTCCTTCGAGGAAGCTAGGACCCAAGTACATTGGCCCGTTTCTGGTTAAACGAGTAGTCAACGAGGTGGCCTACGAACTCGAGCTTCCGCGAACCTTCAAAATGCATCCTGTGTTCCATGTGTCTCTCCTGAAACCATCCAGACCAGATCCCTTCCCGGACTGTGAATCCAGACCTCCCGAGGCAGTCACCATAGGTGAAAAGGAGGAATATGAAGTGGAGACTATCCTCAGTTGCCGAAAGAGGGGGGGCCAGACACAGTTCCTGATAAAATGGAAGGGTTATGGCCCTGAGGGGAACTCATGGGAACCCACCCAGAACATTCACGCACCCAGGCTCATCCGGTTCAGCGACCGCGGCCCCTCTCCCAGCGCATGCGCACTGGCGGCAGATCAAGCCGGGACACAGGCACTAGGTCCCGGCGAGCCGCGGCTGACAGGACGCCACGCATGCGCAGTAGGAGCCGCGGGTACGCCTCAGGCGTCCAATGACAGCCGGGGGCGCGTCCTGGCCGGCCAATGACCGTGCAGGGCGCACTATTTAAAGATGCCCTGCACTGTCACAGATTGCCGCAAGGTCTATCTGTGATCCTGAGTTTCTATACCTGTTTAGGTGACCCTGATTGCCCTGACTACGCTGCCTTCTCCTGTGATTTGACCTGGATTGCCCTGACTACGCTGCCTTCTCTTGTGATTTGACCCGGATTGCCCTGACTACTCTGCCTTCTCCTATTCTGACCCCCGGCTTGTCTGACCATTCTGCGGACTGACTTACCCTGTTGACCCTGCGTGTGACCTGACTACTCTTCGCCTGCCGATTCGGTACTCCGCTTACCCCCACGGGACCACGGCCCGTGACCATCCTGCTAGGTCCCGCCATCCTCTTCACATCTGGCTCTCCCGGTACCTGCATACGTCCCCGGAGGCTTCCTCTGCCACTGGTGGGCCTGCTCGGAGGTCGTGACCTGGCCCGGGTCTGTTACAAGTCCATCCCCACCATCAGGGGCCCTGGTGAAAGCACAGACCGGGCTTAGACTCCACGCTCTGGGTAGGTCTGTCAGTTGGCAGCCTGAGGCACCACCTGGCAGATCCTAACAGGGTCACTGACATCCCCAGTGACACCAATACAGTGATCAGTGCGAAAAAAAAAAACCACTCACACTGTACTAATGGCACTGGGGAGGAAGGGGTTAACTTTATTATTCACTGTTAGGGTTAACTGTGTGAGGGGAGTGTTTTACTAGGGGACGAGGGTGTGTACTATACGTAGACACACTGATCCGGACAGATAAACGCTTCTGTCCCGATCAGCGTGTCAGGAGCTATCGGGGAACTGACAGAAAGCACAGCTACTGCTCTCTGTCAGTGATTGCCGCTAATCACTGGGACATAGCCGGTAATGACCGGCTGTGACCCGGCGACTGACTTCCGCAGCCGTGATCGGTGGGACAGGTAGGGCGGCCGTATTTCTACAGTGGCTGGGCGGCATGTGTTTAAATGAAATATTACCATGTTCTTTTATTGCTTCACTGTAAAATCCACATTATGAAATATACAGGCCCAAGTGTTATTTGGTATTATGGTTCACATTATCTCCTGAACTTGTTGTAATATTCCTTTCCAAAACTCTTGGATTTTGGAACATTACCACCATATATGTGCCATAGTACCTTAGGGCCCCACACCCCCTCTAACATAAAGGTGAACTCTGTGTCGTTGCTTATGTGCTACACTAGGTGTGCAATACCATTTTACTAAGCATTTATAGTTAATTTCTACTATATTCATATTTACAGAACCATGTGTCAATCTGAATATTTTCTTTTTATCTTGCTCCTCCAATTTTATTCCAAGTTCTTTTTCACACTTCTCCAGGTACAGTGGAGAAGCAGATCCTGTTGTATTAGTAAATATCTTATAAATAAGATATAACAAAGTTATATGTTTACTTATTGTTTTTTGGCTAAAAACACGTTCCAATGGGTACATGTTCTGCAGATTTTTCAAGGAAGGGGTACGCTTTACTCCTAGATTATTTAATTCTCTCTCTTTCCATACAAAGGAGAAGGCTTTGTAAACTCGGTTTTTCTGACTTTGAAACTGTGATATTTAATATCTCAGATTTTGAGGGATTAATTTTCAAGTTTGATAATTCACCATAGTATTTTAAAATTTTCATTAGGTTGGGTAATGTTATTCTAGGGTTCACAACATAAAATAACATGTCATCTGCATAAGCCACAATCTTATACTCTACATTCTCTATTGAGATTCCTTTTACATCTATACTCTTTTGAACAGTCGCTAAAAGTGGTTCCAGAGAGATAGCAAAAAGCAGTGGAGAGAGAGGGTATCCCTGCCTTGTGCCATTATGCATTTTAGAAAATTGTGATAATGAACCATTGACTTTCACCGCTGCTGATGGAAAACCATCCAATTTTTTTATCCACTGAATCATCCTATGTCCAATTCCTAATACTTCCAATGTGTCCATCATAAATCCCCAATCAACCCTATCAAAGGCTTGTTCAGCGTCGATCGACACTACCAATGCCGAACCCCTCTCTCTCTTGCTTTTTTGCAAAGGAAGCAATGATCTTAATCCATTATCTCTTCCCTCCCTCCCTGGCACAAATCCCACTTGATCTATATGTATCCATTCGGATATCAACTCCGTCATCCTATTTGCTAAAACCTTTGCATAGAGTTTCGTATCTATATTTAAGAGTGATATCGGTCTGTAACTAGCACATTGAGATGGGTCTTTCCCCTCTTTCGGTATAATTGTAATGTATGCTTGCAGCGACTCTTCTCTCATAACCATCCCCTCTCCCAATGCATTCATATACCGGCACAAGCTGTTTTTGGAACTTCATATAGTATCTCAGTGTATAACCGTCTGGTCCCGGGCTCTTTCCTGTTGCTGTACTTCTCAGTGCCACACTGATTTCTTCCTGGGAGATTGGCTTTTCTAGGGCTAACAGCCTCTCCTCCTCTAGCCTGGGCAACCTGACCTCTTTTACGTATAACTGCCTTTTATCTTTTCTTTCTCCCTCTGGTTCTTTCAGATTGCTAGATGTTATATCATATAGCTTACTATAATATGTTTGAAACGTTTTAGCAATATCAGTGGTTGAATATACCATTTCTCCATTTTCATCTTTAATTTTATCAATACAATTCCTTGATTTCTTTTCTCTTACCCTTTTCGTTAAATATTTTCCTGGTTTATTCCCCCACTGATATCTTTCTTTATCCACCCTATTAAAAACTCTTCTAGCTTCCTGTTCCATAATATCCTTCAATTCCTGTCTTTTCAAAAATATCTTCTGTTGTATCTCTGTATCTATTTTCTTTTTATGTAGTTGTTCTAGGTCATATATTTCCTTAGTTAACAGTTTTATTTTCTTCTCCCTTTCTTTCTTTTTTTCGGCTCCTATTGAGATCAGAATGCCCCTGATATACGCCTTATGTGCTTTCCATATTGTCGCCACAGATATCTCTTCAGTCTCGTTGAGCATAAAATGTTGCTCTATCTCCTTCCCTAGTCTAATCTGCATCTCTGGATCCTGTATAAGGTTTCGTTCACACTAGCGTTGTGTGCAGGCGGCAGAGAGGTGTTTGGGAAGCGTTTTACCACTTCCCAAACGCCTCTGACAATTCTGCACATTGCAGCACACAGAGGCAAAATGGATGCCTCTGGTCGAGTCAGGAGGCGTTAAAGCTTCCTATTCTAGTCTATGGTGCTGCTCCGCAAACGCCCGGCCAGCGTTTGTGACGTGGTTGCGGGGCGTTTGCGGAGCAGTAACACCATCCATACTTCATTATAGGCATTTGTGGGGCATTTTTAACGCTCGGCAAATGCCTAGCAACCACCGCTAAACCGTGCATGCAGCGTTTGCCAAGCGTTAAATGCTCCGCAAATGCTGAACCAACGCTTGCCAAACACTATAGGGGCGTTTGGCAAGCGTTGGTAAAACAGTCAAGTGTGAACGAGCCCTAAGTGTTTAATTTAATTTCCACATATTTACTTTTATTCTCTTCCTTTCCCCATTTTAGTCTCATTGTAACAGGTGCATGATCTGATAATGACATACTTCAATTTTAGAATTTACCAAGGATTCCAGATGTCTGTGCTCTATCATTATATAGTCCAACCTTGAGTACATCCCATGCGCCGGAGATAAGGTATAGTCCTTATCCCTTGGATATTTAATTCACGATATGTCCATCAATTGACACTGATAAAGCCTTTTTTTAATCGATTTTAGACTTTAGGCATTATCAAAGCCCCCCTTGGCTGCGCCTTGGGGGACTGAATTTGGACCCTGCCATGTTTAAGATGTTTGGACTGGCCTGTAATGTTGCTTTGGGCACTGCATTATGAGTTAGGTACTCACCTAAATGTGTAATGAAATACAGTGAGTTAGCCATAGGGTGCTGTACATGTCTAGGGCCATGGCCCATCTGATGGTAGAACCCCTTTCCCTGATAACCTCTTAAGGGGTATGGCCACCATATCTGGATGAAGCTTGGGCCCTAACATTCACCCTTAGCTAACTGGGAGGACTGTAGGCTTTGGTGTTAAATTAGGGCTTCTGTCTTAGAGTTAACCATCTGAGTTAACAATGTAAAACAGGGCTGCAGCTGCTGGTATTCACTTTTACTGGTAATTTGGCATCTTTTCTTTGTCATTGTCAGTTTCTGTACCTCAATCAGAAACTACTAGTGTGCTTGCCCAGCTTGCTGATACAGCAAGGGAGAATGTCACCAGCACACAGAGGATCACCAGTATAGGTCCAAAAGTTAATGAACTATCACATAGTTACAGCAAGGCAATGTTTCAGAGTCTCGCAGGAACCCTTTACCAGGCATGTGACCACCAAGACTCTGAAACGTTGCCTTGCTGTAACTATGCGATCGTTCATTAAAACTTTTGGACCCATATTGGTGATCCTCGGTGTGCTGGTGACATTTTCCTTTGCTGATTCTGTTCGGTTCCAGTTGACGGTTGCTGCAGCACCCATTTATACACACAGCCATTTTTAATGCAGGAACGTGTGCGTTTGGGTTGTACACTTGCATTTTGCTGATACACACGTGTGAGGACTGGCTGCTGCTCTGCTGCTCTGCTCCATATCAGCACCTTGATCCTTTGATGTTTTGGGCTTCCACTGTCTCCAGTGGCTAGTCCCAGAAGACGTGACCTGTACTGCAGAGCAGAAAGAGTTCAAAGTACCACTTGTGGGGTTCAAACGGAATGGGGTCAGCAGACCTTGCCAATTCATGGTCACCTATCGAATCAGTAACAACCCCCTACAAGGTCTAAATTCTGCTAGCCCTTTTTAGCTAGTACTCTCTCCAGATGTCCTAGAAGTACTTACAATGAATGCCAGTCTGTCAAGCTCCGAAAGGAGTCCTAAATGTCCTCTTGATGCAGGCGACTTGATCAAAAGCCAAGCAAACTCAATGACCAACATCCTGGAACTCGAGGCAAATAGGTTGCCCCTCCAATGTTGGACCTCTCAGCTGGTCACCCAAACAAGATTCAGTCATACAAAGCCACAGACTTGGCCTATATAAACTAGTGGTAGGCACCAGAAGTCACAATGCTCAAAGAAAAGTGGTCCTGATGCTGGTTTGGGCAAAGCTGGCCCAGGATAAGACATACTCAGATACCTATCAGACTCTCTGTGGACCCCTCTTGAATCTCCTAGATCTTCTGTCACTGGGGCCAATCCACCATCCTGCTTCTCAATCGTTGGCTTTAATGGCTTGTTTTTTTAAGTCCAAGTTTGTTATTCCTATGCTTCTAATGGCTAGGAAATAATCTTAACACAAAAACTGCCATTGCACTTGGAAAGTGTATTTTGCGTGGTGTAAGGCTAGGAAATTCCATCCAAGTACTTCATGGGACGAATCCCGTCTAGATCTGTATTCAGCTTTGAGTATTATTAATGTCATATCTCATCCATAGTTATTCTTTTCCAAAGAATACTTCCTTCTCACTCTCTAGAGAAAACCTTTGTGCAGGGTGTTATTAACCTTGCTCCCCCTCTTTCACTTCCCAGTGAAACCATTGGATCTCACCCTGGTTCTCTTGGTCCTTTGGAAACTGCCTTTTGAACCTGTCAGGGATATTCCCCTTTCTACACTCACTCACAAGGTTGCCTTTCTCATTGCTGTCATCTCCATGAGGCAAGTCTATGAGTTAGCAGCCTTATCTTGTACAGTGCCTTTCTTAGTCTTACATAGGGACAAGGTTGTCTTGACGCCCAAGGCCTAAGGGTGTTTCCTCCTTCCACTTTAACCAAGATATTGTTTTTCCCTCTCTCTGTTCTCCTCTAAAACATTCCAAACATAGACTGATGTTAGGATAAGAGTCTTAACTCATGGAATGCCCATGTCCTGTAATGTACTCCAAGAATAGGACTTAGCAGAGAAAATTATTTGTTTACATATCTGTAAAGATTAACACTCAAATAATCTGTGAACCCCACATATGTCTATTTCACACTATCCTTATAACACAATGCCAGCACATTTATGGTTCATCTTACAATCACAGGCAGGCTTCATTTTTTTTTTCTTTTACAAGAGTAAACTATATTTTATATATATATAATTAAACATCGTTTATATTAAAACCATACAGAGAACTGAAGTAAACAGAAAAGCTGTCAATGGGCTTTGTTCATTATCATCATATGTTACAGGCACTCAGAGAAAATACTTAAAACCATTTACCCCCTTTATTATTTTCTCAATGTGGATTTACTGTTAATGTGGTTGAATTCGACAGGCAAATGTGTCAGGGAGATGAATTGATAAGAAAGTAAAGCAACTCCAAGAAATCTAAACATTCTCCCTTGCAATGGAGCTGCACCTGCACTGCAGGGGTTAACTGCTTGTTTATGTGTAGGGGATTAGTTAAAGTAGATTTACTTATCTGATCCTCCACTTTTACAGGTTCCTATGCACTGCTAGACCGGTCCTTGCAGCTTCTTCTCCCCATTCCTTGACAGTCTAAGGTTCTCTAAAGTCATCAAGACTGATGCAGGGTCCATAGCAGTCATGAGACACCATCAGGCTGTCCACTAAGGAAGCAAAGGGGAGCACTGTCTGCCAGGGCAGCAGGAGATCAGGTAAGTAAATCTGTTGTTACTGTACCCCTAGAGTAAATAAGCAGTTAATCTATCCATGTGTGGGCATAACTTCACTGCAAGGATGAATTTTTAGCTTTCCTGAACTTTAGTGTATGCAAAGATCTAACATATGAGATAAAAAGGGAAAGTTAGCACAGATAACATTCTAGGCTAGAAGCAAAGACAGTGCAAATTAATTAAAATGTGTTTTGTATTAAAGCAGAACTTCACTCTAAAGGCAAAGTTCCACCAGAAGTTCTCCCATAACCCCCTCCCCCCCCCCCCTCTCTGCAACCTTCTGGGACACGTCACTGGACTCAGAAGGCTGTGGGACCATTCACAAAGCACAGCACGGCTAGCGGCAGTGTTGACATTTGCTAAAATGTCTGCCACTTCTAAGATCAGGGCTGGTACAAACATAAATGGGCTGTATATATTTTATAGAAAGATTTCTTGCAGTCTATAGACATTCTGAATTTAGCCCTCATTGTATAAAAAAAGGAACTGTTACTCAGTGATGCTAACAAACATGGCATAGTAGAACTTGTTCAGGACTAGAAACAGACTAAACCCATGTTCAGCCTGTTTCCAAAGAAGGGGCTGTGCTGCCTTGCGTCTGAACCAATGAAAACCAACCCCCTCCCACAGTGCAAGCCAATGCTCTGATCAAATTTGATTTTCAAATTTCATAACGGTTGGAACACCTGAATTTTAAAATGGTTGTTTCAAGTTATTAAAATGTTTACACATATACAGTATAGATATTACAAAATCACATTTCCTGAAAGAACAATGTATATTTAAGATATAGCTTTGCTTTAAAACCTTGCTTTAAAACACATAGTAAATACATTCTTAAACCAACAATGTTATGTATATTAGATTATCATACACCTATATTAAAACTGAACACCATTTCCCTTACATTCTGCATAATAAACAAATGTAGATATTTTACTTTAGGAGACGAGCTTGAATTAAACAATCTGTTCTAATGCTGAATGTTAATTATATTTATTTTGTTTTCCAGTGTAAAATGTCTTGAGATTCTGTAGTGACATGTTGCATCCAAAATATTACATTCACGCTACTAGTCATTTTATTTTAAGCTAAATTGTGTATTAAGAGGACTATCATACAGCAAGTATTTTAAACTGCAGTTGAAAGCAAATGTACTAGATACATGGGTTGAGCATAGTATGTATAGTCTACACTGCGTAGTACATATTTGTATCTCTGTGCCCTCAAAATAACTATACACAGTTACTGCTGGCATACAACATGGCTTGTACAAGTGTACTTTAATGATAGAATTGTGCTTTTATTCAAATTGAATATTTATATGCAATGTAACTATAGTAAGTGGAGATGGCATTTTATTTTTATTATCCCTATTCAGACCAAAAATAGCCAAATTACATACATTTACAATAATTATATATTTTAATACTTAGATTAATTTAGCTTATCATTGTTTTAGTAAGACTGTAAAAGCCATATCAGCAACTGTTCATGTTTAATTTGTAGAGCTTCTGAGAGGTTTCTGCACAGATTTGGCTGCATTGGATTTGAAAGGTATGCTACAATAATTTTATCTACACTGTTCTTTTAAGCTGGCCATAGATGGATAGAATTTCAAATGAAAATTCTCAGAACATTCAAATGTTGTTTGAAAGACTTCATTTGCTTTTAACATTTGATTTTGTAATGAATGGACTTTACCGAAAATTCTATCATTTGAGAAACATTTTTCATTCTGCTCCTTTGAATTTTCTGAATATTATGGTCAAAAACCAGTGTCGATTTGAACCACTATTGATTAGAAAAATTAACAAACTTTTAGAACATTCTTTTCTTAAAGCGGAGTTCCACCTGGAAAAAAAAAAATCAGAAGCTACAAAAACTGTGGCTGCTGACTTTTAAAATACAGCCAGTTACCTGTCCCTCGGTCCAGGGGTGTCCTCACCACGGCTGGTTTCACTGGCCTTCTTCTCTCCCTGGCGCCGGCATCTTCAGTGTAGGCACCCGGTTGTGACAGTTTGCGGCTTCACAGCCGGGTGCCCACTGCGCATGCACGAGTAGCACTGTGCTTTTTGAATGGCCCCGTAGTGTTCTGGGACCTGTCACGTGTTCCAGAAGACTACGGGGAGGGAGGACAACTTCCGCTTCTGATCGCCTAGGCGGTCGCAGTGGGAGTGGGTGCTTGTCAAATTCGGGAACCCACTCCCCAAAGGTGTCAATTCTTAATCTGGAGCGGGGGACAAAGACTTAAAGCGGAACGTTCCCTTTTGTTTGAAATTCTACCCATTTATGGCCAGTGTTAGTATTTTTCATGTCCAGTTACCTGCATTTTTCTGCACTAGATAAACACAGGTCATTGCAAAGGGCACACAAAAAATAATGGTATTCTATGTGCTTGTTTACACAGCAACACAGAGTGATGTATATAAACGCAAAGCACTGTGCATAAAATGCATGCACATTACTGCACATGCATTTCCAGTGTATTTTTATGTGCAGCATGCTGTGAAAGGACACGAACATGTACAGTTTTTATTAATATGTATAAACATTGTCTAAAGTGTCATGCTCTATAATGCATTTCTTACATAAGGTTTGTAAATCCAGTAAAAATAGTTATTAGTAAATGTTTTAAATACATGTTAATGCATTTATTATTGGAATTATCAAGAATCAAGTGTGAGTTACTTATTTTGGTAGATGCCTAGCTGTTTGTGCTGTGTGCAGTTTTATCGCACACTAGTCAAATACATGGCAAAGTTGTGACTGTTTTTAAAAAGTTCTAAAATGCACAGTAATGTGTCTCTGTGAGGTGCAACCATAATTGTATGTGTATTGAGCCTTTCTGTATACATGAGTCCTTATACCGAGATAACATTACATAGTCCTGAATTCAGTATGTATTAAGGAAAACTATTGCTTGGTGTATGTTGCCACTGTGCATCAACATTGTACTTTCTCACTAAATTATCATTAAATAGAATTATATTACTAGTATGAACCTCTACTGACTGCCTTTGCTTACACTACATATTTATAGGCACAATTTATTCCTATAAAGAAAACTTAATAAGGACATCTGCACAAAAGCCATATTTTAATGCTACCTACATTAACACCAACCTTGAGTTATGTTTCTGCAATTATAGAGTGTATCAGTTTAACTGCCTATATCAGGGGTGTCAAACTGGCGGCCCTCCAGCTGTTTGGAAACTACAAGTCCCATCATGCTTCTACCTTTGGGAGTCATGCTTATAACTGTCAATCTTGTAATGCCTCATAGGACTTGTAGTTTGGCAACAGCTGGAGGGCCGCCAGTTTGACACCTGTGGCCTATATTATTTACACTGTTACACCCCCGTAACCCCCAAGCGAGCCCCTCCATTTACTAAAGAATAGGTCCACTTTTTGTTTGCAGCCTGTTATGCTGGCCATGGGTTATTACTGCTGCAATGTCAGATGGTCAGGTTATTATCTTCATCTATAGTAAGACCACTGCTTCAGCAAATTTTGCATTTTAGCCACACATTACTGCAGAACTTTAACATAACCCTCAGACCTTGTGCTAACCAACCATAATAGTAAACCACTCTGGCCAATTGAAGCCACCCAAGGCAAAAATGGCCAAATTGGTATGTCTGCTGGCAATCTGATTATCACCCTTTACTTCCAGAATCATCTAGACAACAATTACAATGGATACACCCACAGTAAAATACAAGTTTAAAAGAAAAGTTTGAGCTTGATATATAAAAGTGTAAATTATGTCCAAAGCAACAATTTAATTATTTTCTTCATTTTTAATCCTATACCAAAACAGCCATAATGACATATGGCTGCTGTGGGCAGCACACTTGCCTATGAGGCACAAGCTATCTTTTCATTTTGGGCTTTAGAACCTATCATAGCAGTGTTTTAACAATGGCCACATGCGATCAAAATGGTGGGATGCCCAACTATATTTCTTATGCTATTCAGCGAATTTTGGCTTTTTTTATTTTTCTTTATAACTGGTTTAAAAATACATTTATTTTGTCTCTTTTATATGAAATGTCAGCAAAATAAACTTAGTTTACTCTTACAGTTGATGTTGTGTAAAATGTTCTAATATATTCTATAATAAGTTTAAAAAAAAAAATCTAAGTCAGACCAACAAAATAAGTACACACTTGCTCTAGTGCTTTGTAATTTAAATCTGTTATAAAACAACATACATGCTTTAAGAATCTGTACATTTTAGGGATTATGTATCAAAGGGTGTAAGGTTAACAATTTTGTTGCTCTTCATTTTACTAATAAACAGCTTTAGAATAACCTCTGAATATGTGTATGTATAGTGTTATCTTGACCAGATATTAATATCCATTGTTTAATACAATACCAATTTGAGAAACTTGATACATATGCCCTTTACATTTGTATGTCGTTTGTTATAACATTGTCCGGACAGGATCCAAAATCACCATTTATTTTGTTTTCATTGAGCCCAATCATAGGTAAAATCGCATTAAGGTCACTTAAGCCTAGTCGTAGTTATAACCAAAGACATCTTTTGGAAAAGTCTCTCAGCCGTTGTGTCGTCTATGGCTGTGTCCTGAGCCATGTTTGGAGCAGCTGGCACAACAGAAGCTGCTGTAGTACTCATTGTTACATAGCTGAGCATAGACAATTAGGTCAC
The DNA here is from genome assembly GCF_062004578.1 of Staurois parvus. NCBI lineage: Eukaryota > Metazoa > Chordata > Amphibia > Anura > Ranidae > Staurois > Staurois parvus. The sequence continues at coordinate 4,735,121 of NW_028318210.1, read as the reverse complement.
AATTGGCGAGCTCGGGGTGGTCAAGGCACTCTGTGTTTGGGTCCGCAGTTTGAACTGAAGATACTAAATAGAAAAAAACAAATTTTTTTTTTTGTAGTTATCAGGTTACATAAAAGGTTATTTGCACAGGTATGCACTTTATTTTTGATTTGGCACATAAATTGCACATTCATTCAACACGAAACTCCAGCCTACACTTTTTTTTCTCAGGCATACAATGCCGGGCCTTTAATCCTTACCATGGGTCATATGCAGTTACCTTTCGGAAATTGCACACTGACAAAAAACTATATCACCACTCCCAATCTCAGCTAGAATTAGTATATTTGCTAGTAACCTTAAAGGATAATTTCACCTTTGGGAACATGTTACACCTGTTTTTAGGGTGGAACATGTAAGATGTTCCCATAGCCGCAGCTGCCACCCTACACCCCTTCGCCCTCCTTCTGACAGATAGCATGGGGAGACTTCTCCTTGTATTATCTGTCAAATTTGAAAACAGCGCATCATTCATTCATGGACATCCATGAATGAATGAACTGCAAGTCTCGACAGCCTTCGCGGCTGTTGGCTTGTAGTTTTCAGTGAACCACCACAGTGCTGTGGAGTGCCGTGGTAGTTCATTGAATCTTCCTGTCAGTATATCTGCTTGCTCATACATCCCGTATGGCAAGGAGATATTCTGACAGGTCTGCAGGAGACCTGCATGGCATCAGCTATCTACTGATCGCTGGTGCAATGCTTTCCAGGCTTCTGTAGACAAAAATAATAAAGGCACATTTTTCTTGCCTGAAAAAAAATGTGCATTTATTATTTTTGTCTAAAATGTGAACTCATCCTTTAAGTAATAGAACTCTTCTCTCTACTGAAAGAAGCTTATCTTTTTCTTTTAGAGGTTTTTTTTCTGAGATGATTCTCCTATCAAGATTCCTGGCAGCATCAAAACTACTGGAACCCCTTTTGTAGTATTTGGATTGGTTGACTTATTGGTTAAGCCTGGGGGGACTGGACCTGGACTTCATTTGGATAAAGATGCAGGGCTGGCCTGGAATGTTGCTTCAGGGACTGGAGCGCCTGTGCAGGTGCTCACCTTGAGACATGGTCCATCGCATTTAGTTAGCTGCAGGGTGCTATATAGATAAAGGCCCATGGTCTGCTAGCAGCAGAGCCCAGTCCCTGAAGACCTCTTTGGGGGTATGCCCATTCTGGAGGGCAAAGCTAGGCTGAGGTCTCATCCCTTGCATTCTGCCTCCCTTGTGTTCTACCCAGACATCTGCCCTGGGAAGTGCAGGGCTCATACCCTTTAAATCTGCCTCAGGATGCTAGCACTCCTGTGCTTTTGCCACTGAGGGAAACTGGTTGCAATACATTAAACAGTGTATCACAGCCATGGATGAGAGACCCACCCTTGCCACTGACAGTAATCATTGTTTATTGCCCACCAAGAAGGCTCCCCCTCTCCTCCCATGCTGGCAGAACACAATAGAGCTGCAGGAGGCATTCCCTCATCAACGCTGACTGTGTTGATAGGGAATAAAGCGATTTTCTTTCCTTCCACTCGTGGTGGAAGGAAAGAAAATCAAATCCTCTATAGACTGATTATTCTTCTTTACTTGTGGCAACTACAGTACAATTCCCCAATAGCCTATTTTTGAGGCAAAGGTTAGCCAACCAGCTGTATTTTGTCCACTTAAACGGTTTTTGAATTCTTTCAAGCATTCCTTTACCCTGTTTTCTAATTGCAACAAACAAGGGGAAATAAGTATTTTTTAACTGACTTACCCATTGGTTTATTCCTGTTCACCTTGATTTCTGCACTGGCACTGACAGAGTGACTGCCACTGTATGCATTGCATGTATATGAGCCTTCATCTGCAGTCTTGGTGTTCCTTATTATCAAGCTGCCATCATGAGACACATACGTGTGACTGCCATCTGGCTGCACTGGCACACCATTCCTGTAAGAGGCAGACATGTGGGCATATGTCAACTGTAGCAATTCTTAATGATTTGGAAGAAAACTACACCACTGCTGATGTTTGTTATTAAATTGCTAAATGCTTGGCTGTTATGCTGATGCTCTAGCTTCACTACCCTACAGCAGAACTCCAGTCAAAATTATGATTAAAAAAGGTAAAATAATAAAACCTACTTTTGCTGCAATATTTACCTTCAGTCCAGAGATTTCCCTGCTGTACTTTTTCTGTCATTAGATGTTCTAAGTTTGAAGGCCAGCATCATTCAACTCTCTTTCTTGGAGCCCAGATCATCCTAGACTCACGCAAACCTGTGACTGGACAGCGAAAAGAAGTTGCACATTGATAAACTCATCAATGTGTCACTCTCTCTTCCTATCAGCATATGGACTGATTGGCTCCTTGTACTGCTTCTTCCTCTCACACTCCAGCCCTGCTGTACAGGGACTGCAGTAGGCTGATACCAGGTCAAATTGCTTTAGGTAGTAAGTTCCACGAGCAGGGCCCTCACATTCCTTCTGTACTGAAACGTATTGTAATTGTACTTTCTCCCTTATATTGTAAAGCGCTGCACGAACTGTTGGCGCTATATAAATCCTGTATATTAATAAGAATAATAATTCAGGTACCTAAAATGCCTGTATTTAAAAAAAACAATTACATGAAATGACATTTTCATGATTACAGAGCTGCATTTATTTGTGTGTTATATCTGCCTAGAGTTCAGCTTTAACTAAGCCCAAGATGAGTATTCAAAAGGATGCTTTTTTTCTAACTGATCAGTAAAACTCAGCATGTTTTGGAGCATGCATTGCTCCCTCTTCAGAAAACATGTTGCATTGTACCGATTTTAATAAATTTGTGACTTTCGTTTATCTAACATTATTGTGATCCACCTCCTTTCTCTGCACGGTGTGGACCCCCATTATCCAACAGTATGGTTGTTAAGCACGGTACACCCTACCTTGGGATGTGTAGTTGAAGACCTCTTGGAAGTTAGTTGTGAATTCCTGCTATGTAAGCTTGTCAGCTGGGACACAAATTAGTGTTTTGTGAGCCATTTGCCAAGATGAGCTTTTGATTTCAGTTTTCCTGTTCACCTACTGATACTCTTAGATGCACTCTGCCTTTGTTTTTCAGTATAAATTGTGAAAACTGACATTTAAATGAGCAGTACGTCATGGGTTAAACCAGCCCAGGCTATAAAATTCACAGGAAGAGATATAGAAGAGCTGTTCAAGCAGCTGGCACTGGCCAACATGCAGAGTTCTGGTGCAGAAGCAGCAGGCCCTGGCATAGCAGCAACTGGACCTGAAGCAGGTGGTCACAGATCACCAAGCAAGTACCTGCTTGTCCACCACCCAGCCACTTGCTCAGCAGAAATCTACACAAACACAGGTGACCACCTTGCAGGAGAAATAAAGAAATAGCTGAAGCCGGAGGCTCAGTTGGGTCACCAAATGGTGGTGTGGGTCATGATGGACCAGCATCTGAAGTGCCTGCCTGGCAATCTTGAATAAGTCATGAAGACCTCAGATCAGTTTGTAGACATGGTGGAGAGATATACTCGATATACAGTATACTACAATGGTAGAGGATCTACTCAAGCCTGCCAGATGACAGTACCCCATTTGTTCACATACACCAAGGTCTTCTACAGTTTCTAGGAAAGGAGCTCTGCAGAACCCTGGCATTAGCACACAAGATGGCTGAGATACATCTACTTCAGCTCCCCAGGGGTCCACTCCTACACAGAGATTGGGGCATATTCTATGGTACCAGTGTTACTCCTGGGGGCATACCATGGCCCAGTGTCCACTACAGAAGAAAGCAATCTGGAGTTATTCAGAGGGCATTCTTTCGAGTTTAAGAAGTTTGTACCACTTGCCTTGATCTTTAGTGAGAGTCATTTTGAGTGTACTCTGCATGTGAACCACCATCCTGCCAGGGCCTTGCTAGACTCAGACAGCTTGCTTATGCTTGTGCATGCAGGGGTGGGAAGAAGGGACAAGTGCCCTAGGCGCAGCATTATGTGAAGAGGAAGGGGTGCACTGGAGCCGAACTGTCCCACACTAGCCTCAGTAACAGGAACGTCAGCAGGATTTATCCCTGACACACTGTGCGGCCGAGAAGGGAACTTGATTGCTGCTGGAGGGAGAAGCCTGCTCTCTTCTCCCTCCACTAGCAGCATGTGGGTGGGAGAGAGGAGATTACCCACTGAAAACACCTCCTTTGGTGTATAGCATCTGAGAGTCAGTAGACTGCCCTCTTTCATGCTCCCTTGGCCAATGATTGCAGTGAAAGCATGTATGTGTGTGTAATCATCTGCCCCCCCTCATTTGGCATGCCACGCTTGTTTCAGTACATCCAGCCCAATGAGTTCTGTGAAAGGTCAAAGCTGTAGAGAGCTGAGTTACAGCAATCCTGGAAGTTAATAGCTGCATGGAGGAACTGATCTGAGCCTCTGCTCTCTACTGCAGTCACCGGAAGGAGAGAGCACATCTTCCCTTACCTACTGCCGATTGTTGTGGGTTAGATTTCAGCAGAGGAGAACTTACATCAAACAGGCTGATAGCATGTAGTTCAGGAAGGGAGTCTTGGAAATTCAGAATGCAGGGAGGGGGGACTGGCAGAGAAAAGCATCACACAGGGATAAGGAACATTGACACTATTCCTGAACTGCTTCCTCATCTTATTATTACTAATTGAAGTTAACAACAGCCAATGTAAAGCAAACCTGACATGAAACAGAGAAGCTGTTACTCATTTTTTTTTCTGAAATGTTAGTTGCCTGGTTGCTATGTTGACTGCATTGTTCTGATTCAGTGGGAGAATAGAGACTGGGGTATCTGAATTTTTTGTCCCGGTCTGGACCTGATGAAGCCCCTGATCAGCTCTACTGGCTGGGGCTGAAGGCTATGTTTAAGAGATACTGTGCTTCTTTCCTCATTTACCAGTTTACTGCAGCAGTGTCACACTTTAAAAACAACTTGGTAACTCTACCTATAAGTGATGTACCATTTGAGTGCATTGCAATGGACCTGATTGGTTCCCTGCTGAAGTTGACCCGAAGATGCCTATACTGGTAGTTCTTTATTATGTGACTAGATGTCCTGAGGCTGAACCTCTCAGAAATACTTCATCTAAGGTCATTCCACTGGAGTTGATGCATAAGTTGCCAAAAACAGGATTTCTCAAGGGGATTCTGAATGACCAGGACACCGCTTTTATGCTAGAGGGGATTGCAGATTTGTGCAAACTCTTCCAAAATAAACAGCTGCCGACTTAAATCTATTACCCACAGACATGACCTGGTTGAGAGGTTTACAAACTCCTCTTAAAAGGGTAGTACAGAGAAATTGGAAGGACTGGAATTACTTACTTCCTGTGCTGCTATTTGCCATATAAGAGAACTCTCCCAAGCAGCCACAGAATGTTTACCATTTAAATTAGTGTATAAACAGAGGTCCTGTGGATTGCTTCATTTAGTGAAAGATAAATAGGATAGTAATACCACTTCCCTAAAAACAATGATAGAATATATCTTTCAAATGCGAGAGATGATCACTAATGTGATGTCATTAGTAAAATAATGTTTACTAATGGCTAGTAATCAATGTCATTCACAGAGTAAATGGTCTAGCTCAACTGTGTTGGTCCCAACCAAGGTGTCTAATTTTGATGTGTATCCCATGCCCTGGGTGGATGAACTGATAGATGTTGGGACCCGCTCAATACAGCACCACGCTGCACCTTGCCAAAGGGATAATGGTAGATACACTTGGCCAAGTAAGCCAGGGAGACCATTTCATTCTCCACTCCTGAGAGACAATTTTAGCATAAAAGAATGTCATTTGGACTACATTTTACCACTGCCACCTTTCAAAGGGTAATGGATAAACTATTTTACCCTCACCAGAAATTCACCTCAGTCTACCTGGATGACATTGTCTGAACCCTGGGAAGATGGGATTCCCAATCTGTGCTAAAAATAACAGTGTTCGGTTCTTTAAAAATGGGGGGTTTCACTATTAACCCTGAGAAATTGGTAGGAAGGAGGCAAAGTACCTGGGGTACATTGTGGGGGGGTAAAGCCCTAACTGAACAAGAGTTAAGGCATACAAGATTGGTCTATTCCACTAATGAAGAAACTGGCCCAAACTTTCCTGAGCATAGTTAGGTACTAGTGGCGATTTGTCCTTAACTTTTTCAGTTGAACAGCTAGTGTTCCAAAAGGCAGGTAGTAGTAGGTGAATGTTTAATGGAACGCTGAAGCCAAGGAAGCTTTCCTGAAGCATAAGGCTGCAATATGCCAACATCCAATGTTAGTTGTCTTGAATTTTGTCAGAAAATTTATTGTATAGACAGACAATTCAAGTGAGTTTGGGAGGAGTCTCGAGGGTAATATGGAAGGGGCTCTCATTGTTTTCCTCAGCAGAAAGTCGCCAGCTGCCAAAAGAAATTAAGCAGTGGTGGAGCAAGAGTGCCTGAGCATAAAATAGCTCTATGTTTGGCAGCAGATCCCGCTTGCCTTGACCGTGCCCTATTGACCTATATGAGACAAAACAACTGTGGGTATAGGATTATAACTTTTTGTTTGTTTGTTTTTGTTTTTTTAATGGTTGAACTAGACGGACTTTTGTCTTTTTTCAGCCAGACTATGTAACAGTATTTATCCGTTAGGGTAAACCAGGTTATTAAAAAATTAGCAATAAGAAATATAACTCACCTTGACCACTGAACATTGATATTGTCACCTTTCACTATACATTTCAATGAAGCCTCTTCACCTTCTAACACAGTGACACCACTGGGCGGCTCAGTGATTTTTAGTTCCCCTGTAGAATTAGAGACATTTCTCACTACCTCATCTGAATTCAACAGGAATTTTCTTGCAATAAACTCAAACCAGTAAAGACAATTATACAACTAAGCATTACATTACCAATGCACATAACCATGGACCACTTAAGGTGGATTTTCTTGGTACGAGGCAACTGAAATAGCCCTATCACAGTTGTTCCTCTGCTACCAGAAATCACTAAATTTTACCTGTAGAAACAGGTGTAAATAGCTATATTTGTGATCTCAAGGACATCTGCATTTGCAGGACATCTGCCCTGTACAAGTTTGCAAAAAGTAGAATGTCTGACTAACCTCTGATTTTTAATTGGATTTGTTTAAAGTCTCTGCGATGTCCATTAGTAGTGGCACATGTATACAATCCAGCATCTTCTGAGCTTACACGACTGATCACCAGTGAACCATCTGCTTGTTTTCTGTATCTGGAATATATGAGTCAGGTAATAGCAAACATTTTAATATGTACCTAAAAAGAAAGCTTAGTTTCAATAACAAATTGTTTAAATTCATAACCAAGCAAGGAAGAGAGTATTGTCAAAAACACTTACAGAAAGGGTTAAAAAAAAGGGGGGGGGGATAGCTTGTCCTATCTATAGAAGTCATACAGAAAAAAAAGACAGAATAAATTGACTTTCATAGTACCCCATGCACATGGTACCCCACCTGGTACTGTGCATTCGTACTGGTACAGGGTTGTTTTAAATGCAACTTTTAGGCAGGCTCATCAGCAGCTGGTTGTTGCAGCTACATATACCAAGCCCTTGGAATAGGCCAAAAGAAGGTATTTGGCTTACTGGGCACTTTTTTGTAAAGAAAAACTGATCAAGAATTTTTGGTTCATCATTTATTACAAATATTCTCAATATAAGCTTTTTCAGACAACTAGTTTTGTCATTTTACCTTGCGGAAGGCAAGGGCAGTCCATCTTTTTGCCATTCTACCATTGTACTGGGAGATATGTGCAAATGACAAGATAATCGTGCCCGATGACCAAGATTTGCTTCCACCTCAATGGGACCAGTCACAGATGTCCTAAACATAAGGAGGAAAAAATACTTATTTTATTATTTATAAAAAAAATAATAGTCAAATGCTGTCGTTCTCTGTAGTGAATTCTTATTTCATGCTTCAGGAAACTTTGGAAAGGTAGGCTTACTGCACTTGTAGATAATGTAATTTCTCTTTGCACTACCTTGTTAAAGTAAAACGTTTTTTCATTGGCAAGGATAATTTCAAAATTGTTGGATTAGTATACAGCTCGCTTACCTTCTCCCAGAGTGCACAGAATGACTACTGTGCAAATTTTCTCTTAACACATGAGCAGTAGAAGAGCCTGCCCTTCGAACATCTTCATTTCTCCCTCTGGCAATTTCATGTGTTTTACGACCTTCATGTGTCACAGTTCCTGCAAAGCCACAAAGCTTAATTGTTATGTGTAGTGGGCTGTGTCATGATGTTGTCATGACGTCTGCTAATCTGAGTTACATCTAAAATGAAACCTCATCACAACTTTAAAAATTCTGAAAAAGGTTCAATAAACTGTGTAAAGAAATAGACCACAGAGATTGACATAACAAATAAATATTTTCAAGCTGAGTTGGGCAATTGTTAATATAACCTTTTGTTTACCTACATTTGGGAATTCTATGAAAATTATATTTTTGAAATTTGATACTGTTCCTATATAGTGTAACAGAGTAGTAGGTGGCAATTAATAAACACACCCCTCACTTGAAGCCGCACTGTGTGTGTTTCTTTATGGTTGCCATTTGAAACCATACAGGTGTAGGTTCCGGCATCTTCAGCTTGGACATTGTTGATCACAAGAGAGCTGTCTGATTGGTAGGTGTGCCTAGAAGAAAACCATAAGGTCAGTAAAATGTTCATTTGACTTTTTGGGAATGGCAACAGGGAAATATGCTTGTTTTATTTGTCCATTATATACTGTTTATTTGATATAAAATGGGTTAACCTCATGCAGCAAATAAAAAAATATCTTAAAGGAACTGACCCAGAACAAATATTCAGATACAGGAGTATGCCTGCATGTGTACCTTTGTCCCGTCTAGTGCTCCCTGAGATCCCCAAAACCTAGGCACTCTATATTAAAAGAAAAGTGACCATCATCCATGTTCACCAGCTTTGGCATGCTACCTTTTGGCTCACATGCCCTACTGTTGACTCATCCCTATCATGTGCAATCTTAATAACCAATCACAGGTATGTACAGAGACACTATACAATTGTTTTAAGAGCTTCGGGCAGCATCCTGAACCTTTCATAAATGCTTTGTAAATACTTGCTGTACATGAAGCTTTTTTTTGAAGTAGAGATCACAAGCTAATGGTAAATAGCTTTAGGCCTCATACATATGTTCTCTGTTTAATGTTATCCTTTTAGTACTAGTCTGAAGAACATTAGATTTAGAGTATTGATGACCCACTGATTTTAATAACTTGCATTTCTGACATTAATATTTTGTGCCACTGACCTGGAGGCAAATGCAACTCAGGAAAATCAAAACTCCATATGTGCATACATTTTTTAAAGATAAAGGGTCAGCATAACAACCAATTAACCTTTGAAAAGGATACAAGCAATGACAACCCCTGTATCTCTCTAACTATGCATATACAGTACTTTAACGCCCCCTGAAGTTCCATTCCAGAACAAACACTTAGAAGGCTTTTAGCAAGCTTTATCTACTGAAACTTGTTAGAAGTCTACTGAAGCCTTTTTTTTTAATAATTTTTATGTCAACCTTTTGTACACTAGAAATGTTTAAGGGGGTAAGAATTAGAATAGGTACTGGATCACAAGTGAATATTACCAGCAGTCAGGTACAAAAAGTTTGCAAAAAAGCAGTTACAACCCACAGGATTCATATTGCTGTTTAGTTAATGTTTGGTGCTGTTTTACCCGACTGCTTTATTCAACATAGAATTACTGTATCACCGAGTTATGAAAAAAAAAACTGACCTGGTTGAGGACACAGGACTTCCATCTTTCTGCCATTCCACCCTGGGGAAAGGGTAATCACTCACTCTGCACAGCAGACGGACAGTTTGTCCAATCAATGACTCCATAGATGATGATTCTGCCTTGTTCAAGATTATTCTAAGAGGTAAAGGAAAATGGACTTTAGATGTCACAAAAAAACTATATAAGGATAGATCACCCTCACAGTTATATCAAGCAAAACGTAGAGTGAGTTGAAATATATTGTGTTTTGTGCATCTTAGTAATCTGTACAACAGGTGTATCCAACCTTTTAACTGTCCTGGGCCACATTGGAAGAGAGATTGCTAACTGATTTTCAGTTAATGAACACTGATATAGGTAATGTCCCCATCTGAGTTATAAAACTTCCTTTTATTAAAATTATTTTTTATTATAGAAGTAAAAGAGGGAAACAAAATGAATGCAATATTTGACTCTGTTGTTTGTAAACTAACACATCAATATCTGGTTTGATGGATGTAGTAGCCTTTCACAATGAATTTCCAAAGTGACCAACAGATATTTTGGTTAGAATTTTGCCTTCGTGTGCTTCACCCTGGAAAATAGCTGCTCCAAAATATAGATGCTGCTGAAAACTGATGATCTGAACAAGGTGTGATTGTGAAGAGATGGATATTTTTCTTTGGGAAGATAAAACGTATAAAAGTCCAGTAAAGGGACACTGTCAATTTTTTTTTTCTCTGGTTGCATGTGTTCACTTAGCAATTTTACAAGAAATTAAAAAAAAAAATCAACATTTTTAAGTAGGTTTAGGATTTTGTGTTGGGCCACATTCATAGCTGTCTTGGGGCACAGGTTGGACACCTCTGTTGTACAATATTATTACATGCCTTACAGTCTCCCTCCTTCTGTATAATAAAAGAAAAAACTTAGGATAAAATACCTGTAAAGGGAAGAATGGCGAGATGTGTCTTCTACTTTGGGTGCATATTGGCTTTGATCAGTGGATGGACCAGATATTCTGTAATCTATACTGCTCTCATCCAAATCATGCCCAGCAAGAATACGGCCTTCTGTGTCTCCATCAAGAGTTTTAACAATTCCTCGATGTTGTCCTCCTGGCACATGTCCCAAACCTACAGATTCATCAACTCCTGGGTTTTCATGTGATAAGCGATCCCACTTCATTCCCCTCTTACGGTATCGATATTCTATTCCAGTTGTCCTCCCTGAGATTTTTTGGCAAGCGTTAACGCATTCCTCTTCACTGCCAAAATTATTTTTATTGCCGTGGCAACCACCGTACCAAAAACGATTACATTTGCCAACATCTGCGACAAAGTACCAGCGAGTAGTCCAGTCACTGCAAGGGCCCAGAGCACTTGATAGAAGACACATTGTTGGATATGCTGGCAGAAATAAGATTAGAATATGAATATGACCATTTAGAGTCATTTGGTGCACACAAGGCTAGTGTAAGCAAAGGTTCAACTCTGTAGTTTACCTCTGATATGTGCATTGTTTGGGATACTCCTGTAGCACAATCTTTGCATTCTGCACAAACTGGGCTATCATTTTACAGTTGATTTCATGCTTGGGGAAAAAAAACTTCAGCTTGCTGAAAATTTGATAAATACCTTTGATATCTGATGCTCTAGAATAAATGTAAATTGTTTCTCTCACAACACCTAAAAGACTATTCTTATGAAAGTGAACCTTTGCCTAAGCTGTGGACACTAAAGTATTCATATAGCCAGGAAATGACATGAGTTTAGTTAGTGGTTTGGGCAAGTAGATGTTTTGTTTGTTTTATGCTATGACTTGCTTTGCAAAGCCATCCTGCATTGAAATTGTTTATTTGCTGCCTTGCTGAATAAAAGTGTGAAACTGATCCTGGGTGTCCCTGTCTTGTGCATAGTTTACCATAGTGCGTTTTAATGAAGAACAGATAGTAACTCCTGGGCAGTCAGAGTGCACTTACGATAACTGGGTTTACTGTGACATCCTTCACCCAGGGGACCAGAAGCTTTTCTGATGTTGTCAAAGCAGCATCCATATTGGGAGGTTCTACATTCTTCAGACGGCATCTAAATCCACAAACAGCAAAAGCTATTAACTATATAAGCACAACCCTAAGGCTCTTGTATTATGGTCCTTTATTCCTGTACACATAAGGATTGATTTATATATTGGAGCATTGGGAAAATAGAAACCTTGTTAACTAACATTCTGATGGTTTCTTTTTTATTTTATCCTTCAAATAAAAAGTCAAAAAGTCTAAGGCCTGAAAGGCACAACAACTAATTTTCTTTTACCAGTTTTCACAGTCCCTTATGTTATAAACTGCTTTCTCAGTTTATACCAATACAAGAACGCACAGTTATAATTTTTAACAAAGTACCATACAGTATTTTTATGGCTATGGATAACTCACAAATCCTCTCACTCCCCCATTACTATGTATCCTACATAGACTCATAGTGGTTTAACTTGATACATAAACATGTGTCAGATAACAATGATGTTTTTTATTTAATTAATATTAATTTCACTGCACTTTATTACATGGCTTTGAATGCTCAGATATAGTACTGTATTCCATTTGAAAGAGCACAAGTCTACTTACCTATTTTGAGAACTGAACCATCATTCATGCAGCTCATCTATCTGCTACAAGCCAAAATATTTGCAGACAAATTAATGAAATACTTTTTAACTTTAATGATCTTCTAGAACTTAAAAAAAAGTTTGGCCAAATGCAGATTCACAGCAAATCTGGCTGAACAAAGGTGAATGGATGTTCACTGTGTATGGCCAATTTGAGCCACTAAATAAACCAAAGCATCCATTCTCTGGTAAAGGGATCCTTTGTAAAGAAGGTGAATTAGTGACAGGTTCAAAGAGGGCAGCAGATTCACTCCCATCTACACTCCCTTCCATAGTACAAGTCATCTGGACCAGGAAGGCAAACATGACTCTTTGTAATCATATGGTTCACAGCTATATTGATGCACTGTGTAGTCTTAAGGCAGAATTTAACCTGGACTTAACTATGTCTAAGATACATCTATTATGATGCAAGACTTGGAAAAAGCCAAGCATGGTAGCAATTTAGGTTATTCTCATTGACTGGCCCATTTGCTCAGTGACCTTCTGTTACCAAGGATCCTCTGCATCATTACAGCAATAAGGCTGTGCAATATGTGGTCATGCTCCTATTACTGGTCGATTTGCTTTGCAATCAGATGACCTGTACTCTAGAATGGTGTGTAGGTGGGCCTACTATCTTCTCTGTAATGAGAGTGAATTGTTAAGGTGTCCAAAGGATCCCTGAACCAGGTAACTTGCATACATACTGGGTAAGTAACTCAAGGTATTGAAGCAAGAGGGTCAGCATAACAGCCAGGCATCTAGCATCCAGAGAATGATAAATAATGGTAGCCTGCATGTTTTTCCCAGTAAAAGTTCGCTTTAATGACTTACAAGCAGCGCCATAACAGTACCTGAGTCTGTAATGCATGATCTCATCTTAACAAACATATACATTATATGTGTATTTAGTTGGCTAAAGATAAAAAAAGGTAGCATCATGAATGCACGTACTTGAGGGTCAGCTCTTGGGTTCCTTTCACTGGGACATCCTTCATTGTTATAACCCTGGGCAGGTGTCACCCTATCTGGGCAGCAGCTATATCTACAACAAAATAATAAGCCACAATCAAAGATTCTCTGTTTAGTGTGTTATGCTCCATTATCCTTATCCTGATTAACAGAACTGGCACATCCAATCACTTTTAGTGGTCTGTACTAAATGGATAAGCAGTAATTAGCAAACAGATTTTTACTAGAATATTGTATGATCAGTCTACCGAAACTGGTATTTTGTATGGTTATCAATTTATTTTAAATTGCAGAAGGAACAGAACATTTGCACAGAGGGAAAAAAAATGGAGTCTTTTCAAAAACAAGATTTTCTTTATTTAACTGATATTTGTTGGGATTGGCATTAGAAAGCTACAGTTTGCCCCCACACCCCAGGGTGTGTATCCATGTCAACTATGGTTCACAGGAAGTGGGTTGAAAGACACCAGCCACTATTCAACCCGTAACAGGAGCAGCAATGGTCATGGTTACATATACATAGTTAGTCTGGTTGAAATAAGACAAACGTCCATCTAGTTCAACCAAAAAAAGGGAAATAAATGTTTATACAATCCTATACCCACAGTTGATACAGAGGAAGGCAAAAAAACAATAAAGCATGATCCTGTTTTCTCCAGCGGGATAAAAATTCCTTCCTGATCCCCCAAGATGCAATCAGATATTCCCTAGATCAACTATACCTATAAATGTTAGTATTCAGTTATGAGATGTACATTCAGGAAAGAATCCAGGCCTTTTTTTTAAACAATCTAGAGCTGGCCAGAACTGGCTCTTGAGGGAGTCTATTCCACATTTTCACAGCTTACTGTGAAGAAGCCTTTCTGTATTTTCAGATTAAGTCTCTATTCCTCCAGACGCAGAGTACCCCCTTGCCCGCTGTGATGATATTAAAGTGAAAAACTCTACACCATGTTCATGTTGATCATATCCCCCCTAATCTCCTCTTCTCAAGTGAGAATAAATTCAGTTCCTCTAATCTTTCCTCATAGCTGAGCTCCTCCATGCCTCTTAATAGTTTGGTTGCCCTTCTCTGTACTTTCTCCAGTTCCCCAATGTTTTTTTTTTGTGTGAATTGGTGCCCAAAACTGAACTGCATATTCCAGATGAGGTCTTACTAATGATTTGTACCGGGGTAATATGATATCTCTCTCTCTGGAGTCTATACCTCTTATATTACAAGAGAGGATTTTGCTCACTTTAGAAACCGCAGCTTGGCATTGAATGCCATTATTAAGCTTGTGATCTACCAGAACCCCCAGATCCTTCTCCACCATTGATTCCCCCAGTTGTACCCCCCTAGAATGTATGATGCATGCCTATTCTTAGCCTTTAACCATGTGATCAGCTGTGTCCAATGACACAGCAGATCACAATGTAAATACAGTTGCTGGTTATCGGCTGCAATTTCCTCACACTGTCGCAAAATATATTAACAAAAAATGTCAACTCTATTATTATTGCAAGAAGTTAATACTTGCATAATGAAGTACTTTGGGTTTTATATTACTATATTCTATCTCCATATACATATTTATTTTATCTATATTAATTGGTTTTAACAATGAATACATATTGGTATATATTATGGATATTATGTTTTCAAAGTTATAAATAATTAGTTTGAGTTCATTATATTACGTCTGTATGCTACAGAAGAAGTTAGATAATTAAGAAATCTCTGTCAGCACCTGTGGTGGTGAGCTCTTAATCCACAGCTTGGGGTTCCCCGGGGCGTGGAGTCTAAGCCCCAGCCTGCTTGTTCACCAGAGCCCCTGATGGTGGGGATGGACTTGGAACAGGCTGGAACCAGGTTGCGGCCCCCAGGTACACCCAGCTGTTGTAGAAGAGACCACTAGTGGGAGCAGGGTGCAATGAGAGTAGACTAGGAGATCCAGAAGACAAGCCGAAGTCGGGACAAGCGGAAGACAAGCAAGGTCAGGAATGAAGCTGGGGTCGGTACACAGGTGGACAATGTAGGAGAGAAGTCAGGGACAAAGCCGGGGTCGGTACACTGAACCACTAGACCGGATACTTGGAAGCCCACTGGGGAGCATAGACAACAAATGTTGCTCAGGCAATGTGGGACAGACTGAGCATGTCCTAAATAGACAGGCAGACAAGGAGGCGGGCCAGGACGTGATGAAAGGGAAGAACATAAAACCCAGGGAATACCAGCCGGTGCCCATAAGTGAGCAGAGAGACACACACATGTGAAGGAAACACAAACAGCAAGGAAGTAAGACAAAGCAACAGGAGGCTGCAGGCTAACTTGTGACAATCTCAGTACAAATGACCTCACCGAATGTCTGTAAGATGTATAGGTAGAATGTTTTTTTCCTTTCTCCAGAATCACTTTGGTAATGCATTATTTTCAGTGACACTGGTCCAAGTTTGTCTAACCAGTTCTATCACCTCTTAAATTTACAGTTTTTACTACAAGCAAGGTTTAAAGGTCAACACAGTGTGAGAAAACGCCAAAACTATTCCTAATCCTATACTGCCCACTTCATGTGATTAGGAAAGAAAATGATATCTAGTGTGACATCAATATTAGGCAAAATAAGCAATGCCCACCTAGTTTTTTGGGGAGATAAAAGTTAAGAAATGGACAGAGATGAACACAAGAGAGGAGGCAAGAAAACAGAGACACACAGAAACACACACATTAGCTGGCAAAACAGCTGACATCACTGATACCAGAGAAAATATTGGTAATGTATAACTTTCATTTTTCTGCAAGCAGTTTGTACCAGCATTTTACCTCCAGCTAAATCATTTAGTCTGATATATGGATAGCACCGGAGTTGATGTGAAATGATTTTAACTGTAGTATTAATATTTCAATTCTCTGGGGGGAGAATTCTCTTTTAAATATCCCCGAAGCTAATTTCAGCTTCTAGTCAATGGTTTATCTGGGTATACATGACAAAGTAGACAACTTAGTGGAACATTTGATTTGCCAAGGTACACGTTGAGTTTTGAATATTTGGTTGTAGAGAGATCACGTGATCGATTTGCATAGCTGTTGTCATATGCTGCGGAGTCACTGAGAGTTTTATACTCAGCATTTCTAGACAGTTGATTTTAATTCATTAATATTTAAAAATAATTGCTGGTTCGAATTTGTAACCATTATTTTGGATTAGATCATTGTACTGCTATTTTAATTTTTTTTATTATTTATCATCAGTTATTATAATTTATTACCATTTTGCACTGATTTTTATTATTAACAAATATATATTTTTGCACATTATTGCTTTTTATTCAATCTTCAAATTAGCGCAAATAAAGACCTCGGATTATCAGTTGATTTATGAAACCTAGTATGGAATTTCCTTAAGTCCAGATCCTTGCCTGTTTTCATAAATTATATATTGATTATTTTCTCAGAGCTAAAGTTCTGACCCAGCCCTTGTCCTTGAAAAATATGCTCTCTTAAAGTTCAGTGTGTTTTTTTCTTTCCAGTATGTGTTTGTTGCTCACACCTTACCATGTTATGGTTACTGCTACCCAGATGTTTTTATATTAACATTATTAATAAGCTCTGCATGGTTTGAGATTACCTGGTCCAGCAGAGCATCATTTCTGTTTGGGGCCTCTATGAACTGTCCCATAAAATTGTCTTGTAATAGGTTTAGACATTTTTGTCCTTTAACTGTTCCAGCAGTGCCATTTTGCAATCATAATTGATAATTAATAATTAAATCATAGTTCTCTTTATGCACCAAAGCTTCCAATTCACCTATTTCCATGGCAAACTTCTGCCATTAGTGAACAAACACTTTAATTTATTATCACATTTTGCTTTTGTGTTTTGCATATCTTTTTAAGTAGTACACATAGTACTATAATTTCCAATAGTTATTTGTAACATGGAAACCTTCTTCCACCCTCCATTAATGTCTGACTCCTAACTGACCTGTCCCTCCCATTGAATTCTAGTTCACCCTCCCCTCTCAATCCTAGTGGTAAGTCTGCTGGGGTAGTGCCAAAGAGGGGGTGATTGTTTTTTCTTTTAAACTGGAATTCCACATACCCTATAGCAACTACACAGAGTTTATCATTCACAGTCTGGATAAAATAACAGTATATCCACATCTCACTGATTGTTATATGCCCCATTTTTAAATTATATAGTGCAGATGCTGATGTGGTCATAAAAGTGTATGATTATGTGCATACCTTGTTCTCCTGCAATCATTGTTGGGAAGAAAATTGTCATCTGTTTCTGGAGAGCGGGCTGTAAAGATAGGTATACAAACATCTCATAATTCTTACAAGGGATTACTTACATAAGTTAAAAAAAAAAAAGAAACAAAAAAGAAGTTTCACATTTCACCAGACTTCCAATAGATGTGCTAAATAAGAGAAGGCCAAGGTACCATGTAAGCCAGAGGAACTAAAGCTAAAAAATATGCAAGTACTTACTTGGATAGTCCTGCTTGAATCGTGTTAACACAAATTGATCTGAGTTATCATATCCCCAGGTATCTTGCATACTGGGAACATCTACAAACAGAGACAACACATTATAATTACAGTGTAAGATAATACCAACCAGGGGTGGACTGACCATTTGGAAACTCGGTTGGAAACTCAGGCACTGCCTGAGGGCCCGGGGTCAGTAGGGGGTCCCATGAGATGCCCTTGGTACCTTTTTCATAGGCTTTTTTGAGTTTGGGAAAGGACACAGGGGCCCCATGATCCCCTATTGCCCGGGGGCCCCATGAGTTGTCAGTCCGCCCCTGATACCAACCACCACCACCTGTAACATTTAAACTGACTATACACATGGCAAACCAATGGAGTGATTGTACTTTCAATTCCATTTTTGTTGAGGGCTCAAAACTATCAAAGACATAGGAGTAGATTGACTAAAACTGGAGCACTCAGAACCTGGGATATCTGTGCATGGTAACCAATCAGCCTCTAACTTAAGCTTTCTCTATTAAGCTTTGGCAAAAAAAATGGAAGCTGATTGGTTTCTTAACAGAGTTGTACCAGCACCAGATTTTGCACTCTCCAGTTTTAGCAAATAATCCCCATAGGATGGTGGTTTCAACTGATCCCAAGGAAATGAGATTGAAATTATCTGATTAAACTAGGCAGAAAATCAGATTGCTTTCCATGACATTGCCTCCTTTTTTACCATTTTTGGTAAATTTTTTGCCCAGTTTCACCTTTACAATCAACTTTCACCTTTACATTCAACCAAATTCTAGTGGTTGATCAAACTCAGGCATAGTATATTGTGGTAGAGTCCTTAGCTTCTGGCAATTACTTGCAATCTTATTTTTGATTCCCAGTGGCTCAAAATGGTTGAAATAAACTACATTTGCAACAATTATGGCCAGCCTCAGAAAAAATCCTAGATATACAAGTAGGGATTTTCCATTTCATGGGACAAGAATCATTTTAACTAGCTACACCACAACTGGCAGCTCTACCCAAGAGGTTCATGAGCTGCAAAACACCCCTCACATTATCATGAAACGTAAGCCCAGCAATTCTGCACAGAAACACCATTTCTACATTACTTCTACTTGCATCTATACCTGATTCTTTCAGTCATAAAACCTAAACTTATGAATGTAGGTAATGACAAGGCCAAAGACTGATCAGTCAATTGTCTTTAAAATACCCCAAACTCCTTCATAGCAATGGACATACAGATTTAATTCCAGGTCTGTTATTATCAAGGATTAACCTATGAACAGTAGCACAAAAACAAGCTAAACTTACGTTGTTTGTGATAACAAGGCTGCATATTACAGCTCTCAATAACACCTGGCCTTTCAGGCTCATAGGCTTCACAAGTCTCTGGTTCATAGAAGTTTCTGTCATTGTCAGCGCAAACCACTTGACGTTTTCTTATGCCATTATTGCAGCTTTTAGAACACTATACAGTGAATATAAGCACGGCAGACATTCATAAAATGTTTTAATAGTCAAGAAATTAAGAGTGAATCAATGCAACACACCAAGAGTTATTAGAGACTGTTATGACATACAGACTGTAGTAGATGCTATTAAGGGCCTTAAAAATTACATGGTCAAACCATCTAGGTTTAGCAAATTAATATCCCCTATCAGGCGACTGAATTGCAAAATAATAAATTGGAAATTATATATATATATATATATATATATATATATATATTAGTAATAACTAAAGATATAATTGCAATCACAAGTTGAATGCTATAAAAAAAATACATGTGCAATCACTACATGCAGTTACCACTATATCCTTTAAAGAATTAAATGTGAATTTCAATCATTTCAACCACCAATATTTGCAACCAAGCTAGAAGATATTTATTTTACTATGCTTGGACCAAAATAAACAGTTTTAGAAGGTGTTATGCAATGTTTCAAATGGTCTTGAATGCGTACTACCAATGTTATACATGCTCACGTTATCAGTCAACAGCACTTTACGTGAGGACAACGTCTGTCGGGATTCCTGCAGATCGTTGCTCCCAGAGCCACTGCTTATTAGTTAGTTTATAACATTACCAGCATGGAGCTCTTGTGAGTTAATTCAATTTGGTAGTGAATTTGACACAGTGTGGTGGTGTTTTAAAAGCACAAATATTTATAAAGATAACAAGGACTTATATTTGCATTTATTCGTGGATATTTAAACATGGACACATTGTCACTCAAATATTAGTGATTACGGATATATGATATATAATTGATGAGATTTAAGATATAATTGTTGCACTTGTTATATCATATATATTTTTTTACATATTAGTATTTTGGCACATTAAGATTGTGTTTGGTAGATAAGGTCTGCATTTTGGATGCGATATAATCGCATCCTGAGGAGCGCTTGTCTAAAGATATTTGCAGTTTACTATTCTTGGTTTCCAAGTATTAGCTGCTCCTCACTTCCCTTTAATTTTTTAAGAGTGTATGTATGTCCATTGGCGTCATCTAAAACTAAGATACATATTCTTATTTCTTATTTCTAAGCTCTAATTCACAGTGAAGGTTGGTTGTGATGGGCTACTGCACATATAAAGCAGCACATATTAATAGGAACTATTTGCTGTATAAGATAGTTTATATAATTGGCTTTATGGTGGAACTGCACAAAGTTTGGGAAACACTGCTCTACTGACAAAGGATTGAATAATTGATTGACCTTTTAGTCTACAGAGGTAAGAAAATCTACATCTTGAAATGTGAAATCCATGTATACTAAAAGTGTATGATATATAAAAATAACATTTCTCACCAAGCCCCACTCTCCAATGTGCCAGCCAATTTCCTGAACACAGTTTTCACCATAACACAGCTGGCTGTCTGAAGGCTTGACCTGATGTGTACAAGCTGTGTCCTGAACGATGGCGCCAGTGTCTGTTCGGCAAGTTACTGTTCGTTTCTGTATTCCTTCTCCACATTCTGCTGAGCACTGGAAGACAATACCTGATTTTTAATAACATATATATTTTTATTTTTTTAAAAATCATGACACGAGAAATCATAGTAATAAGAGAAACAAAGCAAGAGATGGAGAAAGATAGATAGGTAAATACCATTAAATAGCATAACTTTGTAGCGCCAAACCTGAAACACCCCAAAACTTAAACAGCTGTATGAAGAGAGAACTGAGAGTGACAACATCATGTCTTTTGTTCCTAGCTTTTGTCATATCGATAGAATTTGTGAAAATGAATAATAAAAAAACATGAGAAGATGTAAATACACTGCTCAAAAAAATTAAAGAAACACTTTGAAAACACATCAGATCTCAATGGGGAAAAATATCATGCTGATATCTATACTGATATAGACCAGGTAATGTGTTAGAAATGTAAGGATGCCCCATCGTTTGATTTTCCGGGTGTCTTTGAATTCAATCCTTTGTAGGTTGATAATTTTCCATCAAAGTGAAAAAATGATGCAGCAAGCTAGTCCTTTTTGCTGAAATTTCATTGCACCAACTCAAAATGGTACTCAGTTTGTATGGCTCCCATGTGCTTGTATACATGCCTGACAACGTTGGGGCATGCTCCTAATGAGACGATGCATGGTGTCCTGGGATATTTCCTCCCAGATCTGGACCAGGGCATCACTGAACTCCTGGATAGTTTGAGGTGCAACTTGGCGTTATCGGATGGACCAAAGCATGATATCCCAGAGGTGTTCTATTGAATTTAGGTCAGGTATGTGTGGGGGCCATTCAATAGTATCAATTCCTTCATCCTCCAGGGACTGCCTGTATACTCTCACCACGAGGCCGGGCATTGTCGTGCACCAGGAGGAACCCAGGACCCACTGAACCTGTGTAGGGTCTGACAATGAGTCATCCCGATACCTAATGGCAGTCAAGGTGCCATTATCTAGCCTGTAGAGGTCTGTGTGTCCCTCCATGGATATGCCTCCCCAGACCATCACTGACCCACCACCAAAACGGTCATATTGAACGATGTTACAGACAGCATAACATTCTCCATGGCTTCTCCAGACCCTTTCACGTCTGTCACATGTGCTCAGGGTGAACCTGCTCTCATCTGTGAAAACACAGGGCACCAGTGGCAAACCTGCCAATGCTGGTGTTCAATGTCATATGCCAACCGAGCTCTATGGTGCCGGGTAGTGAGCACAGGGTCCACTAAAGGATGTCAGGCCCTTAGGCCACCCTCATGAAGTCTATTTCTGATTGTTTGATCAGAGACATTCACACCAGTGGTCTGCTAGAGGTCATTTTGTAGGGCTGTGGCAGTGCTCATCCTGTTTCTCCTTGTACAAAGGAGCAGATAGCGGTCCTGCTAATGGGTTAAGGACCTTCTACGGCCCTGTCTAGCTCTCCTAGAGTAACTGCCTGTCTCCTGGAATCTCCTCCATGCTCTTGAGACTGTGCTAGGAGACACAGCAAACCTTCTGGCAATGACACGTATTGATGTGCCATCCTGGAGGAGTTGGACTGCCTGTGCAACCTCTGTAGGGTCCAGGTATTGCCTCATGCTACCAGTAGTGACACTAACCCTAGCCAAATGCAAAACTAGTGAAAAACAGTCAGAAAAGATGAGTAGGGAAAAAAATGTCAGTGGCCTCCACCTGTAAAACCATTCCTGTTTTGGGGGTCAACTCATTGTTGCCCATCTAGTGCACATGTTATTAATTTAATTAACACCAAAGCAGCTGAAACTGATTAACAACTCCCTCTTCTACTTAACTGACCAGATCAATATCCCAGGAGTTTCATTGACTTGATGCTATACTCTGATTAAAAAGTGTTCCTTCAATTTTTTTGAGCAGTGTATTTCAGTAGGCTAGGTTGATTTTTTTTCAGTGATTGTAACTATACATTGTATTTTTTGACTAGGAAAATAATGATATAATTATACTGTACACTCATTTCCATTTTTTGGAGTTGTCCAAAAAAAAAATCCTCTTACTGGAAAGATGTACAGAAGGGCACTGTCTGATAGATTTTTACTACATATAAATCGGATCCTGCTAACATACTATTAATCATCCTTGTAACCATACAGTCAAACAGAGAGCACACTGGCCTAGTACATTAATCTTAAAACATATTTTTATTTTTGTAAAAGTATTATACTCAAAAAATAGCGGCTATCACAAGCTCATAATATAAAAACAGCTCAGTCCAAGCCACGATTCATCATGTCACATGACAGGGCAATAGGACCTCCAACAAGTTAATGCATTTCAAGGACTAGCCTCTTCCTCAGAGGCAACAAGACTGACTTTTATAAGATGGTGTTAAGACTATTTGTGACAAGTGGAAGCGTCTCCGACCTACCCAGTGGGTGGGAACTGGCTCCACATGTCCTGTCAATCCCAACAAAATAAACAAACTTATGTGCATCAACTAGACTTGCCATACATAGCACTGCTTATGATCAACCAGACAAGTCATTATTCATATTAATATATTGTGTAGGTGTACAAGTACAAGCAGAAATAAAGATAAAAATATTGATAAGAAAAAAAAAAGAAAACCTTTTGTACCATCCAAAACCTGTCCCATGAGCAACATGTTCCACATTAACCGCCCCACATTCTCTCCACACAGAGGATAATGATCATGTTGGTGTAGCTGTAGTTTTAGGTTAATAGGCTTGCTTACCCATCTATCTCCTACTGCTCCCTTAGGATGGATGCTCATGTAGTACTCATATATGGCCTCTGAGATGAATGGTGCCCACACCATAGTGCACATGTAGCTGGCTGGAATGCATGCCCAATGCCGCTGTCCCAAAAGTGTAGGCTCTGTGCGTTCCAGCTGGTGCACAGCAGATCTGGCTACAGTTTGCCCATATAGCTGACTCCAATGATGGCAAAGGGGGCTCTAGCCTGACACACTCCACCGGCCCAGAAATCAGGCTACAAACCTGAAACAGGGCCATTCCGGTCTAAGTTCTCAGGTGGTGTGCACCATCTGCTGTAATCCTTCACAAAGAGGGGACATTTTGAGACACATGGTATCCTTGGACTGTTTTCCATCCACATATCAGGATATGCTCCCCACTCATGTCACTGATTGAGTGTCCCCCAGCTTGGCCTGGTTCGATTTCAAGGTTGCATAGTCAGATTATGAGATAACCCAGATTTAAAGTATATCACCTCAAGTGAGTCTGGAAATCCTCTATGGAAAGGTGAGGTCATTACAGCTCAGCATTTCCACCCCTGATGCTTTATACCTTTGCCACTTTTTAATCTTCCCTATCTAACCTCAGGACCCTACCTACTCTTCCCTCCACTTACCTTCACCCCTCTCTCCACCCCCTCCCCTTTTTTAAATTCTTCTTTCTTTTCTTTCTCTCCTCCTCCTTTCTCTCCTCCCCCTCTGCCCACTATAAGCTCCGCTTAGCCCCTGGGGAAGACATCAGCTTATGTATGTTAAAATAAATACCAGATCCTTTAAGTACAGACAGGCCTTCGGTTTACATGATAAATGAAATGGCTGTTACTCAGGGAAAGTAATGGCAAGGTCTATATCAGACGTTAAACAACAGGGAAGGAGTATCAGAAATGTACTATATGCAATATCTGTAACTAGGTTCCCTGTTGTAGGTCTACATACTAACAATGAGACATTCATATGTTTGCCTGTGAATGTACTGGTTGTGTTGTCCTAAATAAAGAAAAAAAAAAAAGAAAGAAATATACTGTAGATGTGGATTTCCTCTTTAAATATAATTGAATATGGAAGTTGGCATTGCAGACTTCACCTTCTGAAGATGCTAGTAGCATGGATATCATCTGTCAACAACGAATTTCTAATCTACACGCTTGTTCTTTATAGAAAACATGGCAGCATAGAAATATAGAAATGTCTTGCTTCTGAAAGTATGAACTCTGAGGCTTTCATCTGAAGCCTTACTTTGCTACATACTGTGATGTTGCCCCATAACACATGCAGCCAGTAAAATCAGAACCTTAAATCTGTATATTTGTAGCAACTTGGTGATGTTAAGTAGTTGGGTGCGAAGAGGAATCACAGCCACAAAAAGCTTACATTTCTACAATCAGTTGGGCTTTTGCAGTTGCTATATTGTTTCACGGACGTTTTTTCTTTTAAAAAAAAAAAAGCTGTGAAAGACCTCATTGTGAAATTATTACACAGGATTTATATAGTGCCAACAGGTTACGCAGCTCTTTAGAACATGAAGGTACAGTTACAATACAATTCAATACAGGAGGAATCATATGTGGAAGGTGGCACTCACTGTTGTCCATTGGCCTGTGTTCCATTTAGCGCATGCTCGGAGATTGCAGATCTGTTGGGTGGTTGGCTTTTCTATAAACGCAGTGCACTCTGCATCGTTTACCACTTGGTGGGAGGCTCGGCCTTCATAAGAAATGCAGTACACTGATCGAGTCTGAGTGCCACCACCACAAGTGGCTGTGCATGGTCCCCACTCACCAACCTTCCAGCTGAAAGTTATATGAAAAGCGTGAAGATGTTATAAAAATATTTACCCTACAGAAAGTTTGAAACAGAGCATCTGGCAATTAAGCTGATCATTCCATGAGCCACTTTTTTGAAGTTTCGAGAGCTCTCCTAGCATTCAATTTGTTTTTAAACCTGGAATTTAAATCTAAAGGCTTATATGTAAAGTATCATTATATCAGGTAAAGTGTTACTAAACTCAGGACCCTGTATTCACTATATCCGTTCTCCCACAGTACATACAACATGAAAATGCAATTATGTTAGTAAATAAAAACTGCTAAATATCTTTTCTCATCAGTAGTATATAGCAGTCTTGTGACTTCAATCAGTGTTCAGCCCAGCACTGGTTAAAGCTTGTAGGAGGAGTTTTCATTCTGCTCACTGTCCTATGAGACTACTCTGGACAGTGCTGATTGGCCCTGTGCTGATCACATGCACCCTCCCAAAGGGAAAAAAAAACCTCTCATACACACTGAACTGAGCATGTGCAAAGTGACTCCTAGAGCTCTGTACTATCAGCGAATGGATTGGGGACAATAAAAGAAGGGGAGGATCAGTGAAGACAGGATCAAACAGGCTTTTTAAACAATGTGGAGGATTAACCCCTTAGGTTCCACAGTGAGTATAATAAGCATACATTACTGCACATACAGCCTGATTTTATTGTTGTGGGTTTAGTAACACTTTAATGTTTATTTCAGTGTTTTGTGATCTGATTTTCACATTTGTATACGCTTGGTCTTCCAATTTTTTATTCTACTAAATAAAGAGATGTGTAAATTATCTGCTAGGGGGAGGTCTTTATTTCATTGCACTTACTCCCTTGCCTAATAACTACTGAGATATTAACCTCCTAAGAAGTGTATCCTTTGAGAGGCTCACATGACTAAATGCTGATCCTATAAAAGATTACCCATAGTACAGAGACATGGTAATGTTTTGGCAGAATTTTAAACTTATGATATGCAGGCTGAACATTAAAAAGAACGTCCAGAAAAAAATTAACATTTAAAGTCTGCTGATATGTGAGGAGTTAAATACAAGAAGGTGTTTGCCACCTCCTGGATCTCTCCCTTTTGCTGAGAATTCTCTAGTTCATTGAGCTCCAATAGTATAGTTTGTGCTCTGAGAGGAGAGTTACAGCCACTCTGCCTGCCCTCCTCTCTCCTGCCTGCCCTCTCTCTCCTGCCTATTCACAGAAAGCTTTAGATGTTGTGAATGGGTTCACAGAATGCAAAGTGTTCAGTGACTGGGGTGTCAGGGCCCCCCTATAATACTCATCGATACAGTGAATTGTAAAAAAAAACCCAAAAAACCTCTTTACACTTAGCTAATTGTGTGAATTCAGATTTAAAAAATTTATTTTTTTTCCCACAGTTCTTTAAAATAACTGCATATTACTTTTTCACTATAGGTTCACTATAAAACTGCACAGGGTTGTGGCCAAATTGGGTGGCAATTGGGTCAGTGGCATTCTTCTTTAGATACGATTGCTTTAATGCAAAATGCTCTTTTCAACAAGTATATTACATGCAGCATATAGAAAAAAAAGGTTTAAATCTTTGCACCAGACATGTAAGACCTTAAAGATTTAAGCACCCACTGCACCAGACCCACTTCCAGAGATCAGCAGAATGTAAAAACCCAAGGAGAAGCATCACACACTTTTTATTGATTAAATATTTTTCACATTTTGGTTGTGCATTAAACTTTTTAAATAAGTTTGGTTGCATTTTCTATACATAGATTATTACCATAAATTAATTTATCAGGGAAATGCTTCTATGGATTAAAGCAAAATGTTTATCCAAATTAAATTCTACAGTGTGAACAAGATTTTTGCACAATATTGCAATCTTGCAAATAGTAATATAAAACTTTAATCAATATATTTTACAGCCTATATTTTGCTGCTTTTATACAAAATAAAGTTTCTGGTCTGGCAGCCCTGAGCCAGCAACCGACTAGAGTATTTAAGAGATGGCATGTGGAATCAAGGAAATCTTGAATATTGTATGTGTGTATTTTAAGTCTATGTATGGCGTAATTACATGTCAATGATGGAACAAAAAAATGTTTCCAGCAATGTTGATCCATAAAATAAAACAAAACTTTAGCAGATGCCAATTCCCCAAAGTTTGTATGAACTCCCTGCATCATTTAATGCACAAATGGTCTGCAAAAAACATAGCTGGAGAGAGTAAGAAAGGTATTCATGTAATTTTCAAGTTTAGTTGGTCTTCAGTATTCACTGCATACATTCTTCCATGTAAAAGCGAAGCTTGAAAAATACAAGGCACTTCACTTATTGGTCACCAAGAGACTGTAGGTTTTAGTATTACCCTTCAGAAGACACTGAAGAGGTCAGCTGGTTAATGCAAAGCTGCACCCAGTAAGAATATTACTTCTGTTTACCTGGTCATTTTTGTGTTCACTATTCGACTCCACATTGTTGGCGGATATATGTAAGACATCCTTTTACACAGAATAAACACATATAAATGCATTGTATGCACAAAAACTACATGTACATTTACATTACAGTGCAAGTATTTTTTTTGGTGAAGAAGAAAAGAAAGTAGATTGTAGTTGTCCACTGTAATGAGTTTTTCCATGTGGTGGACAAGAAACCATACTGATCAAATTTAAGATTAATTGGATTCGAAAGGACTTCATAAATAAAAAGATCGAATTTTCAGGAATAATCAAATCAGTGAGGACCTATTTTAAGGGACAAGGAAATGTAAAATCCAAATAAAGAAGGATCTTTGCAGAGATCGCTGACCTTAGTCATTAAAGTAACACAAAGCCCTGGGTATAATTCACTAAACTTTAATCGCATGAGTCAAGTCAATCACATGACCAAGATGAGATACTGAAAATGTCAATTCACTATTGTTAGCATGCAGTATTCGCCAAGAGTAGGAAAAACACTTAGTAAATACTGCATAAAATGACCTTAAAGTCAATTCACAAAAGGAAATAAATAATGAAATGCATGCGGTAATTAAGTAGTGGTCCAGGCTTGCAGTACATACTGTTATCTGTCAGTACTGTCATGGGTTGTTAAGTGGCCGCTGAGTCCCTAACAACCTATGAGTCATCAGTTGTCAGCGGGGTTCCCCACTGACAGCTGAATATAAAAAAAAAAGAAAAAAAAATTGCCGGCAATTAAAAAAAAGAATGGTGTGGGGTCCCCCCCAAAATCCATACCAGACACTTATCCGAGCATTCAGTCTGGCAGGTCAGGAAAGGGGAGATGAGCGAGCACCCCCCTCCTGAACCATACCAGGCCACATGCCCACGATATGGGGGGGTGCTTTGGGCAGGGGAGCTTCCCCCCAAAGCAGTTTGTCCCTATGTTGATGGGGACAAGGGCCTCTTCCCCACAACCCTGGGCTGTGATTGTGGGAGTCTTTGGGTGGGGGGCTTATCAGAATCTGGAAGCCCCCTTTAGCAAGGGGGCCCCCAGATCCCCCCCTATGTGAATGAGTATGGGGTACATGGTATCACTACCCATTCACAGAAAAAAAAACTGTAGTGTAAAAAAGACAGGCTTTGACAAGTTCTTTATTAAAAGAAGGAAAATAAAAGAATGTCCCTTAAAGTAGATCCAACGCCAATCATGATGCCTGCCGCTACCCGGAAACGTGAAAAAAAAAAAGTTCCACTCCCGACGTTGGCTCCTGGCCGTCTGACTGCTCCGCTGGCTTGACAGTTCTTAAATATGTAAGGAGAGGGGCCACCCAGTGACATCACGCACGTGACCTGCCCCATGTGACATCATTGACCCAGCATGCATTTCTTTTTTCAGGTCGGCGGGCATCGTGATTGACGTTGGATCTACTTCGGGGGATATTCTTTTGTTTTCCTTCGTTTAACAAGGGACTTGTCAAAGCCGGTCTCCTGTATTTTTTCACACTACAGGTTTTTTGTGAATGTACCCCATACTCATTCACATGGGGGGGCGGGATCTTGTGGCTCCCTTGTTACAGGGGGCTTCCAGATTCCGATAAGCCCCCAGCCCGCAGACTCCCACAACCACCAGCCAGGGTTGTGGTGAAGAAGCCTTTGTCCTCATCAACATGGGGGCAAGGTGGTTTGGAGGGCATGTGGCCTAGCATGGTTTAGGAGGGGGGGTGCTCGCTCACCCCCCCCCCCCCTTTCCTGACCTGCCGGGTTGCATGCTCAAATAAGGGTCTGGTATGGATTTTAGGGGGAACCCCCACGCCTTTTTTTAAACTTTTGGCATGGGGTTTCCCCTCAATCCATACCAGAACTGAAGGGCTTGGTATGGATGGATGGAGGGGGGAACCCCATGTCATTTTTTAAATAATTTTTTAATTGCCAGCAATCCTTTCTTTTACATTCAGCTGTCAGTGAGGAACCCCGATGACAGCTGAAACATTAACACATGGTTGTCACTATTAAAATACCGCACGACTTGATCAAATAACTCGTGACGTATTTTAGTAGTGTTTTTTAGTGAATTCAAACTTTTTTTTTTTTTAATGCTGTGCAGTATCCTACCACATACTGCAATGCAGTAAGATACTGCTTAGTGAATTGTGCCTAATATCCTTATGCACCAAAAATAATCCATACACATTCACTACCTAACAGACCTGTAATCTATTTTTTAAAAATAATTTCTTACGTGTGCCTTCTTATAACATCCTTCATGAACTCTTGAACCTATACTTTTCAACATCAAACTGTGCATGTTAGCTACAGTTAGGACCATATATATTTGGACACAGGCACAATTTTAGTTTTTTTCAGGTATTTACCAAAACATATTCAAGCTATAGTTATATAATGGATATGGGCTGAAAATGCACACTCAGGTTTAATTTGAGGGTACGTACATCCAAATTGGAGGAAGGGTTTAAGAATTACAGCTTAGCCAGTAAGTAGCCATCCCCCCTTTTTCAAGGGACCAAAAGTAATTGGACAATTGAATCAAAAGCTGTTTCATGACCAGGTGTGGGCTACTCCTTTATTTATTGGTGAGCTCAACAACATAAAAAGGCATGGACGTCCACGGAAGACAACAGTGGTGGATGATCGCAGGATCCTCTCTATGGTAAAGAAAAACCCATTCACAACATCCAGACAAGTGAAGGACACTCTCCAGGAGGTGGGCGTATCATTGTCAAAGTATACAATCAAGAGAAGACTTCACGAGAGCAAATACAGTGGGTTCACCACAAGGTGCAAACCATTCATAAGCTTGAAGAATAGAAAACCCAGATTAGACTGCCAAAAAAAATCTAAAAAAGCCAGACCAGTTCTGGAAAAGCATTCTTTGGACGGATGAAACTAAAATTAATCTGTACCAGAATGACGGGAAGAAAAAAGTGTAGAGCAGGCTTGGAACAACTCATGATCCAAATCACACAACATCATCTGTAAAACATGGTGGAGGCAGCGTGATGGCATGGGCATGCATGGCTTCCAGTGGCACTGGGTCATTGGTGTTTATTGATGATGTGACAGAAGACAGAAGCAGCTAGATGAATTCTGCAGTGTTTAGAGATATACTGTCAGCCCAGATTCAGCCAAATGCAGCAAAGTTGATTGGACGGCGCTTCACAGTACAGATGGACAATGATCCAAAACACACTGCAAAAGCAACCCTGGAGCTTTTGAAGGAAAAGAAGTGGAATATTCTGCAATGGTCAAGTCAATCAACTGATCTCAACCCAATTGAACATGCATTTCACTTCCTGAAGGCCAAACTAAAGGCAGGAAGAACCACAAAAAAGAACAACTGAAGACAGCTGCAGTTAGAGCCTGGCAAAGCATTAGAAAGGAGGAAACCCAGTCTTTGGTAAGGTCCATGGGTTCCAGACTTCAGGCAGTCATTGCCAGTAAAGGATTCTTAACAAAATATAAAAAATGAACATTATATTTATGATTATATTCATTTGTCCAATTACATTTGAGCCCCTGAAAATGGAGGGACTGTGTATGAAAATGGTTGCAGTTCCTAAAATTTGTACTTAATATTTATGTTCAACCCCTTGAATTATAGCTGAAAGTCTGCATTTATTCTGGTGGCATACAGAGTCAAAAAGTATAAAAATTGTGCCTGTATCCAAATATATATGGACCTAACTGCATGTTCATGTGCACGGCTTTATGCACACTACAAGTCTCAGTCCCTAGTCCATTTCAGGAGCAGACAAAAGAGGGTGGCTACATTCATAGATGCAATGGGGAAGATTTACTAAAACTGGTGCAGCTGTGCATAGTAACCAATCAGCTTCTAGGTTTTATTGGTAAAGTTTAATTAAACAAGCTGAAGTTAAAAGCTGATTCTGTGTGCACCAGTAAATCTCCCCCAATGGGACCATGAAGGATGAACATACCCACCTTCTGACAGTAAATCTGATCACAGAAGCAAAACCAAAAGTAATTTGGAGATTTGGGGAAGGCTGGTAGAAGGTACTTTTTGAGTTAAAGAGTACTTGGATAGGTTTCTTTTGTTCTTTTAAACCTGAGTTTAGTGTCACTTCAGGAACAAGAATGAGAAAATCAGATTCTTAGAGTCATAAGAAAGAACTGACCAAAATACCAGTATTATGAGATAAGAAGAATAATCTAAAGACTTTGTCAAAGGGCCTCTAGTTAATGCACCTTTCCTACTTCATTTTTGTTTTGCAGGTAACATTTTTATATATCAGATACCATATTTCCACTGCTTTTCTGAAAATGAGTGACCACTAGAGAAGTGTGTAGAGCCAATCCAGGCAGCTTGCTTTGTTACCTTGGTAGGTGCATAGAATAATGAAAAACAATGGTATGAATTTGCATTTGATGCCATTTTCAGACACATTTTAATGTATTATACAATAAATGTACTATTTTTCTATTTAGTAAGCAAGATCCTGTGCTTTTACAGATGAGTTTTTTCTTTTCAAAGTAAACCAAATCAGGTGGCTTTACAGCACTAGGTCCTTCAACCTACCAGGAGCTACAAACAAATGTGCCATAATAGCATTTTTACTCCACAAAGTCAGATGTTACCATTACAGTGATTCCTGCTCCTAGACTGCTACTTTTAGAAAAGGACATTGGGATCTCATGACCTAACTCCTGAAGACTATTGTTTTCGTATTTTCACAAATACAACATAATTTTTTTGAGGGAAAGTTTATATTGCACATTCCGGCCTTTCTGTTGCTGTCTTTATCCTAATGCCTTAACGTTTACTTGAAAATGGTAAAAGGATTGTTTTGCAGTTTTTGTCTTAAAAAACAAAGTATCAGAACACGTGCCCAGGATAAAGACTAGAGTTGTATGTAGTCCCTTGGGCCCAAAATGTTCAGAATAACAAGGGAAAGTGAATTATCTTGATGACGATTCCATTGATGCAATGATGGGAGGCAATAGCTGGAGTCAGGGCTGTATTCCTATGTGGGGACATGGGCCCAGTGGTAGATGTCAATCTGCTTCCCCTGTACTACACCACTGGATACATAATAAAATAAGCATAAATACAATATGCAGAATACATATCAAATGGATATTTGTAGTTGTGTGGTACTTTGAAATAACTGTAAAACAGATTATGGAAATCAGCAAAAAATGTAACAATTATAATAATGGATGTCTAAATTTAAATGTCTAAATTTATAGACAGAGTTTATATTATGTAAACTGGAACAAAACCATACTGCATTATCTCACCTTTTTGTCTGTGGGCATTGCTGAGTGCTGCAGGTTCGGTTGCTTGGTGGAGCTCGTTTGTCTCTACACATATAATCTGGGTAAGCCTCATTGTCTATTGTGCAGAACACTAAGCGGGATTGGTAACCTATAAGAGTATATATTTATAAATAAATAATCATAAAGCTAACACTAATAATGAAAAAAAAAATCTTATCTGCATTCTCTTACCTCCTCCACACTCTGCACTGCATTCACTCCAAGAGCCATAGCTCCACTGGTAGTCATCTGTTTCCTCCTGGTTGGGTAGGTAGTATTGATATTGTATTCCACGGTTGGATTCTAGTCCAATGAGCTAAATTTAACAACAATTATTAAAGCCAATTAAACTATAATTGAAATGTCAGCATGGAGGATGATAATAGTTTTTTGGGAGCTCAGTTGCTATAAACTCCTACTGGAGTACCTAGTCCAGTGCCAGGGAAATTGCCATCTCTTTTACCTTCAGGCTAATGAAAATAATTTCTGTGACCCCCACCCTCTGAACTGAATATTCTCTTGTTTGGAGAGGGGTGAACGGACTGTATAAAGTAAAATAAGGCAGTGGCAGACACTCCCGCTTTTAGAATTAGTGTTCACAGATGTCAAAACAGCAAGCAGTGGGTACAAGGGAAAATGTCTTGCCTTGAAAATGCAGTTTATGTTTGCATTTACATGTACTTGTATTTGGGGGCAAAGATTAAATCAGGGGCACCAGAACACAACTTGCTGCATTAACAAAAATGGCAATAAATATGCCAAACTTGGCGACTGCAGAAATGAACACAAGTGTACAAAGCTCCACAAGATCAAATCAAAATTCAACACTGCCTAGTAAAAAAAAAAACAAAACATAACAAACCAAAAAAAACACAAGCACTTACACTGTTTAAATTGACAAGATATAGATACATTTCTCATTTCCAGCGGTTCTGTGCATACTGAAGCTATAATACACAATAAGAAAGGTTTGTCTGTCCTTCATTTGTCAACATACCTCAATAACCAGGGGTTCTGTAGTTGGTCCCCTGGCTGTTAGGACCTCAGGTGCAAGGTCTCCCTCTGATCCTCGATAGTAATGAAGGATGGTGCTGGCTATGTGCAGAGCCCGGCTGTATTCTATAGTCCAATGTCCATTCAGGTAATACTCACCACGTACATTCTTTACAGCTGAGAAGAAAAACATATAACTATTAGATAAAATATACATTATTCTGTATAAGTTTTTCATAACAAAATGTTTATATGGTTTTCTTTTGTATATGTATTACTCTAAAAAAAATTCTATATAATATTACATTGCCGATTCATGCTAATGCTAATTTCCCTATCATGGTCCTTATATGCAGACTACTGTGAGCGCTAGTGCTACTGTCTTACATTAGTTTGAGACCGTTCAGTAGAAAGACTTGTGAAATTGGACTGCATGTCATCTGTGTATGAGAAAAGTTCTAGCTTTTAACAGACTCATAGAGCAAGTGCTATAATGCCTGTGATCATATAGGAGAGATTTCGGCTCAATTCCTCTCTCGATGACTATACATACTGAAAAAGGTAGGGATGGAAATATTTCACAAAAAGACAACAGAAGGCAATAACACATAACAGAACTGTCAGCTTTCTTCACACTTTTTAAGCAAAGATATATTTTTTTTGCACAGCCACAGGATATCTACTTCGCAGATAAAACATTAAATAGTAAATCTTGCCAAATGCCTAATAGGACCTCCTGAATACAACCGCCATCGTGTCGTCAAATTTTGTAAATTTGTAAAAAAGAACAAAATATTTTATGGTTAAATAAGTTATTTGATAATAACTTATAAGAATTTGCCTGAAAAATGTTAATACATGTATTATTTTGGAATAGATTGACCTCAGAAAATGGGGTTGATTTACGAACAGCAAACAGGTTGTTCACTTTGCAAGGGAAGTTGCACTTTGTTAGGGAGTTTTGCCCCAGAGCTTAATGAATGAGGTGAAGCTCTGCTGAATTCTGTCATCCAATCATGTGCAAGAAAAAAATCAAGTTTTTTTAATTTTCCTTGCACATCATTGACATTTCCCCACATTCATTAAGCTCTAAGGCAAATGTCTTTGCACAATGAACAGCCTATTTGCCTTTACTAAATCAACCACAACATGTTAATAAAGCAGTAATGTTTTTACCAATAAAGAGCTATGTATTATACCTTCATGTTTCTTGTAATAAAGTTTGGGTAATACATTGCACTTTAAAACTGTAATTTCCAGTTTAAAACTTGCGCGTTCATTCTGAATTTACCTAAAAAGTTCCTTGTGGGAGTGATTTCCTTCACCTGAATATTGACTGCTCCAGTTGGAATGGTGAAGAGTTGGCTGTATCCTAGAATACCAAAAGAAAATTCTAAATAATACTATTATATAGACATATTTTTTTTAATACCCTTTTTATCATATTATCCACGTTCTTGGGTTCTATAATATGTCCCACAGCCATTCCCACAAATTTTTTTTACAGTACACTAGCAACAGTATGCCCCTTTGTTGACCGTGTCGAATACAGAAGGTCTTGTCACTGCAGTGAAGAGCAAAGAAATGTGCACTGGTACAGTGGCAACAATCTCTAAAGCATATGTTGGCGCAGTGGCAGCAAATGCAGACGCAGGTGGTGGTGTAGTGGTGAGTGGAGAGAAGTGGTGAGAGTAAGTGGGCAAGATGGAGATCAGGAGCAGTGGTGAGAGTGCAGGAGGATGGTTGGTGTGCAGGCGCAGTGGTGGGGTTGTTTCAGGCATGGTGGTGAGAGAAGGGGGGTGCAGGCACAGGGTTTACACAGTCATTATAATCACCATCTCAGCAGCACACAACACCAACTCCTGCGCCCAGCCTTTGCTGCTGGCCAGTAGGGCTGTATCTGGAGTTACAGCTGACAGCTTCTCACAGAGGCATCACTCACCACTTCATCTGCATGCACCCTCTTCACCACCACTGTGCCAGCAACCCCAACAACCCCACCCCCACCCTATTACCACTTTGCCAGCAACTCCCCTTCAGCAACACTCTCACTAAATGCTACTGCCACATATAAAAATTGCAGCAGGATATCAGTGAGTTAACAGCAGAGGAAAGGGAGAGTGGAATAGATTAGCTGTGGGGAGGAGGGAAGGGGTATGGAAACGGTCAGAAAATACTGCTTGAAAGTTTCCTTATCCATTAAGTTAAAGGAGAAGTACAGCCGCATCCTGGATCACAGCAGTGCAGCTCATTCTGCACTCCTGTGACCCGTTTTTCAGCCAACAGCAGGCTAAAGTCTGCTGTCAGATGACGTCACTCAGCCAGTCCAGGCTGAGGAAAGATCCCCACTTTAAAGTCAGGATCCACCCAGATCCCTGGACCAACATCTGGCCCAGCCTCTCAGCGGTACGCCGAGAGCCTGAGCCAGCTGCTCCTGCTCCAGTGAGCGCGATGGGGGGGGGGGGGAGAATAGCAGAAGAGCGATTACAGTCACCAGTTCTCTGCTCACGGAGCACTGAGATCAGTGGTCTTTGATCTCTCAGTCTTAGAGTCAACGGGGGACAGATGCAGCCTCGGACCAATGCTGCATCCATCTAGGTAAGTATGATTTCTTGAAAAAAAAAATTTTACTTCTGTTTTAAATTTTAGGTTTTTTTTTCAAAATATTACCAAATGATCCTTTTAAGAATAAAAGTGTCACACTTTGTACACTCTGATCTGCTTTAAAAAATATTTGCTTTGCTAAGCTCTCATAGATATGATATGTCTCCCGCACATCTCCTCTTCTCCTTCCCATCCTCAAAGAAATGACATCATGCACATTGTTTACATGTCTGCAATTGGAATCCTGGAGATGTAAATGATTCTTGCAATGAACCATCAACCAGAGCAAAGTTCTGGTGTTGCCGGGTCATTTCCAGCAAGTTCCCAGGAATGATTGTTATTTTTTACATCCTTACCTAATACTTACTTAAAATAATGATACAAAACTTTAAATAGTTTAGGAGAGAAGGGTACTAAATAATGTACACCGCTGCTGCCCCCAGGATTTCGCATGGACAGGAGCAAAAGAAAGGGACCTGAAGAGGCTATAGGGACAGCCAGCTATGCCACCAGAGGGGTAAATATTTGCATATGCATGCAGTGTATATGTATGTGCATAGATGGTACTGCTGTCTTATGTATAAGAGGGTGGTGGTGAAAATAATCATGGGGTGTGCTGTGTGGTGGGTTGTATATACTTGACTCCTGCACACTGGAAAGTGATCCACCACAGATTACTTTTTAGAGCTTTGGCTAGTGTGAACTTATCTTTAGTAATGATTAAGAGTATGTAAATATCCAAAGGTCTGGGCACAGGTGCCAATAGGGAACAAGAAAAAGGGCACATGGATATCATGCAATAAAAACAGTGTGTTTAATATTAATAATAGCAAATAAACAACTCAAAACATCACTAGGAAATCAGCATTTCTCGGACCAGTGTAATGCAATCAGCTGGCAGCCTGCATGCCAAGGTCAATGGTGGGGCTGTGATAGAGATTTTGCGACTGTCAATTAGTAACTCTCTAGACAGGTCCCGCTCTAAGATCTCTAACAAGTGGCAAAATGCAATCCCCTGACTGGCTTGGAAAATGCTTTTTCCCCATCGATGTTTGTGAGGTGCTTATCTGCTTTAATTATTAGACAATTTTTTACTGCGCAAAATCCGTATGCCTTTTTTATTGCTCTCAATTGTTAACATAAAAAAAAAATTGTGCTTTGGCTTTATGAAACTTTTGTCCTCCTTGTGTGTACCTTGGGTGTCAAGGATTAATAACATCTGCTTACGGTGGACACTGCCTACACAGTATTGTGTGATTCTGTCTTTTTTCCTTTGTTTTTATGGGCACAGGTGCACCTTTTTTATCTTGAAGAAGTATGCTGTAATAATTAAAACATGCTATATTCACAACTGTGAAAATGGTATGATAATATTCGTTATAGCATGAAAAATATATAAATAAAACATTTGATATTATTAAAATGATATATACATAGTTAATTTAAAAATGTTTACTTGCCATGGAGTTCTTGTAAGATAAAAGAGCAATAGAAAGACCTAAGGAACATACCTTTTGATAATGTAGGTGTATCATAAGATCCTTTGACCTCATAGCAGGTGTTACCATCCCCTCCACACACCAGGCACCGATCCTCTCTTTTAGATGAATCCAGAACGTGGTCACAACCAACAGTCTAAGTGATCAAACCATCCAAATTCAAGATGTCACAAACAAAAAAAAAGAAAATAAATAATTGTTAGGTAGAACTGCCAGTAGCTGGCCTATTAGCAAATGCAACAGTAGATTTATAATTGAAAAGTAATTCCTCCTTTATTAATATTCTACAAAATGAAAAAAGGAAATAAGCTTTACTCCCAAAATTGCTGAATATGCTCCATAATATGATAGAATTTTAGATAACTTACCTTACAGACCCCCTCTACACAGATGTCTCTTCTGCCTGGCTCACATGGGGTTCCATCAAGAACAGCACTCTTGTGCCTATAGTAAAAATTCTCTCCTTTGGGTATACAGTTTAACTCACACTTGTTGGATGCTTGAAATGAAAATGGAATAATGTATAACTTTCTCATTCAATTTAATATAATTTCACATTAGTCATAACCTTTATTCTTTTTTGTTTGGAACACCAATCAATATTTATTTATGTCAATGTTGTAAATTAGTGAGGTAAAAATGTACAAAACATTAGTACATTTATATACTTGAATATGTATGTCTAGGGTGCCAAGTGATTATCTTATGATTTGTTATCTGGCAAAAATTACACGGTCTTGGGTGGGTCCACCACATTAGGGGCCAGGTGGTGCCTTATGGCCGTAGCCTTCCAGAAGATGATTTCCGGTTTTAAAATCATCTTCCGGAAATGCTATCTAAGCATTTCAGACTCCACCATAACAGAGACCCCGCACTACTTAGATTTGTAGGGATTGACAAAGTGACCCCACATTGGAGAGGGACCCACAAGAAACGAGCTGTCTCTCAAATGGAGACCAAGTGGGTTTACGAATTGGGCACTTTATATCCCATGGGTCATAATATAGAAGTTGACCTTAATTGTTTTATTGACAATAGCTGAAGTATTATCTTATGATGATTTTAGTCTGCAACAGCTTTTGTTTTTGACTTTTTACCACGGGTATTTTTATGACTTTTTACCACGGGTACTTTTATGATTTTACACATACATTTTATATCTCCATTTGCACACTACTCTGTTTTTTATGTAATTTATATGGCATATATAAAGGTTTGGGGGTTCTTGACAAAAAATTATGTTGTCTTGGATTACTCTGTTACTTTTTTTTTTTGCTACATTTACACCTATTTTGCTCCATTTTGGCAAAATAGGATTTTAACTATTATTATATTATTATTATCTTTTTATTTCTACTACGGATATTATATATAATAATATTTAATATGGATATTACGTATAACAAATTTTAGTATGTAGTTTTAGTAAAGTTGGGCGTTTACATTGGATTACTTTTATATGATTTTTACATTATGTTTTATATATATTTCCTTTTTTTCTGGTCTATAGTGGCAAGACAGGACCAGAATCATTATTAATATTGTTACTATTATAATGTGTTTTAATTGCTGACAAACGTTACTAGGACATACAGAGAATGGCGTTCATTTGTTATGGATCTTTTAATGTTACTATTATCTTATTGAATTTTGTAATATACAATTCACTATATTCGTAATACTTAATAGCTCTATTATAATATAGCACAACATTGTTAATATGCCCTGAACCATGCATCAGGAATAATGAGTTTGGGTATGTTAGCTATATTGTGATATACAAATTATACACACTATATTACTACAGTTTCCCCTTTTTTTCCCATGTTCAGTTGGTCTCTGAGCATTTGACGTTTATCCCTTACAGCTGGATGCTTTTACCCAGCCTATATGAAAAGATCCTATGACAAAATGGCACCGATGTGCTCGTGCGTTTTGCCGATCATCGGCAAAATGGCGCCGATGCACGCGCATGCGCAGTAGCTGATCATTGGAAAAATGGCGCTGATGTGCGTGTGCACTAGCTAAAATTCAGGAAAATGGCGGTGGCGCGAAAATACAAGCGCCCAGCCTATTTAAAGCACTACTGTGGCACACATGACAGTGTTGATATTCCTCTGAAGACGTGCGGTCGCACGAAAGGCCTAAGGAATCAACACACTGTGACAACTAACCGCCGGAGCCATTTACTGGACCGGTGGTCATCTGTATTTACTGGTCAGTGTACCTATTTTATTGCAATGTGAAACTTAATAAATTGATTACTTTTGGCAATATTACGCTACGGGCACTTTCTTTATGGCTCCTTTGTGGAGCTTTTAAGTACACAGACCCTGGGAAGCACTTCACCATCCAGAGGAGGGGAATTCCTGTAATCAGGTGGCTGACCCTGCTGATCCTTAAAGGAGGCCTCTGGAATATATATCACCCAGTTACTGCTGAGCTGCCCACTTGGAGACGGATGCCCCAGATGCTTACTATGTTACCCTGATGCCCTTGGCTTTGGATATATCAATGCGCATGATCTATGCACTTCCGGTAAGCGCATAAACTGTTCTTTTGTCCTTTTACTTGGAGCACCGTAAAGAAGGATACGTTTACTGGCACCATAAATTGTACTAACTGCATATTGAGTCCGATTATAACTTGAACTATACCTATTTAGTGCTGCACTATTTTATTGCTTATTATATACCAGAGGTTTTATGTGGTTACCTGAGTGTTTCAGCTGCTATTATAGAGAAGCGCTCACTACTGCTACTTTTAATATGCACATACAATAAATTAGTGTCGCGCTCCACTAATAAACATATATAAAAAAAATAGAAGTTTAAATCAAAACATCGCAATTTTACACACATTACATAGATAGGTAGGTAGATAAATACAGTAGATAGATAGATAATAGTTATGATAGCTTATGATAGTTATGATAGCTGATGATTAAAATCAACAGCGAATGATGCTACTGTGGTTATATACATATGTCACTTTATCTTTAGGTCTTAAATAGAAGGAACTACATAATTCCCGGTTTTTTTTCTTTTCAGTACTTTTTTCCACAATGAACAGTGCATTACATGAAACAGCACCTGCCAAACCCAACACCTCCAACACATTTCACCTGGAAATAGGCTCAATTACACAGACCTATTTAGAACTTAAGCTAGGAGGAAGTGCAATGCAAGAGAAGGGTCTGGTGCATATAATGCACTGTGAAATAAAGCTTTTAGAAGGAAAAAAAAATATTTATCAGTAATTTGAGCTCTATTGTGGGGGTTATGACAGGGCCCAGTAGCCATGGCTTCTACAGCTAGTGGTGGAGCTGCTTTGAGTGGTGCCCTCTTGTTCCTGCTTTAGGTTATCTTTCTTTACCTCCATAGTATGGCAGCCACTTGTATCTTTTCCCCTGGAATTCCATGCCATCATATTCTGAACACTGCTTGGCACGGAAATCTCGTGAGCCATCAGGACAGTCCTGTAAGTTGAGAAGTACAATGAATATGATACACAGACAAACTGAAGTATAACTAAGATGAGAAGCTATTTTTTAGATTTTGTTTATAGAGTGGTGAGAGGTTAAAACAACTTTCAGGTTTTGAATTATTGTCTATGTTGCTGTTATAGAGAATTAAAGTGACATTAAAATCCAAAATGTTGAGTTGCCACAAAAACAGAAACAGAGAGGAAATCTTTCAAATAGGACATATCTTGTGACATTTGTCTAAGAGGAGATTTCCCTCACATTGGAAAGATATTCTCTAACTTCCTGTTGAGTGTAACAGAACAGGAAGTGAACCAAAATCCCCTAATAAAATACAGATGGCAGTTTTTTCAAATTGATTTTAGATATAATTTAATGCAATTTGGATAAAATACAGTTTATATGAAATTATACATGAAATTATTTTATAAATCTAATGTGCACAGGTGTGAGGCACTTATGAAAAAATGTTAAAAAGGTAAAAGTCAAAAATAATGCAATGAATAGTTATTTTTATCAATTAACAACCTACAAAGTGCATAAATTGGAAAAAAAACAAAACAAAATCAATATTTGATGTATCCGCCCTTTGTCTTAAAAACACCATCAATTGTACTTGGTACATTTGTACATCATTTTTTAAGAAACTCGAAAAGTAGGTTGTTCCAGACATCTAGGAGAACGAATCACTCTTCTTTTGAGGATTTTAGGGTGTCTGAGTTGCTTCTGTCTCTTTATGTAATCCCAGACAGATGCAATGATATGGAGATCAGGGCACCAAGAGAGGTCATTCCTTCTATTACAAGATTCTTTTTTTTTTTCAGACTCATGGTGCTTTAGGACTTTGGCTGTATGTTTGGAGTCATTGTCCTGCTGCAGAATGCATTTGAGGCCAATGAGATACCTACCTTGTGGTAATGCATTATGCATAAATATATGCTTGTACTTTTTAGCATTGAGGAGACCATTAATTCTGACCAAATTTGCAACTCCAGGTGCAGAATTGGAGCTCCAATCCTGCAGGGAATCTCCACCATGCTTTACTTGCTCACTGCCATCCAGGCCTTCAGCAAAAAACAGTTTTTTCAATAGCCTAATAATTTAAATTATTCCTGCCATTTTCTGCACACCGTTTCTTGTTCTTGTGCTGCTTGGCATAGCTTCCATGTTAGAGCTATGGCTTTTAGCTTAGTCCACCATGAAGACCACTTTTGACCAGACAACTTTAGATTGTAGATGGGTGAACCAGGGTCCCACAGGTTTCTGCCAAGTCTAAGCTGATATTGCCACTGCACATCTTCCAGATGTGAATGGAAATCAACATGACGTGTCTTTCATCTACTGCAATAAGTTTCAATGGCTGACCACTGGGTTTACGGCCCTCAGTGTCATCTGTTTCTTTGTGGTTCTGCAAAAGAGCTCCAACAGCTTATCTGGAAATACCTGTCTTTTTTTCAAATGTTTGACTATGAGAGACCTTGCGGATACAATACAACCACCCTGTGTCTTTTTGCTGTGCTCAGTCTCACCATTGCGTAAGACTTTTTACATTAAACTGTCTTCAGCTTGTAGAGCACGGCTATTCCTCACTCAGTTTCTCATCCAGCTGATTTGGTTTGATTTAATGATTGTATTTTAAGCTACATATTTTGTTGATTGGTAGTACCTGCTTGGTAAAACAGAACAATAATAAAATTTAAACTTTGGTATAATTGTTAAATCACGCACTAGAGCATATGCTTGCAAATCCTTAACTGTGTGCAAGTGTACCTAAGAGAACTGAGCAAAGCACCTTAACCCATTAATCCTGCACCTCTTGGCTCTTTAAAGGGATTCTGATGCCAGGAGGTGGGGGCTTGGTGTATGATCATGTTACCACCGCGATTAGGTATCACAGTGGTCACGTGATCGGAAAGCTTCCAATCACAAGTAGCAATCAGGCGTTTTCTGTTAGGCACTAGTAACTGTGCTGGGAGCAGGCAGGGCACGCACTCTCGGCACAGGTTTGTTTACATTTGGGTAAGCAAATATGGAGTCTCTCAGCGTCAAGGCCCACCTGCCAAGAGGCCGCATTATTGTGTACGTCTGGTGCAAAGGGGTTAAACAAAAGGTGAACACATCAAATAATAATTTGATTCAGTTTTTCTTCCTGTTTATGCATTTTGTATTTTGTTAATTGATATAAACTACAGCATTTTTTTTCC
Source organism: Staurois parvus (assembly GCF_062004578.1). Taxonomy (NCBI): domain Eukaryota; kingdom Metazoa; phylum Chordata; class Amphibia; order Anura; family Ranidae; genus Staurois; species Staurois parvus. The sequence goes on along the minus strand of NW_028318210.1, from coordinate 4,691,214 downwards.
ACAGTATTTTATATAATAATCTAAAATTTAATCTACATAAATGTGTGTGTGTATATATATATATATATATATATATATATATATATACACAGAAATCATTTTATTTATTTATTTTATGTTTTGTGGGTAGCAGAAAGTATTTTCAGTAACATAATCATTACTTGTATTTATCACATCTCTCGGGCATTTTTTTCCTTGCACTCTAATGAATGTAAATGATACACATTGTATTGACTTTAAGGTATTGCTTCTCACCTGCACATTGCAAGAACGATAGTTTCTGGTTGGTCCAATACAATTTGATCCCCCATCTGCCCTAAGGAAGCAATAAAATCCATACTGCAGTTACAAAACTGTGCACAATCTAGATTCAATATCAGTCATTATGATTTAACAGCACATATGCCATTTACCATATTTGGACTTCCCCACTCATATTTTATCTTGATCCCTGCATCTTTCGACCTGGGTTCCCATAACTGCTTGTCCAACCCTAGGCACATCATATATGTCAAACTATACTTTTCTCAAAATATGTATTTCCTCTAGGCTTTCAATAGAATAATATATGATATGTCTATTATCTAAATCTCACAATACCACCTGATCCATTTAACATATTATTATTATAAAACAGAATTTATATAGCGCCAACAGTTTGAAGGCAGAAATTACAGTTAAAATACAATTTAATACAAGAGGACTCTGAGGGCCCAGCTTATATATCATCACTCTGTAACTTACTGTTCTTTGCTGCGAGATTTTTCTTTACCCATTTACCTTGTTGCAATCAAATTTATCCTAACAAAAGTAACTATGGGGTTGATTTACTAAATGCAAATAGGCTGTTCATTTTGAAAGGGAATTTTGCTATGTAGTGAAAATCCACTTTGCAAACAATACCCAATCATTACCCAGATGAAGTCACGAGTTGACGGTGACGTAACGCGTAGGTACGCGAGTCGGTAGTTCCGGTGCGTGGTGACGCATTTCCGGCGTGAGACGCCATCTTGCTACACCTGAGAGGTCCCATGCACATGCAGTACACCCACACATCAGTGAGGAGGGAGAATGTCTGCAATGTGAGTGTAACCCCTGTTTTTACTCTTTGAAAATAAATATCAGTTACTTAATACTGCACTTAGAGAGTTTTCTTTTTGGCTCACCGGGTTGGTGAGCTACTACTCCCCAGGACTGCCCTGACTGACTGGGGGCTTTGTGGAATCCTGCGGAGGAGATCCAGGAAAGAAAAGAAGCTGCTGGCCTTTACAATTTAAGGATCCAGGTGATCCTGCATGCCTGTTGGCCCTTTGGGGTCAGTAGGAGGAGGTGAGGAGGCACTTTAGCCATACACGGAAGGATTTTTTTTTTTTTTTTTTTTTTTTTGATACAGTCACAGTTGTATCCATCATCATAAAAGCACATCGCATGAATTCAATTATTTCTTGTTTCCACTATAAGGACATTGTTCTTGATTTTATCACTTATGTGGTTTCATTTTGTGTGGCACTGTGTGAGCACTGTTAGAGTTTTTTTCCCCGTATTGGACATTTTTTCTTTTCTCTAAGCAATATTTATATATTTATGCACTATGTATTTATGGTCATGTTTTGCACTTTAATTTCTTACCTTTGATCAAGGGTTGGCACTTATTTTATCACTGTTGTATGTTTTTCTTGGTATTTGTATTAGTTTGAGTGTTGCACTATTTGATACAAGTGGCATTTTGATTAAGGGTTGACACTAGTATTTATCACTGTTATGTGTTTTTTGGTTATCTACATTAGTTTTGAGCGCTGCACTATTTTTATATAACCCAATCATATGCATGGAAAATTAAAAAAATATATATATTTTGCACATGATTGGGTGATGGATGTCAGCAGAGCTTTAACTCATTCACTAAGCTAAGAGAAAATGATCTTGCAAAGTGAAAACTCCCTTGCAAAGAAAACAGCCTAGTTTCCTTTAGTAATTCAACTCCATAATCTTTATTTCCTTCCCAGTCTCTGTACTGATTTTCTGGATTGTCTCTTAATGTCTGAGCCATAACACATGTCACATGTCATACTGTAAATTCACCAAATTCATGATTTCAGTAAACAAAGCATGACAAATTGTTTAAAAAAATGAAATAAAGACTTTTTTCTTTCAAGTTTGTGCTTCTTAATGCAAAAAAGGAACCAAACTAATACAATTGAAAAAATGTAAATAATAAAAAAAAAACAAAAAAAAAACAGGAAAATCCTGGTTAAGGGGCAAAGGGGAAGGGGGACATAATTAGAGCTTATTAGAGAAAATTAGGATACAGTAACGTTCAATAGAAACACATTTTATTTTTAAAAAATGCGCCTCCTTTTCTCCTCCTCCCACATCTTTCTCTCTGCCCTTTCTTTATGTCCCATTCCCTATTTCTCTCCATTTTCATCTTTTCTAACTTTCCTTTTTTTCCCTACAGGGCTTCCATTTTGGCTCAATTTTTCTGCATCTTCATTTTGTCCCACAGGTTTAAAACCACATCTATCAACAACAGACACATTCATGCGGTCCTGTATTAGGTATCTTTACTATGCGATGTTGAAAACCTTTTTTCTTTATTTTTTAGGTTGCTTTAACGTGTTTAGAAGAAAAAAGAGAACAAATTCTTGGAAATATATTGTCTTTAGAAATTGTTCTAAATGTAGTTTTTACTTGCGCTTCCGCACAAGATTATGACAATGCTTAAAGACAAGGCTTGGGCGTACACCTTCTTGCCCGGTCCAACAATTACCTGGAGCTGGAGAAAGAGGACTTTCTCTACTACTCCCTACACTGCTGACCCCAGTGGTAGTATTCTTTATCTATTTTGGCCACGTACAAGGTGCCTTCTCTATTTGAAAACATGTGCAACTGTTTGTTTTTTCCTGAATACATTATTTTAGTGCACTAGATGGATGCCTCCCTTTTTTTTATTTAAACCATAACTCCACTTTAGATGAGAAAAACAATCCTCCCTGGGTAATCTATGTACACTACAAGGATTATAATGAATTTTGCGAAAGATACCTTTTTCTGTGATGAAAAAAAACTGTTTGTTCCACCCTGTCCTTTCCAGACTGATTCGGAGAGTCATCTTCGTTATAACCACCTGGTGTACTTTCAGTGTTCTAATGAGCATTAGCTAACCCTTAGGGAATATCAAGCCAAAATTGAAATTCCTATTGCAGGGGATGCCTAAAATTTGACTTAGGGACAGTTCATACCACAATTTCTGTGCTACAGATGCATTTCTGCATGTGGCTATTCGTGTTTTGATGCCTTCCATCGCATGTTTTATGCGTTTTGCTGCATACCAAATGTGTTCTATACATGTAATGTATATGTAGCATGTTTTACTTATAATGACAGCATTGGTATGAACTAGGGCTATTGGATACATGGAAAACACTGTGCATGCATTTTTGATGCAAATTAAAAACGCACTGAACTGCATCTCATGTGAACTAGCCCTCAGTACAGATTTCTGAGAAAATCCATGAGCCAATCACAGAAGCAGAAAATTACATTTCTGAGGGCTTTCTGTACACCAACAGTGTACAGAAACACCTCAAGGTTACCATATTGGATTGTATTTTTGACAGTTTTGGAAAATCACAGCATATGCAGGATGAAGTCGAACGGTAATTTTTAATAAAATTAGACTGCAAAATGGCTTGTGTTGCAATTGTATATGTTATTTTATTATTATTTTTTTAAGCACTTGCTGCCCTGCCACAATATACACACACACGTGATTGAGCCTGCTTTTGTTTAGCACCGTGCAGACCACCCCTCCCACTGGACATGGCAAATCACTGTTATTGGTAACCAGGTATCGTGTGAGAGCTATTATAGGTCATATTGATCACATGATAATAATGAAAACAGCCTATCATGAATGGGAAACCCATTCATGACAGCTAAAGCTATTACTTATGCAGTGATCACACTCCCCCAAAGTAGTACAGTGTCACTATTGAGACACTGAGCTACTCTGATGACAGGATGTAAAAAATTAAAAAGTAAAAAAAAAAAAAGATGTTTAAAAAATTTAAATTGAAAAATAAATTGTTTTACATACTGTAATAGGTCAGTTTTCCTGGTCACTGCCATACCAGTCATATGATGACGCTGCACTAGTAACAGTAAAAAAAATAAATTTTTTTATTTTCCAAAAAATTATGACAAAAAAATTACAACTTCAAAAAACTTGCCATGCCTCTTGCTAAATACCTCAGACTGACTACTTTCCAAAAAGGGGTAATTTCAGTGGTAATTGTACTGTCCTGGCATTTTAGGGCCTCAAGAAATGAGATGCAGTCAGTAGATCAGGATTGATCCATTTTCAAATATATGTACCATAGTTTGCAAACACTATAACTTTCAAACAAACCAATTAATACACTCTTACTGGGAATTTTTTTTTAACCGAAGAAATGTAGCAAAGTACATTTTGGCATAAATTTAAGAAGCATGCTTTTTTTTAAATTTTTATTGGATATGTTTTATAACAGAAAGCAGAAAATATTGGTTTTTCACAATTTTATATTTAAAATTTTACATATAATAAAAATGACATATTTTATAAATAATAAAAATGAAAAAAAAAGTAGTGATCAAATACCACCAAAAGAAAACTCTATTTGTGTGAAACAAATTATATAGATTTAATTTGGGTACAGGGTTGCATGACAGCACAATTGCCAGTTAAATTAGTGCTGTGCTGAATAGCAAAAAATAGACTGGTCATGAAGGGGGTAAAACCTTCTGAAGCTCAAGTGGGTACATGAAAGTGGTATTTTGGCATCATAAACAGATGTAAACTCCTCCCTTTAAACTGTAGATGAATGAAACAGTGTAGATACAAATTTAACAATGCAATTGATCAGTGTTTACAAACACGGTTTCAGATTATCCGCTTTGTGTAGCAGGAGCTCCTACAGCTGTTGGATTTACAAAAAAAATTCTGGTCATCATTATGACAGTCGGGAATTTCCAACAAGTGCAGGGGGTGGAATGGCAGAGGGGCAAAAGTAAAGGACATTCTACATACACCGCATATGTCATTGAAGTTTCTTTGGGATTGTGCAGTATTTCCAGTGTCAACAACTGCTTCAATTATTAAAGAGTATATACCAGGGGTCTGCAACCTTTAAGACATAAAGAGCCACTTGGACCCGTTTCCGAGAGGGAAAAAAAGACTGGGAGCCGCAAAACCATTGCAACATTTAAAACAAATCCGACACTGCATATATTGCAAAAAGCGCTCTGGTCATGAAGGGGGTTTAAGGGCCCAGTAAGCAAAGGGTTAATCAGGGCCACAGTGTATCGTCATAATCACAATCATAGCCTTAGGTCAGTGGTGGGCAACCTTTTCAACTGAGCCAAATCTCGCCAAAACCACGATTAAAATTTATTTTGAGAGCCACATTTTTAAAACTGAAAATACATCCCCCATATAGTAATTCATCCCCCATAGTAATTCATCCCCCCTATAGTAATTCATCCCCCCTATAGTAATTCATCCCCCATATAGTAATTCATCCCCCCTATAGTAATTCATCCCCCCTATAGTAATTCATCCCCCCTATAGTAATTCATCCCCCCTATAGTAATTCATTCCCATATTGTGTCAATTCACTTACCTGTACTCCGCGCGTTCCTCTCGCCGTGTTCCCACGCAGTTCTCGTCTTCAGGGCGGACTGTGAGAGGAGAGGAGTTCGTCACGCTGCCCCGCCTACATCCTGAAAGCCAATGTTTGCCACGCTCCGCGGGCCGGATTATAAGGTCCGCCGGGCCGTAGTTTGCCCATTGCTAGGCTAGCTGCAGAGTCCTGACTTTTGGGGCGGCCGCCCGAGAGGAGGGAGGGGAGCGGGCGCCCGGCACACAGTAGAGCTGCATTAACCTCCCTGGCGGTATGATTCCTTCCGATTTTTTGTGCTGAAAGCGGTACCATTTTTTCGCATGGAAATAGTTTTTTATTGTAGGCTGTAATTTTTAGGAAAATTTCCCCACAAATCATTATCACTCAATTCTGCAAGTGGTTCTGATTTACTATCGCTGTTCTCTAGCCGGTCTAAAACCGCTTTTGACCTAAAGGGACGCTTTTTGGACGCCATGGACTTTTCTAAGTTTCCAGGCAGAAAGAACAGACAAAATGCAGGCAGGGCACAGGACAAAGCACTAGGGACAATATGTATGTGAAATGGGATGAAACAGCAATGTTTTACTATTGAAAATTGAAAAAAAAAAAAAGACATTTTTTAAATTTTTTAAATTTCCCGCCGCCGGCGGCGCCCGTACGTCCCGACGTCACGGGGACCGGAACACAGAAGCCGGATGCCGGCATCGGCCGGAGGAGATGGCCGGGGACGCTGCAGGGGACACATCGCGGGAACGAAGGACAAGGTAAGTGCTGCAGGGACCCCCAGAGCAGCGCCGCATGGTAAGCCTGAGTGTAGCTCGTGGTATAGAAATTCTACCACGAGCTACACTCGGGAAAACCGCCAGGGAGGTTAAAAGAGCCGCGGCTTGCCGACCACTGAGCTACGGCAACCCTATTGCCTGTCACCTGGTGGGCAGTGTGCTCCGGAGCCGCAGCAAAGGTGAAAAAGAGCCGCATGCGGCTCTGGAGCCGCGGGTTGCCGACACCCGGTATATACGATCAGAGCTGGGAACACAGAATATTTCATCTTCAACTGAGTTGCCATTGATTAAGCATCAATAAGTATCAGCGCATAATATTACAGCTGGGTACTCAGTAAACCGCGAGGAGATTTACTACAACTTCAGAGTGCAAAATCTGGTGCAGCTCTGCACAGAAATCAGCTTCCAGGTTTTACTGTCAAAGTTTAATTGAACAAGCTGACGTCCGAAGTCGATTGGCTTCCATACACAGTTGCACCAGATCCTGTGTACTACAGTTTTAGTAAATCTTCCCCTGTATGTCTTGAATGGCTATAACTGTAGGTAATGGACACAACGTATATTCTGAGCTAGAGGAACATTTACTTCTACTGATGCATGAAAATGACCATTTTGTTTATTTGTAAATCCTTTCCTGGCTGTGAAATTAATTATTTTAATTAATACATAGGAACACAACATTTTTATATAAGTTAACAAAAATACCAGACTAAACCTAGTGCAAGGATTAACTTTATCCCTACTATGCTGGAGACATCTGTCTAATCTTGTGTTGCTACTGGCAATCTTAATGAATTAACTTGGCCTCTGTTAATCAGTTAATGTATACCAAATCCCCTTACTGTAATCAATTAATTCAGGCAGGTTTAATTTGTGCAGAGTGTTAGAGATAATCCCACTGGCACTAAATACTGTCAAGATGACATAGATCAAGGCAGTGTCCTTAGGGGTGACCATAGATATGAGATGTACACCACTCTGTCTGGATGGCTATGGTTGGAATGGGGAACAGCTGAATTGCTGTGAGAAAAATTAAACATATGAAACATGTTCCCTCAGTCACAAGTAGCAAGAACGTTTGTTATAATCATTCTATAGAACAATCATGTGGCCGTTGGATCCTCTGACCTTTATTTAATGTAGTTTAATATTGTGTGCATATGTAAAACAATGCTCCAATAAAACAATTCCCCCCCAATAAAAACCATACAGAATGAAGTACACTATATTGCAAATGTATTAGGACACCCCCTCCAAATCATTGGATTCAAGTGTTCCAATCACCTCCATGGCCACAGGTGTATAAAATCAAGCAACTAGGCATGCAGACTGCTTCTACAAACATTTGTGAAAGAATGGGTCGCTCTCAGGAGCTCAGTGAATTCAAGCGTGGTACTGTGATAGGTTGCCACCTGTGCAATAAGTCCATCCATGACATTTCCTTGCTACTAAATATTCCACACTCAACTGTTAGTGGTAATATAACAAAGTGGAAGCAACTGGGAACAACAACAACTCAGCCATGCAGTGGTAGACCATGTAAAATGAGAGACCGAGGTCAGCGCATGCTGAAACGCACAGTGCGCAAAAGTCACTAACTGTCTGCAGTCAGTAGCTAAAGATCTCCAAACTTTATGTAGCCTTCAGATTAACACAACATTGTACAGTGTCTGTGACATATTCTTGCATTACATATTTTGGATGTAAAAGAACACAAGGGGACACCACTAAGTGCAGTATTAAAAGTGATTTTAATAAACCAAAGGTATTGAGTTTACATATTTCAAGGGGTAACAGGCCTTGTAAACTAGATGACTCCAGCATAGGGGAACATGTTGTCACATTGGCAGTGGTGTGGACTCTGACACTGGGATGTACCAGCAGTAGGGGATGGGGCCATGGCCAATTGGGGAGCACGCCAGACTTCCGTGTTTCAAGAGGCACCGACTTCAACGATTGTGGTGGGGTGCAGAACCGGACGTTACATCACAAACCACTGTGGACCGCACAACTGGAAGTTGTCTTAAAGAAGGTGCATCCCGCAGCCTTTGTTGCCTGGGTAACACGTTTTGGAGCACCAAACTCTTTGTCAAACCTAATAGGCTAAGGCGGCAGTCATCTTTTATATTGGTGCTAAGGAATGGGATTAAGGAATAAGGAACATCAAGATCACTGGAGACTAAACAAAGCTCTTACATACAATAATAAAAAATATACTTTTAAAAGGATATAGTATTAAGAGTGTTAAAAAAAGGCAACTAAAAAGATATATGGATTAGTGAATGATTATTAATTAATAATTACTGTTGTGGAGGAGGTAGTAGACAACTATTATAATAATTAATAAAAAAGTATCATTGTATTAAACCAAAAAGGACATTGGTCACCAATTACTACTTTATTCCTAATATTCGTTTATAAGAAAGGGGACTATGATTTGCATATTAAAACCAGGGGAACCCTTATAACCATATCAAAAGCGGTATTGACAGATACTATCACAAACGTTGTCATAATGATCCTTATTATGGACTATAGTTACATAGTAAGTCTTGCTGAAAAAAAAGACAAAAGTCCATCCAGATCAACCATAAAGAAAAAAAAAAATTTATAATCCTACACCCACAGTTGATCCAAAGAAGGCAAAAAATCCAGCAAAGTATGATCCAATTTGCTTCTGCAGGGGAAAAAACTCCTTCCTGATCCCCTGAGAGGCACTCGGATATTCCCTGGATCAACCTTACCTATGCATCCTTTATCAGCAGCCACTGGCATGGCAAAAAGAAGCCATACTCACATAGGTACTCATTGATGGCCCTCTGCTGTGTGTGCAGCTACTGCAGCATTGCCAATGTTGAGTTCCACCTGGTGGGCATGTCACAAATGAGGCGGTTGGTGGGCAGGTTGAATTCCCAATGAATGTCAGCCAGCCAAATACTGGCCATGTATGACCGCCGGAAAGGGCCACAAACTTTTCTGGGTCTGCCTCAGAAGATCTTGTAAACTTGGGTACCTGTTCACAAAATGCTGCACGATCAAATTCAGGACGTGTGCCAAGCATGGACCATGTGTCAAGTCTCCTGGTCAGAGGGCAGAGAGAGGGTTGGTGCCACTGTTGCATAAAACCATTCCTGGTTCAAGCTGCTGTGGAGTCAATCACCTCTGAGCCTGCCCCTGCAGAGCTGACAGAATCTCTGCCCTGGTGTGGCTCATGTCTCCTAGACAGACCAGCTGATGCACCACATGGCATCTTTTAGCCTGTGAGAAAATTAAATATATAAATTGTGCCGCGCTCCTGTGTATAAATAATTACAATATTCACTATTTCAAATGACAATCCAAAGTTAAAAAAATTAATAAATAAATAAAATAAAATGATATACTTATATCTAGTGTATAAAATACAATTATCTTCTGCTTATAACATCATAAATAAATACCGCATACTGTGCTGGTGACAATAGTAAATAGTGATAGTGATAAAAACAATATATGTGAAAAAATATATGTGCTTTATTTGCTGCTGCAAGTTCCATACAGAGTTTTTAGCATAGGCTTCAGAGTAAGGCAGTTTCAGCCTGTCCTGCAGTTTCTGCTATGCTTGCCGTGCTGTGTCCAAGACAACGTCGTGATGTCAGAGCCCCTCCCCTACGCGTTACGTCACCGGGTCACGTGACTTCATCAGGGGGATAAAAGCACTATGATGGTTTTGTTTCTTCATACAATCATCCTGTGATATATTGGAGAGAAATCAGGCATAATCACTCCAGAGATCCCAGGTGGATTAAGATCGAGCATAATCATCCCATTTGCCATCAGGAATATCCTAAGCAGGAGGATCATCCCAGCAGTCCTATAAGGACAAAAAGCTAGTTTTGCCTTTTTAGAAGGCAAAACCTGAGGTGAGAGCATAATAAAATCACACTGCACGTGGATTATGGGATTGCACCATCATAATTTAAATTGAAAGAGGACTGTCTATGAGCACTTTTTCATATATATTGTTTTTATCACTATCACTATTTACTATTGTCACCAGCACAGTATGCGGTATTTATTTATGATGTTATAAGCAGAAGATAATTGTATTTTATACACTAGATATAAGTATATCATTTTATTTTATTTATTTATTTTTTTAACTTTGGATTGTCATTTGAAATAGTGAATATTGTAATTATTTATACACAGGAGCGCGGCACAATTTATATATTTAATTTTCTCACAGAACACTGTCTAATGAGTAGGTGTGAGTGCCAGCAAACCACAGGTGTATCATATATTGTGTTTTGTTTGTCAAATTAATTAATGGTAATAGTTTAGACAAACACCATAGTAGCTCACAAGTACACTCATTTATTTTTTTGCATCTTTTAGCCTGACTGCTTGCGTAGCCCCTTGAATGCTTAGGGAGCACTGCTGGTCCAGAGGACAATTCAGCAGAAGAGGCCATAGAGCAAGAGGAGGGGGTAGAGCAAACAGATGTGGCTTTTTGGAGGCGTGGTGGTGGAACTAGCTAAAGCACTGAACCCTGTCCTGCATCCTTCCCAGCTGCCAGCAGAGTTATCCAGTGTACCATGAAGAAAATGTATCATCCCCAATCATGCCTGTTGGAGCATGTGTCAGCAGTAATGCGGACCTAGCTGCTGACCACCCTGTCCAACGAGGCCAAAACATTGCCTTTCACATAATGGTACAGAGCTGGAATGGCTTTACATGAAAAGAAATTTATTTTCGGAACCTGCCACTGTGGTACAGCACATTGCACAGAAGGGGGCAGAGTCCACCAGATGGAAAGGCAGCAGTTGTAATGCTAGCAATTTGGCCAAGCTAGCAGTTAGATGCTGAGCATGTGGATGAGTGGGGCAATATTTTTTTTACAGTTCAGCAACTCGGGTAGCGAAATTTACCTTGTGAAATCAACAGGTGGTGTACTGCTGGCAGATTAGGTGCATGGACCTGTGGCACCCATTGTTATACCATCATCCCTCTCAGTGGAGGATGTTGAGATGAATTGAGGTATAGAAGGGGTAGAGATCCCAGATGAGCAGCAAGGAGAAGTCTGCACTTTTTATGATGTGGGTCCTTCAGGTGCTGTTGCCAACATGCTGCATGGCAGGTCGTCATATGTCTTGTCAAGAGTGGTGCCCAAGCGGCTGGTGTTTCGGCCACACTTGCTTCAGACAGAGACTGAAACAGCAACGCTGCAGTCCGCTGCACATGTGTTGAAAACAGCCCACACCAATGAACTTTTGGAAGTTCAGGGAGTCAGCACCTGCACCTGTGGAGCTCTGTCATGTGATGCAATAGGGTGGCTGCCCTTACGTCTGCCCCTGGAGGACATCCTGCCTTGTTGGAGTTGTGCCTCCTAACTTTCCTCCTCTGTTCTCTCAGGCACCTAAGTACACTCAGTGGCCTCATCATCCCCTCCCTCATCGTCACTAGAGCCAACTTGGCAGTGTGCTGCAGCTGGAGGAACATGACTGCCAATTTCTTGTCCGTCATTGGCACCCCTCTCTCTAGGATCACATCACTCCCTTCCTCAACCTGGGAACCAACATCAGAGCATTGAAATTGCTGCGCATCCTCCAGCAGCATGTGACTAATACTATGTTTGAATAATTCAGGTGACTCCTCAATGCATGATGCAGTGTGGAATAGGCTGCTTTGGCAGCTGCGGTGGTAGGTGAACTAGTTTGAGCCTGGGTGACAGAGGATAAGGAGGATAAGGAGGATGAGGATGGCTTAGTTTTCCACTTCATCTCCACCACACCTCTTCTGCATTAAAAATGTTTTTGCTGCTGCTTTTTAAATAAGAAAGCAAAAAAAAAGGAAACCACTGGTGATGCAGGAGGAGGACCACCTGCAACAGAGAAAGGGGAACACTAAAGATGCAGCAACAAAACCTGATGTTGCAAAAAAAAAAACAAAGAAAAATAAAAAATGGGACCAGTGGTGAGGCAGAAGTGCTGTAAAACACAATGACACCACTACACAGCTCTTCACAACGCTATCCACTAAACTCCAACAACACACTATACAAGGCTGTTGTGCAAGTCACCATGACTTTGGCCAATCATGGCTCTCACAGTACATTGTGCTGTGATTGGCCAATCACAATGCACTGTGAATTGTAGGCGAACAGCCGAACACATGAACGGCCGATGTTCGAGTCGAACTTATGTTTGACTTGAACATCAAGCCCATCACTAATGACAACCTCTCAGAAGGCGCCATGCAATGGCACGATCTTTCACCAGCTGTGTCCACCATGCACAACCGATAATTGATCATTACACCGGCCCACTGCCAGTGTCATGCGATCACTGTGACCAATCACAACAGATCACATGATAATTATAAACAATGGATAGCTTTCTTTCATGTTATCCATTGTATACAATTATCTGTGATTGGTCACAGTGCTCACATGGTACATACAGGGCCAATCACAACCCATCTGTACCATGTGATTAGCTTTGGCCAATCACAGCTAATCACAACAAAAGACATGGAATAAATCAATTTCATTCAGTAAAAATGGTTGCTTCCCCAGAGTAGCACAGTGTTACTATGATAACACAGTATTGCTCTGGTCACAGTGAGTTTTTAAAAAAATAATAATAAAAAAGGGGTAAAATGTAATACAAAAGAAAAAAAAATTGAATTTTCTTTTTTCAGTCAGTGTCCCTGATCACTGCCACACAAGGGATATCCAGTCATATGATAACACTGTAACACTGTACTGCACCGGTAACAATATGTAAAATTTATATATATTGTGGGGTTAGCTCAGGTGGGGGATCTCCTTCCCTGGGACAAAGGTAGACCGCACAGCAGGCTTTCGTCAAAATCTGACTGGTTGTCAGTTTTATTAAAAGGTTTGCAAGAAATATCAAAATAAAACAAAACATCAAAAATAAACCCTTGCCATCCAGGCACTAACTAAACAGAAGATGATTCCTCTCTCAGAGGTGAAGGGCTTCTCCCTGTCACCAAAACAAAATAACAGCAAACCTTTTCTTGCAGGTATAGTCCATACACACAGCTCTCTCAGAATACCTCTCTGAGTCCCAGGCCACGAGCAACTCCTTGCTCCAGCTCTGCCCTTTTTGTATCACCTGCTGGTGGTCATCAGTGGAGCCCAAACTCTGGTCCGGAACCACCTCTGCCATTGTGGCCCCGAAAACCCGGAGTGGACTCCACCTTACACCTCACAGTATGATCTCATGCGAGGTGACACATACCGTCCATCCATCAGTTTGCCGTTCATACTGTCACATATCCCCCCCCTCTGCTCAAGCCCCTGCGGCTGAGCAACTGTCCCAACCAGGCAATGGACCCGGGAAAGGGCATCTACATTACTTTGCAGTTTCCCCGCTCTGTGTTCCACTGTGAATTTGAACACTTGTAGCGCGAGAAACCACCTTGTCACTCGACTGTTTTTCTCCTTATTATCACACATCCATTTGAGCGGGGCATGATCAGTAACCAACTTGAACGGTCTTCCTAACAGGTAATATTTCAGGGCCTCCAAGGCCCATTTGATGGCCAAACATTCCTTCTCCACAATGGCATAATTTCTCTCATGTTTGTTGAGCTTCCTACTTAGGAAGACCACAGGGTGCTCCTCCCCATCTCTGATTTGGGACAGTACCGCACCTAGTCCCACGTCAGAGGCATCAGTCTGTACCACAAACTCTGTTGTGAAATCTGGCGTCACAAGCACAGGTTGAGCACAGAGAGCTTGTTTTAGCCTTTGAAATGCGGTCTCCGCCTCGGGATTCCACTTAATCATGACCGATCCCCTACCTTTTGTCAGATCTGTCAGTGGGGCTGCAATGGTGGCAAAATTGGGGATAAACCGCCTGTAGTATCCTGTGATCCCAAGAAATGCCCGGACTTGCTTTTTATTTACAGGTTGGGGCCACTTTTGAATCGCCTCAATTTTATTGATCTGAGGCCTAATGAGACCTCGACCAATGATGTAGCCAAGATATTTGGCCTCCTCTAAGCCTATGGCACACTTTCTGGGGTTGGCGGTAAGACCTGCTTCCCTCAGCGAATCTACTACCGCTTGCAGGCAGGACAAATGAGACTCCCAGTCTGGACTGTGGATGACGACATCGTCCAAATAGGCAGCTGCATATTGGCGATGTGGTCTTAACGTTTTGTCCATCATTCGTTGGAATGATGCCGGAGCACCATGTAGACCAAACGGCATCCGCTTATACTGAAAGGACCCCTCGGGGGTAGAGAATGCCGTCTTTTCTTTTGCAGCTTCCGTTAAAGGAATCTGCCAATAGCCTTTGGTTAAATCTAAGGTGGTTATGTACCGAGCCGTTCCCAACCTGTCAATGAGCTCATCCACCCGAGGCATCGGGTACGCATCAAACTTAGACACACTGTTCAGTTTCCTGAAATCATTACAGAAACGAATTGTTCCATCTGGTTTTGGGACCAACACTATGGGACTCGACCACTCACTGTGAGATTCCTCAATCACTCCCAACTCTAACATGTCCTTTATTTCCTTTGCCACCGCTTCCCGCCTGGCCTCGGGTATTCTATAGGGCTTGACATTTACGCGGACCCCGGGCTGGGTAACTATGTCATGCTGTATGACCGTCGTCAGTCCAGGTAGGTGAGAGAAGAAATCTCCATTTTTCCTCACAAACTCCTTAACATCATTTTGTTGGGCTACTGACAAGGTTTCCGTTATAGGTACCTGAGGGGCCACGGGACTCACGTCCTTTTGGGGGCTTGGTACTGCCAACAAACTTTCCCTGTCTTTCCAAGGTTTTAAGAGATTAACATGATAGATTTGTTCGGGTTTCCTTTTCCCTGGCTGGTAAACTTTATAATTTACTTCCCCCACTTTCTCCCTAATTTCAAAGGGACCTTGCCACTTGGCGAGGAATTTACTTTCCACGGTGGGGACTAGCACCAGCACTCTATCCCCAGGGTTGAAGGTACGAATCCTGGCACCCCGGTTATAAACCCTTCTCTGGACCTCCTGGGCTTGTTCCATGTGTTCCCGAACAAGTGGCATGACAGCTGCGATTCTATCCTGCATCTGTGAGATATGCTCGATGACACTTCTATAGGGCGTGGACTCTGTCTCCCAGGTTTCTTTTGCAACATCTAGCAATCCCCTGGGATGTCTACCATACAGTAATTCAAAAGGTGAATATCCTGTAGATGCCTGAGGTACCTCCCGTATAGCAAACATGAGATAGGGTAGCAAAAAATCCCAATTTCTCCCATCTTTGTCCACCACCTTTTTTAACATAATCTTAAGGGTCTTGTTAAACCTTTCCACAAGCCCATCGGTTTGGGGGTGGTAGACCGAGGTACGGAGATGGGAGATTTTGAACAGTTTGCATAACTCTTTCATAACTCTAGACATAAATGGCGTGCCCTGATCCGTTAATACCTCCTTTGGAATACCTACACGACTAAACACCCGGACAAGCTCTTTGGCGATATTTTTAGCTGAGGTATTACGCAAGGGGATGGCTTCAGGATACCGGGTGGCATAGTCAAGTATCACCAGTATGTGCTGATGGCCCCGGGCAGACTTTACTACTGGACCCACTAGGTCCATGCCCACTCTTTCAAACGGTACTTCAATTATGGGTAGAGGTACTAGCGGACTACGAAAATGGGGTGAGGGCGCAGAATATTGACATTCCGGGCATGACTCACAATGCGCTTTGACGTCTCCATGTAAGCCTGGCCAAAAGAATCTCTGGGTTATTCTCTCCTTTGTTTTCTCTACACCCAGGTGTCCACCCATTATATGCCCATGGGCTAAATCTAGTACCATCCGGCGAAAGGGTTTGGGGACCACTAACTGTTCTACCACCTCCTCCCCTTGCTTTACCACTTGATACAGCAAGTTATTGTTAAGAGCCATGTAGGGAAAAGACACCGCTACATCATTTTCAACTGGTTCCCCATCAATCATTCTAATGTTTTCACGGGCTCTATTAAGTGTGGAATCTTTCAGTTGTTCCGTACAAAAATCCTCTTTTCTGACCTCTAGGTCAGGCACCACATTCTGTCCACTCTCACTAGAGCCAGCGGTCATCTCTTGTTCTATATCCTCAATGTCTGGGGTTGGATCCAACTCCTCCTGCTCCCCAGCCATTACAGAAAAAGGAAAAAGGTCTACACCTTCCTTGGACACACCCACAGTTTCCCCTTCCACCTTGCCGTCAAAGGGGTCAGGAGTGAGTTCAGGAGTTTCCGGCGTTTCCCCAGCAGGGGGAGCTCTGTCTTCCTGACTCCCCTCCTTATCCCATAACTTCCAGAAATGGGGAAAATCTCTCCCCACTATGGCTTCATGAAGCAGAGAGGGCACCACCCCCACAGAATGGGTCACAGGGCCCCAGGGAGTACCAATCTCCACCAGAGCAGTCTGGTAATTACGTGTATCACCATGAATACAAATAACTCCAATCATGCTAGGGTGTAGGCTGGCAGGGTTTACCAAATCACTTTTAACCAAGGTCACAACACTACCCGAGTCTAGCAGAGCAGTTACTGGCTTTTCATCAATGGCAATCACACACATTTGCTTTTCCATGCGTTTCTGACATGCTGCAGTACATACCACCTGTGCAAAAAGAGACATGCGTTTTCCTAAATAAGCATTTTCACATTGCATAGGTTCATCATTTAAAGGACAGTTTGCAGCAATATGACCTAACGCATGACAGCGATAACATATTATATGTTCAGTGCTTAGACCTCTAAATGGCTTTGGGGACCTTCCTGACCTATTTGGCCAGTCTCTAGGTCCTAAGCCTACAGTCTCATTATCTGACACAATAGTCTTATCATTTTTTCCTGAGCCTTTGGCCCATGGAACAGTCTTACCGGATCTTCCGGATAGTTTTCCACCCCTAGTGACATTGGGGTACGGCCCAGGTGAATGAAAAAAGTCCTCAGCGGCTGCATATCTCTCCACCAGGTCCACCAGCTCGTTTGCAGATTTAGGGTCTCCACGGCCAATCCACTTCCTCAAAGTGGCAGGGAGTGCACGCAAATATTGGTCCATGACCACACGCTCCACAATCTGAGGGCCTGACAATACCTCTGGCTGGAGCCATTTTTTGGAGAGATGTATCAAATCGAACATCTGAGATCTGGGTGGTTTGTCAGCCCTGTAATGCCACTGATGCACCCGCTGAGCCCGGACTGCAATGGTGACGCCCAGGCGTGCAAGGACCTCAGCCTTCAGTTTCTCATAGTCCTGGGCATCCCCTGGTTCCAGGTCATAATAGGCTTTTTGGGATTCACCTGTCAAAAATGGCGCAAGCAGTCCTGCCCATTGCTCCTTTTTCCATCCTTCCCGAACAGCAACCCTTTCAAAAGTTGTGAGGTAGGCCTCCACATCATCCGCAGGTGTCATCTTCTGCAAAACATAACTGGCCCGCGCCATTTTCTGCTCCCCTGGCAGCGGATCTGCAGATTCCTTCTTTAATTCTAACAGGTGTTGGGCCACCTGCTTAAGGAGCTCTCGGTCTGCTTGTTGGGCTTCATGTTGTGCCTGTTGGGCTTCATGTTGTGCCTGTTGGGCCTCATGTTGTGCCTTTTGGGCCTCATGTTGTGCCTGTTGGGCCTCCGCAAACTGGCGATTTGTCTCCCATTGTACTGCATTGGCCTGCAGTAAGGCTCTTATTATTTCCTCCATCTTCCCACTTGCTCAGGAAGTTGCCCGCACCCTCCACCATATGTGGGGTTAGCTCAGGTGGGGGATCTCCTTCCCTGGGACAAAGGTAGACCGCACAGCAGGCTTTCGTCAAAATCTGACTGGTTGTCAGTTTTATTAAAAGGTTTGCAAGAAATATCAAAATAAAACAAAACATCAAAAATAAACCCTTGCCATCCAGGCACTAACTAAACAGAAGATGATTCCTCTCTCAGAGGTGAAGGGCTTCTCCCTGTCACCAAAACAAAATGACAGCAAACCTTTTCTTGTAGGTATAGTCCATACACAGCTCTCTCAGAATACCTCTCTGAGTCCCAGGCCACGAGCAACTCCTTGCTCCAGCTCTGCCCTTTTTGTATCACCTGCTGGTGGTCATCAGTGGAGCCCAAACTCTGGTCCGGAACCACCTCTGCCATTGTGGCCCCGAAAACCCGGAGTGGACTCCACCTTACACCTCACAGTATGATCTCATGCGAGGTGACACATACCGTCCATCCATCAGTTTGCCGTTCATACTGTCACAATATATATATATATATATATATATATATATATATATATATAAACTTTTTTTGTGACAAAAAGATTACAACTTCAAAAAAACTCACCATGCCTCTTCCTAAATACTTTGGACTGCCTACTTTCCAAAAATGCTTAATTTGGGGAATATTTGTACTGTCCTGGCATTTTCAGGTCTCAAGAAATGAGATTGGCTATCAGTACATCAGGATTGATCAATTTTCATATATACACTCAAAAAAATTAAAGGAACACTTTTTAATCAGAGTATAGCATCAAGTCAATTAAAGTCCTGGAATATTGATCTGGTCAGCTAAGTAGCAGAGGGGGTTGTTAGTCAGTTTCAGCTGCTTTGGTGTTAATGAATTTAACAACAGGTGCACTAGATGGGCAACAATGAGATGACCCCAAAAACAGAAATGGTTTCACAGGTGGAGGCCACAGACATTTGTTTCCTTACTCATCTTTTCTGACTGTTTTTCACTAGTTTTGCATTTGGCTAGGGTCAGTGTTACTTCTGGTAGCATGAAGAGATACCTGGACCCTACAGAGGTTGCACAAGCAGTTGAACTCCTCCAGCATGGCACAGCAATACATGCCATTGCCAGAAGGGTTCCTGTGTCTCCCAGCACAGCATGGAGGAGATTCTAGGAGACAGACAGTTACTCTAGGAGAGCTGGACAGGGCCGTGGAAGGTACTTAACCCATCAGCAGGACCGCTATCTGCTCCTTTGTGCAAGGAGAAACCGGATGAGAACTGCCAGAGCCCTGCAAAATGTCCTCCAGAAGGCCACTGGTGTGAATGTCTCTGAACAAACAATCAGAAACAGACTTCATGAGGGTGGCCTGAGGACCCAACATCCCCCGATAGGCCCTGTGCTCACTACCCAGCACCATAGAGCTCGACTGACATTTGACATTGAACACCAGAATTGGCAGGTCTGCCACTGGCTAGTAGCTCCAGTCTTAATGTTCAACTCAAAAGTTCTTAATGGTTAGTAAAAAAAAACAAAAAAAAAAAAAACTAAATATTCAGCTTCCAGTAGTCAGTACAAAGGAAGGACAGAGCTTGAAAACAAAAGAGAAAAAAGGTAGTGTATCTCTCTGGTACAATAGACCACTTTAAACAAAAGCAGCATCTGCCAGAATGTATGTCAAAGTACACAGCCATGCTGGCTCCAGGGAGGGAAGTCCTAGATCTTGGGGCCAATAAAATACCAAGGTGTATATATGGTCCTTCTCCACCACCGCAAAATTTTAGACAAAGCAGGGTAAGATGGTGATATAGAAGAAAAGGGGAAGGAGGCCCATATAAATAACGGTCTCAACCATGTTACTGGACTTTACTGGTGCAACGTCCCTTATTATAAAGACACTGAAAAATACAAAAACCCTGACCAGAAAAGCTATTGGGACTTTTTAGGTACCATACCAACAACAAATCATACAAATATTATAAAAAATTGTAACTTTATTATACAATATTAAAAGGCTAGATTGTCGTACAAAACCTGAGCATAAACATGCTCTCTATAAATATATACCATTATTGTAACAATAAGAACATCAGGCTTGATATAAGTAGCTACAAGATTACATGTAAAGTGAACAAGGAGAGTATATATATATATATATATATATATATATATATTTATTAAAACCCTGGTGTATATAGCTCCAATGCATTTTGCAGGTAAATGCCCACTTTCTCAGGGAGATCTGGTATATAGAATCTATGGTAGGTAGAGCCATAATGAACAAACAGAACATACAACAAAAACAACATATAATATTTCAATTTAGAATGATAAATCTGTATATACCAAAGAGCAATACCTGTTTATTCAGAATTCACTGCTTAACCATAGTCGCAGTGATGGAAAAACCACAGTCACCCATTTTGGGGGAGCACTAGTTCATTCAACAGACTTAAAAATATATAATATATGAACCGAAAAATTACCAAGCCTATAAAACGATAAAGAAAAAAAAATGAAAAGAAATAAATACTTTTTACTATCCCAACATAACATATAAACACAAAAATGTAAAAAAAAAAAAAGGGACAAAAGATGACTTACTGAACCACACTAATTGGCCCCTGTTATCTATATATAATCATCAACCTACAGTAATCATAGTATTCTAAGTATCAAAAATAATCTCCAAAGGAATTTATCCAAAAATCCATAATTAATGGATACATGTATCAATCAACCAAGGCCATACAACCAAGTTACCATTTAACTCAAAGAAAAAACAAACCATAAAGATAGTTATATTCATGTAGTTACCATAATAAGTAGCCCCAGGCACCAAGACTCAATACTGCTGGGGTTCCTGCAGAAGGCCAATATGACTGGAGTCAAGCAATAGACAACATCTCTCAATGCAGAGGTTTTAAGTAACAAAAAATGGCACCATGAGCAGTGTTCCAATCACACTGTGCATGCAACCTATACTAAAACTGTGCATGCATCATGCAATGACGTCATGACGCTGTGGCCATCTTGGTAAGCCCAATTCCTTAGTGACACAAATGGAGATGCCTCTCATATACAGGCTTGACATTCTCACCATCTTGGTACTCCTATTTATACCACCAAATAACTACTATGAAACATAGATCAATGCATTAAAGAGTAAAAAGGGAGAAGGGGAAGGAAAAGAAAAAAGAGGGAAAAGGAGAAAGAAATGAATAAAATTATATAAAGGAAAAATATTGAAAAACTAGAACAAAAAAAGTGAAAAAAAAATGACCAAAAAACACAACACGGCATAGCAGGATTCAAATAGTCATCCAAGATTAAAAAAAATAAAATAAAATAATGAATCCACCCTCATGATGCAAACTTAGTCATAAATAGTAAGTAGTCCTTCCCTCATGATGATCACTGTTTGCCAAATTAGCTTCTGCCAATGAAAATTGTTTAATAAAAATTGTTCCACAATCCAAACCTAAGTCAAATATACATCAAATTAACTACAATATACATTTCAATACAAATATTTAACCTACAAGACATTCATAATGAATGTCTTGAACAGGTAATGCCCTTTGGTGTATACAGATGTATCATTCTAAAATGCAATAATATATTTTGTTTTTGCTGTTTGTTCTGTTTGATCATTGTGGCTCTGCTTATGATTCTATATATATATACCTGATCTCCCTGAGGAAGCGGGTATTGACCTGCGAAACGCATCAGAGCTGTATACATCAAGGGGTTATATATATTATACTGTCCTTATTCACTTCATATGTAATCTTGGAGCTACTTATATCAAGCCTGATGTTCTTATTGTTACAGTATGTATTGGTATATATTTATAGAGACCATGTTCATGCTCAGGTTTTGTACTACAATCTAGCCTTTTAATATTGTATAATAAAGTTACAATTTTTTATAATATTTGTATGATTTGTTGTTGATATGGTACCTAAAAAGTCCCAGTAGCTTTTCTGGTCAGGGCTTTTGTATTTTTCAGGTCATCTGGCTGTGCCTGTCAAAACTGTCCACACTGTAGCTCAGCTGAAACAGGCCCCAGCTCTTTGGCTGTAAAACATACCACCTATTTCCTCTCAGGAGACATGAAGAATGAATATGGTGAGCACGGTGGCATGTTTCAGGGGAAACACAAATAGTCAGAAATCCTCCTGCGCTATGAGATGGAAGTATAGAACCTATTCTACAGCTGCCAACACTCAAGAACTGATACCAAAACAGTGTCAAGAAATCATAAAAAATAGTGTAGCGCTCTTAAAGAACTGTGTCTAATACACAATATTAATTCCTAAAATAAATAAATCAATATAAATTGATAAAATATACAATAGTGACAAAAAATAAGTGCCAAACTAAGATTCCAAAAAGAAATCTATCACCCACTTAAGAAATACGTGTACCCATTTAAAATATGTGACTACTATTTCACACAAACATATGGATAGTGTACACACATCTACTAATTTAAATAAAAAAAATCAAAACTTAATCCAATGAGGGAACTCTTATCAGTGCTCACACAGTGCCAAAAGAAATGAAAATTTATAAATGTGTCCTCTTTGATGAAAGACAATCTTAACAATGTCCTTTTGTGGAAATGAATAAAATCATGCAATGTGCAACAGTGATAATTAAATAAATCCGTGACTGTGCCAAAAAACTCTTCTCCTGTTAACGGCTAAATTGCCTCCTCACCTCCTCCTAATGACCCCAGAGGGGCCAACAGGCTTGCAGGATCACCCTGGATCCTTGATTTATAATGGCCAGCAGCTTCCTTCCTTCCCTGGATCTCCTTTGTGGGGCTCCTAGTGCCCCTGATCAGTCAAGGTGGTTCTGAAGGATAATAGCTCACCAATCCAGTGAGCCAAGAAAAACCTCTAAGTGTAGTACTTTAGTAAACTTTGTTTATTCAAAGAGTAAGGAGTATCACTCACATTACAGGCAGTCCTCCCTCCTCACTGATGTGTGGGTATACTGCATGTGAATGGGACTTCCTGGGTGTAGCAAAATGGCGTCGCACGCCGGAAGTGCGTCACCACGCACCGGAACTACGGACTCGCGAACCTACGCGTTACGTCACCGTCTGCTCATGACTTCCTCGGGATATACCTTGGCTCACTGGATTGGTGAGCTATTATCCTTCAGAACCACCTTGACTGATCAGGGGCACTAGGAGCCCCACAAAGGAGATCCAGGGAAGGAAGGAAGCTGCTGGCCATTATAAATCAAGGATCCAGGGTGATCCTGCAAGCCTGTTGGCCCCTCTGGGGTCATTAGGAGGAGGTGAGGAGGCAATTTAGCCGTTAACAGGAGAAGAGTTTTTTGGCACAGTCACGGATTTATTTAATTATCACTGTTGCACATTGCATGATTTTATTCATTTCCACAAAAGGACATTGTTAAGATTGTCTTTCATCAAAGAGGACACATTTATAAATTTTCATTTCTTTTGGCACTGTGTGAGCACTGATAAGAGTTCCCTCATTGGATTAAGTTTTGATTTTTTTTATTTAAATTAGTAGATGTGTGTACACTATCCATATGTTTGTGTGAAATAGTAGTCACATATTTTAAATGGGTACACGTATTTCTTAAGTGGGTGATAGATTTATTTTTGGAATCTTAGTTTGGCACTTATTTTTTGTCACTATTGTATATTTTATCAATTTATATTGATTTATTTATTTTAGGAATTAATATTATGTATTAGACACAGTTCTTTAAGAGCGCTACACTATTTTTTATGTTTCAGGGGAAGTTACCCTTTTCTCAAGCCTTGAGAAAGTGGGGTCCACCTTCAAAATAACTGTCAGATTCCCAGTTGCAATTGTTCTTCTGTATTTTTTTTTTTTTTTCGGTATTGAGACGGTGGTTGGGCTGTACACAGCAGAGGCCAGACAGGTCTGCAATTCCTCTGCATTGTTAGATAATGATCACCTGCGCTTAGGTCACATCTATCAATAGTGCACACTCAATATCAAACAAAAAAGACTGCTACTCCTATAACAGGTACAACCTTATCAACATAATACACAAACTGACAGGGGCGCTGCCTCAATATATGTTATAAAACAAAAAACAAATAACAAATTTAAATAATAAAACACAATATTTGATTGTGAAATAAAGTCCTCAATGTGAAATCAGCAAGTGTGAAAAAAAAAAAACAACAATTTCACATCCAGAAGGTGATAAGTGCTCTGTGCTCCCCACAGGTGAAATAGGTGTCATTCACGCTTTTTGTGGGGCATAGGAAGTCATGCTGGAGCTTGTAATCCTCCTGGTTAAGGATTGCTTGTCATCCCCAGTGATTCAGATATGGAGCCGGCAAGGTATATGCATGTAAGGAATGGAGAGAGGCATCCAAAATAATGTAATTCAGTTTATTAATAAATAAAAGCAGACACACTGGTATTGCACTCACATGTTTCCAGATACAATAGGTATGAGTCTCCAAATAAACCAATAAACAATAGTAGACTGCTAGTAATACTCAGAGCTCTGGAGTTAGTATCACCACATCAGTTTCTGACGCGTTTCACCCTTCCCACTGAGCGTCCTCAGAGGCAAGATGCACATCAGAGGCCAGACAGTTCTGCAACTCTTCTGAATTGCTAATGTAATCTTTTTCTTCCAATGCAGCCGGATGTTTTTTTTCCCCTTATTTTAGTTTAATTCATTATAGTCAGGGCAGTGAAGGCACAGGTGTAGGAGAACAACCTAGGCCATAGGCTACCTACCTTCCCCAACAGTGGGGTAAGTGGAGGCAGTAGCAAATAGAGGAGTTAAATCATATGACCAGAGCGAAGGATCGGCAGCAACAAAAGTGTAGAATCCTACGACCACAGGCTTCCCCCATCAAAAAAATTAAATAGAAGCCTAAAAGGAGAGGTAAAGGTGCTGCTGAGCAGAGCAATGCTAATGTGACCTCTTCTATTCCTTTACTCTTTCATCCTTCATCTCTTCCTCTGTGTTAGTCACATCATACACAGTGAAGAACTGGTGAGCAGCCTGGTCAACAGTAACATATTCATAGACTTATCTAAAGTCCCTTTCAGCTCCGTTGGCATTTTCCAGTGAGTTTTCTCCAAGAAAGGCAGGGAAGACAGCAGCAATAATTAAGCATACAATTCCATAGCCATAGGGTGCCCACCTTTCCCCAGCAGAGTGAAACCTTGAAACTCACCAACGCCCACCTCACTGTCTCATTTGCCTGTATGTTAGATTGACACTTCAACTGCTTCTGCACCAACATTGTCATTTTCCCACAG
The DNA here is from genome assembly GCF_062004578.1 of Staurois parvus. Classification (NCBI taxonomy): domain Eukaryota; kingdom Metazoa; phylum Chordata; class Amphibia; order Anura; family Ranidae; genus Staurois; species Staurois parvus. The sequence goes on along the minus strand of NW_028318210.1, from coordinate 4,665,753 downwards.
ACCGTCACTATTTTTTGGGGTTCAAACAATATTTTCAAATTTACAATTTTTATACTTTTCTTTCTTTTTTTTTACATTTTTTTCCTCATAAAGTCATGTTTTATCAGAGAAAACACTTCTGCCCTGTGTCTGCAGTTTGGACTATTCTACCTGGCCACGATAAACTACTATCTTGCTGCTGGTCAATTGTTTTCTGAAGTTTCTCTAGAAGAGTACACTTTTATTTTTAGTGTAACAACAGACCTGTCTTGTGTCCAGGCCTTCTTCACTCTCCCCACAAAACTGCTCTGCTGCTGGTCAGTTCTCTTTCTCTGAGATGGTATGCTTGAATAACTAGTACATCAAAACACGTGCCTTGTTTATGTTCTCCGATTTAAGCCAATTATACCTGGTCAGGTTTACATACTGTCCTGGTGCTGGTTAATGTTTTAGCAAACCATGCCTACATAGCTTTAGCTGTGATCATTTTGAAAAATTGAGCATATGAGGGTACAGCAGTGGGGTGAGGTGCGCCATGCACATTTTTCTTTTAAAGCTGATGCGAAAAAAGGCACCTCTTGAATGGATTGTCAAGAACAACTTCCTGATGCACTCTAATTGCCCCAAGCTAAAAGTTATTATCTAAAAAAAGGGAAAAGACCCCAATTAAAGGAAAAAGTAGCTAATGTGTTGACAGTTGAAGAGCTACACTCCTCAATCTGTTATTGCAGGCTGATATTGGTCCTTAAAAGATGTTTAGGGTGTACAGATCTGCACACACTAGCTTGGCATTAGGGCTGCCTATAATGTGCTGATGTAAGTTTCCCACACATATTCAAATGTTGTCAACATTTAAAAAAAGGGCCTGTGAAAAAATAATTGCAGCCAGCAACATCAGGGAATACGCCCTGTAAAAAACACTTGTGACCTGTTATCACGGAAGTGCAGTTGGACAGGGACAGGCTTTAAAGAGGCTACAGGATATCAGCAGCATTAAGATGTTAAATAAGTTGAAAGAAAGCAACCCAGGTCTGGAGTTTACAGTATAGTTGCTATGAACGCCAAGAAAAATAAACTACCTATCTTCAGACTATGAATTACAAAGAACTAAATGTATATAATATACTCAAAATAAAAAAACAGGGCTTTGTCTCCCTCAAGCACTTTAAAGTACACAAACATTAAAACACCATAGTTGCTGTAATATTTTTAAAATTCCAAAGCCCTTCTAAAATTATCCCACCAAAGACGCTGTAAAAAACACAGGACAAACAATACACATAGATCCACAGATTGTCTTTGAAAATGATACACCCCAAAAGTATTGTATCTAGACTCAATAGAGCCAATAGAGACTCTAGACTTTATAGTACATACCCTTCAAACATTTTATCTGGATTCTTCCCACATAAAAAAAGGACTTGTCTAATTTCATGTTTGTTACCATACTTCACTATTTGCATTCTCAAATATAATTTATGTTAATTTTATAAATCCTGTCTTTGAAAAGTGTATGAGCATAGCTGCTTTTGCTCAGGGCTGTCTTTAATATTGATTGGACCCTGGGCAGCTGTTTTCTTGAGATTGTGATTGGTTGCCAGAGGTTACAGCATATCAATACCACTCACTGATTGGTTGCTAGAGGTTACAGTAGTTGCTAAGGCTTCCAGCACATTTCTGCTTGCTGATGGTTGCTAGAAGTTACTGCACAATATTACTGCTTACTAATTGGTTTTTAGAGGTTACTGCACATCTTTACCATTCACTGATTGGTTACAATTCATCATTACCACTTACTTATTGGTTGCTAGAGGGACCCCTGGGCTGAAGGTTGCAATCTTTCTATGGAGGGGCCCCTGGACTGGAGGTTGCAGGCTTCCTATGGAGGGGCCTCTGGATTAGAGGTGGTAGTCTCTCTTATGGAGGGACCCCTTGACTGGAGGAAGCAGTCTCCCTATTCAGGGGCTCCTGGACTGGCGGTTGCAATCTCGCTATGAAGGGGCCTCTGGACAATCTCTCTATGGAGGGACCTTTAGAACGGAGGAGGCAATCTCTCTGTGTAGGGGCCCTTATTGGAGGTAGCAATCTCTCTATGGAAGCCCTCTGCTCCAAGAGACCGCTATCTCAAGTCCAGGGGCCCCTATATAGAGCAACTGCTACCTCCAGTTCAGGGGCCCATCAGTAGGGAGACTGCTACTTCCAGTTCAGGGGCTGGGAGCCCCTCCATAGAGGGACTGCTACCTCCAGTCCTGAGGCCCCTCCTGTTATAGGGTGACATTAGAATGGAAGCCACAGGGATAGTATATCAGCAGTGAAGTGACATTAGTGCAGGAACATGCCCCCCCGTATTGTGGGAGTTAAGGCCCCCCCTCATGTGTTCCCTGTATGTGATCTCACCTGAGCTACATTGAACATGGTCTGGTTCACCCACCTCCACAGCAGGCAGGTGCCAGTCAGACCTCTCAGTGCGGCATGGACGCCTCCCGTGTGGTGAAAGGGACAATGTGGCCGGGGGGGGGGTGTGCAGCGCCAGACTCCCAGCACTCGCCGACACAGCACATAGCAGCGGTAGTGCCCCTTGAAAGTGAAGCTGTGCGAGAGGCAAAGGACAGATCACTCCACCATGATAGGGCTGCAGGACTAGAGTAGTATCGGCAAATGCGGCCGAGCGCTCCTTCTACAGCCAGCACCTGCCCAGCACTGGCAATGTCTTTTGGTGCAAGTGGCTGCCAGTACTAAATATACTGTTGGCAACCCCAGGCAGCAGGAGCTCAAGGGGCAGCTGCTTTGGGCCGCACAACAGTAATTGGGCCCGTGGCAGCTGCCCCTTTTTCCCTGCCTTAAAGATTGCCCTGCTTTTGCTAAATACATTTTTGCTTGGTCCTCCATTTATTTTAGGAGGCAGAAGGTGAGGACTTGAATGCCAATTAATTCCTATTTTCCCTTAACAAGTTTAGAAGTAAAAACTAAGTGGACTTCTCAGTAAATATACAGAAAAGATGAGATAGTTCTATGTAAAACTGACAGGAAGGTAAAAATACTATTTTATGAAACTGTACCTTTTTACATGCAGCACAGTAGCAGACCATGGAAAAAGCCTTTTCTACAAATCTCTGGGATTTTAAGAACTGCTGGGAAAAAGTCATGTACTGTATGGAGTGAGTGTGTATTTCTTCATTCATAGCAGAATATAGCTATTGCTTGAAGGGTGATTTTCCTTCCCATCCACTGGTCTGTGTGTGACAATGATGGGAAAGGGTGCAAAGTTAATGTGCACTAGCCCAAGGGTGGCAGAGAGGTGTAGCCCAGGGTGACTGGCCAGACTAGGGTAGATTTTTGTGGATTTAGTGGTCTGAAAAGCTTCCAATTGTGGATATATAGAAGTTATTTGTCTCATGTAAGAGAGCCAGGGCAGGGAGCTTTGGATGGTTGGGCATTGGGTGCATGAAAAAGAATTGAGTGGATCATGTGGGATGTATAGGCAGGTTCCAGAGACAGGGAAATTGTATCACAAGGGTGTACTTCATTTCAGTTGTCTGGGGTGTGTGTCTGTATGCAATCATGCAGGATCTATGACATGGATGCATGGATGTTGTGGACACATGGACTGGCAGTGTGTAAGTGTTTGTGTGTGAAGGGGAGATTGTACATTAAGTACATCCATCATGGAAAAGGAGTAGTTTGGGTGTATTTTGATGTGCGACAGAGGGCAGAGTTTGGGTGTAAGAAGTATTAGTTCAACTGTTCCTCACAGTGCAGGACTCTGGGGTGGCAAGGCATGTGCAGGGGAAGAAGTCAGACGGGTAACTTTTGGTTTAAAATATTACTTGATTTACTTTGGAAAGTGCTGGGTGGTGTGCACAAACCCTAAAATGTTTATTACCCAGTATACTGTACATTTACTGTCATTCTTGTGAATTCTACTTACACCTTAACTTTGTAGAATTACTTTGTCCTGGATATTTTCTCTCTTATAAAATATGTCTTTACCTATATGTTATATTGTTGGGTCTCACATCAGTTCTGCGTAGTTAGGGATTTACTGTATTTTTAAAAGGACAATTGTTAATGATATTCTACATTTCTGATCTTTAGCAAACCCATAAAATGGGGAATTTACAAGCATTTTGTTGAGGATAACAGAACAGTGTTAACTAATATTGTGCAGTGGTGGGAGTTGTAGTTGTGGCATTGAAAGGAAATGACTAAGCTACTTCTATCTTAAGAATTCTGAACTTGTGTTAATTCAGCTGTAGGAACAGAGAAGATGCTTCCTCAAAGTTCTAACATGTTTAAGTATGAACATATTATGTGAACTTGCGTGACATACAAGACACAGAAAAACTTCCACAGCTCACAAGAATTAGGGCAAGTGTACCGGATTTAGGACAAGACACTATTCAATCTCCAAAATCTTCTCTACAGCATAAGCATCCTAGTAGATTGAATGCCGTAATAAATATCTATTTCTGCTTCCTGGACAATTTCTTGAGAGACAAACAAATCTACTTACATTGAAGAGCACTGTAGTATAAATGTCATTCCAGAAATGTAACTCTTCAAAATGAAGTATTGCTTAACTAAACAGAAGAGAGTGGTGTAATATATTTATGACACCTCTCATAAAAACCCTAACCCTACATTCATATATTTGTAGGTACTGTATATAGGGTTTTTCACTTTGCTAAAATGAAGACAAAATGCAGCCACAATATTGCAAGGGGAATTTTATAATGCTACTCACTAAAATGTTTCCTTTTGAAGTGCTACCTTCATCTTGTAGAGGTGACAAGAAAGCATTGGTATAGTAATTGTAGCACCTGCAGGGGCAACAAAATCCTAAGAGGGTCTGCCCAAGCAAAAACCAAAATCATGCAATACAAAGTTCAAAGGATAAATGAACAGTAATAAAATCCCCATATGTGCAGTCAATTAAAATTAGATTTACCAGTTTTCTGTTGATCATACGAATACCAGTGCCTTGCCGACAATGCTCTGTCTCTCCCATTAAAATGCAGAATGGCATATCATGGTTAGCACCTGAATGTTTCTTGTCCCACTGAGCTTTGCACACACATTGAAGGCTTCCTCCAACAAGCATGTGTGGTCATTCCTGAGGAAGCTCCAACAGTGCACTTTTGGGATTGGTCCTATACAGCTGACGGAGACCCAACTTTCTGACACTGGTCCCTACATTGCACCCCAGAATTCTTTCCATGGCATTCAGAAATCTGAAGACTACCACACAGTCAATACATCCAGTGTCTGAAGCAGCAAGCAACCCCAAAACATCAGTGAACCTCTACCATGTTTGACTGTAAGGACTGTATTCTTTTCTTTAAAGGCCTCATTGTTTTTTCTGAAAACAGTAGAATGATGGGCTTTACTAATTAGCTGTAATTTTGTTTTGTCTGTCCACGGCACCTTCTCCCAAAAGGATTTTGGCTTCCTCAGGTAAGGTTTGGCAAACTCCCAATCTGGCTTTTTTATGTTTCTGTGTCAGTAGTGGGGTCTTCCTGGGTCTCCTACCACAGCGTTCCTTTTCATTCATATGGCGACGTATGCGAACTGACACAGTTGTACCCTGTGCTTGAAGGTCAGCTTGAATTTGTCTGGAAGTTGATTGAGATTTTTTATCCACTATTTTAACAATCCTTTGTTGCAATCTTTGATATTTTTTTCTCTTTCATTCACAACCAGGGAGATTAACTACAGTGCAAAAAACCAATGTGAACAAGAAATTCACAAGAAAAAGTGTTTACATAAAGCACAATGCGATACTCAACTTGTAATCAAGAATATGCTTTTATCAGCAATTGCCACTTGCCACTTTGCTAATAAAAGCATATTCTTGATTATAAGTTGAGTATCGCATTGTACTTTATGTAACCGCTTTTTCTTGTGAATTTCTTGTTCACATTGTACTTTTGTAGGCTTTTTTGGTTATTGGGCAATACATTATACTTCTAGCAGTACCCATTACCTGTAATGCCTCCATTCTTTATGGTTATTAAAGATTAGCTACAGTGCCACAGGCTGAACACTTCTTGACAATGTTACGCACAGTGGACACAGAAACATTAAGATCTCTGGAGATGGACTTGTAACCTAGAGATTGTCCATGCTTTTCCACAATTTTTGTTCTCAAATCCTCAGACAATTCTTTGCTGCTCTTTCTCTTTTCCAAGCTCCATGTGGCACACAGAAAAACACAACAGAAAGGTTGAGTCAACTTTTCACCATTTTAACTGGTTGCCGGTGTGATTTCTATATTTTCATCACCTGTTAATTGGTACAGGTAAGTTCAATTACAAATTACAGGAGAATCACAAACTTGGAAGGCAATTATTTCTTACAATTTTAAGAAGGTGCCAATAATTTTAACCAGTCCATTTTTTTAGTTTTGCATGGAATTTGTTAATTTGGCTTTTGGTTTCTCCACTTTTTTGTGTTATACAAACAAAAGAAATAAACATGAGAATGCCTAAACATTTGTGATTGCAACAATTTTCTGGGTGAAGGGTGCATTATCTGATTAAAATGTAAGGATGCCAATATTTTTGGCCATGGCTGTATATTAGGGGTTGCAAAGATGCAGGTAATATGTGTATGAGATGTTTTGTAGTATATAAGTATATAAAAAAAATACTTATCACTGAAACCATTTGTTTGTGAATGTTTCAGAACAAGAGGCACAATGCAGGAGGGTATAACAACAACTAATAGTATAGTGATTGATATAGAGATACTTTTTTTTTTAAATCAAAATCTTAAATAGATATTAAAAGCCTATTCTGTAATGAAAGTTTGTTCCTTTAGGGAAACAGACATATATAAAACAGGGCTTACAGAGCTTGCAATTCAAAGAGCTAAGCATTCCACAAGAACCCTGTCAGAGGAATGTGGCTTCAGGGTATGTCTTAAAGAGGTGATTTTATCTGGACTGAAAATATGACTGTTCTGTAATTAGGAATGTCCAGTCCTTTAGTTACGAGCTCTTGGATGTGTAGGTACACATGGATGTAATATTAATATTGTAATAAAGGATTGAACTGCTGCAAGCCAATCATTGAAAATAATGCCAGGTAAACTTTCAGAAGTACAATGACATCATTGTGTTCTGAAGAAAACATTAGGAAATATGAGGGCTTATCGAAACAATTCATTAGGTTTATATCCAGTCAGACCTGTCTACTACATAAATGCTGGTAGATTCAAAGAAGAATGTACAACCAGACAGGGCCATATCTAGCCAGTCTGATGTGGGGGTGCAGTAAAAAATGTCAGGGGGCAGAGGATGTGAGGTCAACAGGGGAGCGTACAGGGGTCAGTATGGTAGTGAACAGTGGTTTAGCAGAGTAGAGGATGTATGGTATGTTCCTAAAGAAAAACTTAAGACTTTAAACAGTATAAAAAATATGTAACACTGACAATATTAACAATACTCATAACAAGTAATCTGCCTTGCTGTACAATTAAAAAGACAGAATGACAAAATGTGAGCAAGACTAGGATTATGAAAGACAAGGAGCACCCTGGGACAAAATAGAAAAGTTCTACGGCTGGCCAGAAGGGGGTCTTAAAGGGGGACTGAACAAAATCTGTACCTGCTGTTTACAAAGTACACCTATACCACAGTCCTTGTACACACAAAATACTGATTACTGTGCCACAACTGACAGACTCTCAGACACAAATAAACCTCAGGACAAAGGATCATATTTTTTTTTAAATTACATGTTTCCATTACATATGTTTTTATGCACACAAAAAGAATATTTTTGTCTTAGGCACCAGCCGAATTTCAATACATGTACGGGCAGGCTGGTTGTACATAAGTCAATCTACCAATCAACTTCAGTACAACCCACCTTTAGGAAAATTTCAGCTCAATCAGCACTGTGGCCGGCATTAGTGATCAATGTATTCTGATTGCAGGGAAGTCGCCCCGGTATCAGAAAACAATACTTCAGTGGGAGAGATTCCCCTATCCACCTCGAGTATGTGGATGGGAGAATTTGATCATCTTTTTGTTCAACCTGCTGGTTCAACAAAACAAAAATGAATAATGGGCAGCCTTACTAAGCCTACCTTAAAGAAGAACTTCATTAAAACCAGTAACTGTTGAGACAATGCACACCTTGATCAGGCCTATGTACAGCATAATGTATAGAGTACAGGGCTCAGAAGCAAGTAAAAAAAAAAAATAAACAAAAAATGCAGCAATTAGGATGAGTTCCACATTCACTTCAAAGTCCTCCCTTAAAGTTCCCAGCATTTTCCCTATATATCAGAGTCCTCCTTTACATCCTTGTCTTCAAAGTCCCACTTTACATCAGTGTCCCTTGAGTTCCACCACCTTACATCAGAGTCTGCAGTCCCCTCTTACAGCAGAGTCCAACCTGCGGAGTGCCCTCTTATATCAGAGTCTGGCAGAATGCCCCCTTACATCAAAATCCAGCAGAGTGCCCCCTTACATCAGAATCCAGCAGAGTGCCTCATTAGATCAGAATCTGTCAAAATGCCCTTTTATATCTGAGTCTGGCAGAATGCCCCCTTACAGCAGAATCCAGCAGTCCGCCCCCTTACATCAGAATCTGGCAAAGTACCCTCTTAAATCAGAGTCTGGCAGAATTCCCCCTTACACCAGAATCCAGCAGAGTGCCTCCTTACATCAGAATCCCACAGAGTGCCCCCTTACATCAGAGTCCAGGTTGTAACCCTTTATATAAGAGCCTGGCAGAGTGCTTCCTACATCAAAATCCAGCAGAGTGCTCTCTTACAACAGAATCCAGCAGAGTGCACCCTTACATCAGAATTCAGCAGAGTGCCCCCTTACATCAGAGTACAGTTGCCCCTAAGTGTTAACTGGACATGATATCAACTGAGCAAGTTTATGAAGCTCCTGGAAGAACATAAGGGAAGCCACAACGTAGCTGCTGTAATTCCAATCCCCCTCACACATCCCTTTCTCAGGCACAACACTGGCTGCACATGGGGGATTTCAGTGTGGGCAGGGCAGACACAGAGCGATAGGGGCGGAGGCGGAGCGGACCGAGCCCAGTTGAGGCTGGGCATTGTGAGTGACAGCCGCTGCAGCTCTAACTTCTGCTGATATAGACTATGTGCAACCCTGCTCAGGCTTAGCATCTATGAGGGAGGGGAGTTGTCTTGGGGGGTTGCAGCTGAAATCTGTGGGGTCACAGTGCAGCCCACCCCAGAGCCCCCCCTAGATCCGGCCAGGCAACCAGATTGTAAAGTGTAGTGTCAGGTTAAAGCAGTATTTACACAACAAAAAAAATTAATATATTTAACCTTACCAATAGGTGTAGCATGTGCTTTATTGTTTTTTTTTTAAGGCTTTTCAGTTCCATTATAAATGGTGGTTCCAGCTTATATCAGGATGGGATTCTCCATATACAGCATTAGGGAAGAGAGAAGGATAGCCCACATAGTGAAAAGTACAACTGTTTTTATAGAAACTATAAAAGAAATGCATTTAAAGAGTATAAAATAATGTTTGCCTTAGAAAAGCACTGAATTCCAGTATTAAGAATGGCCGCTGCATATTTTCAGTGTTGGAAGTGACAACAAACCAGAAGTACCCGCCCAATGCATTTTGTTGTAGAAAATGACATCATCAGGAACAGGATTTTTTCAGTTTGACTTATATCTGATTGGTTGTGCAGATTAATGAACCTTGAACCACCTTAATAAATAATACTAATGTTTATGACTAGTATTCCTCTTGCCATCTGCCCAAATCACAATCAACCCTTTGATGGTTTTTACAAACAAGCTGTAATGCTAGATTAATCATATCCGTATCATGTTCTTAAGCTTGAACAACAACTAGTATAGAATTCACAGAGGAACTGCCTAAAAAATCATCAAAATTAGCAGTAGCTGTTCTGATCAATCAGCTCAGTGATATATTAAACTTCCTGATGGCCTCCCAAGTTTGGAAAACTAAGAGTAAATTGCTGAGTTCACGATGTGTGCAGCATAAATTGTCAGTTCAGATCCTGCTTAGTTAGGGGCTGTTTGATGGAAGAAATGCTATTATGACCATCAAAACTGAATAATATTTCTCAATGTGTGTGAGAGAGGGAATTATTTACTGGTATGTACTTGGTTTCCTTGGGGTCATTGCAAATGAATTTTTAAAGTGGAATTGAACCCACTAATTTAACGGTTTCCCAAAACAGATAAAAACAGTTACTTTCAAGGTGTATAGTAAACTACATAACCTCATGCGCACACAGGATGTAAAAAAACCCTGTTTTTTTCTTAATTTCTGTTAAAACGTTTTGTAAATAAGTGATTTTTCTCTTTCACTGATGAGGCTGCACTGATGCGCACTGATGGGCACTGATAGGCTGCAGTGATTGGCACTGATGAGGTTGCACTGATAGGTGGTATTGATGGGCACTGATAGGCAGCACTGATGGATGCTGACAGGCATCACTGAGGAGGCACTGATAGGCTGCAGTGATGGGCACTGATGAGGCTGCACTGATAGGCGGCATTGATGAAAACTGATAGGCAGCACTGATAACCAGCACTGAAAGCCAGCACAGATGGGTAAGTCAGTGTGAGGAGAGGATGGTCGGGAACCGGTATTTCCTTTTTACATGTGATCAGCTGTGATTGGACACAATCAGCTCGCACTGGCCCCCTACTTGGATAAATGATAAGCTGTGTCCAAAGGACACAGTGACCACAGATCACGCAGGCGCGCGCCACAGGGGGTGCTCAGGGGTGTGTGCCCATGGAAGCCCTCCCAAAGCTAGCCGACCGTGCTATAGACGTCTTTTGGCTATAGCGCGGTTGGAAAGTTGTTAATATTCTGGCCAATGGAATGAATGAATGCCCTAACACTTGGTGTGCCTAAACGCAAAACTCGACCTCATGCACTTTTGTAAGCTCCTTCTCTTCTGCCAGGAGCAAAGGCATTCAGAGGAGTAGGGCAAACACCCCGAATACATGAAGCCTAACCTTTGTGCTTGCTTGTGTGCTTATTATCGTTTGCAGCTGAACTGTCAAACCATTAAATTGCTGGAGCCATAGCCGATCACATGTGCAGCACCATGGCAATTGCAGATCCCAAATTAAACTATATTTCATAAAGCCAATGACTCATTGTAATTGTTTAGTCTTATTCCAAATTTTCTGAATGAGGTTATATGGCAGGAAATGTTTATCAGGCTTTGCAATGACCAGGGCTTCAAGGCCCTCAGATATTGAGTCTCTCTGCATATAAAGAAGCAAAATACGGGTCGTGGATGAGGAATATTCCTGAGGCGGAGTTAAAGGAATAGAAAGATAACCAATTGCCAATTGCAGATCAAAGGACAAGAAGGCAGCTTCCTTGGCTGTACAGGATAGGAGGGTTTAATTCTGCTTTAAGATGAAAAAAGGAAATTGGAGATTTCACTACTGAATAAGGAATCCAAGTGGTGCCAAGCTCTAAAAAGGGTGGCAACAGTGGGATACTTTATTTCAGGTCATGAAATTAAGCCAAATGATCACAATGGTGGCAGTGGTGGGATCCTTCATTTTAGGTACTGTGATGAAGCCAAAGCACTACACAAACCCATACTGATAGATGACTATCGAGCATCCCACAATTTAAACAAAAGTAGGTTTTTAAAAGATGGCCATTTACCTGCGAGAATAACATTGTCTTTCTCGGAAGCTTACACCCCCACCACAGGTTCGACTACAATCTCCCCAGTCACTCCAATTGTCCCAGAAATCACTTTGCCTTTTCTTCCTGGTTGCCTGCAAAATAATACAATAAAAAGAGTGGTATTATACAAATAAAAAGATCAGATGATGCAGGTTTTCCTACATTGCTTTAAAAGAATAGGAAAAGCTGAAACACAATCATTTCTGAAAACTACTTTTGGAACCATCAATGAATTATGTTATCTTATTTTTCAGTAGAAAAAAACATAATATTTTTAATACTGAAGATAGTAATTTAGTATTATAAAATGTAGTATCTAATATAAACAAATCTGATGTAGCAAATATCGATAGTGACACCTGATAACTTATACAAACCATATTGCTAGGTGGGAAGAGGGTTTAAAACCCAACTGAACCCTCTTTGTTTATTACTGTAACATAGCCACAGTATATACAGTAATAAATATGCCTCCTTTTATACTTTATTAATTGTCTAAGTGATTCAGCATGGGTAAAATAAGCCTGTGTCGGCAGCATGTTGGAGAATCTCACACACAAGAAGCAGCTCAACTTTCTGATACCCCCTTGAGCAATGCCTAACAAACGGTTCTGCTCTGTTGTTTACAGCATTGTTCAGTGGGGAGTGTCAGACCACAGGAGAGCTTGTGTGAGTGATGGTCTGACATTCCTATGTGCTGACATTAGGGTTTTTTTTCTTTTAAAGCTACCTGCATTACATCAATAAATTAACAATGAAAGCATTTTTTTTTAATTTAGAAGAAAGGGTTATAATCCCTGTCAGTTTTTTTTTTTGCCATATGCGTCCCATTGGGAAGATTTCCCTTTACTTCCTGTGCCATAGCCAAACAGGAAGTGAAACAAAATCCCTCCACAGTTGGGGGATCCCTAGTTGTCACCAGGGTTGACACAACTAACATTCGCATTGGAAGGTTTCCCCACTATTCCTCAACATTTCTCTTCCAAATACACAGCACTGTTGTTTATTGTGAATAGACCTTGTGCTACATGGTACATGCTAAAAGCTTTTTCAACATCTAGGTTGTGTACATTTCACTAACTGCATATTTTTATTCAATGGTAATATTAGATGGTAGTAATTCTTTACTTTTTTCTGTAATGGCCCAGGAATATCAACTCTCTTTAGCTAATTTTAAAATTGTAACAGAAATTCTTTCAAACGATGAGAAAGCATCCTAACATACAGATTTATAATGATATATCGGCATATTTGACAGGAGATAAAACATACACCAAGCCCAAACAATAAAAAGTAAGCAGCAAACAGGCACGCCCCTAGCGTGTTTCAGTTCAAGCACTTGTAGAAATGTTCGCTTTTTGTCCATAGGCAAAATGATCTCATATCTGGCACAAAATCAGACAACCGAATGACTTACGGAATTAAGTACACAATTATACCGAGGGATGTAAGAACAGGAGGCTTTAACCAAAGCGACACTCAAAAGAATTGAAAACATTTTGGAGTTCGTACAAACACATTATTCTGTAAAACAATAAGCTTCATTGTTCAGTGCAGACTTTTGTGTGTTAAAATCCCAAAGATGCAACATTTTACAGGAAATAGCAGTCACGTGCAGTTAAAGTAATGTCCTTGAGTGACTTCATACTTAACATTGTATGACTTATTTGAAATTACAAGTGATAATATCCTAAAGAGTAAACTCTAACTTGGTGGTATAAACTGCAAAAGTATTAAGACTATAACTATTCATATGTTAGTGTCTTGCAATATTCTGTTTTTCAGAGCAGTGCTTTACTGTAGTACAAAAATCAGATGTTTGCCAACCTCAACTTAACACACCATTTTAACATGCAAACCCCCAAAAAGTCTGATTATTTATTGACAATAAACTGTGTAGTGATGGGTGAATCTGCTTGGGTCCGACACTTGCAGAATGCACACCAGAAGATGTCATCTAGTGGCTATAGTAATACCACCACTAAAAGAATGACGTCTGTCTGCAGTAACAGATAGGGGTTTATGCAGATGCACAGGAAAAATCTGGCCATTTTGTTTGCTTGTTCAGTGAACTAAACAGGTAAAGATGGCTGTGAACTATGCATTGCAGCAAACTCGAACTTCATCCCTACCTTTAACCTCCCTGGAGGTCTAACTAATCAATATTTTTGAATGTCAAAGCGGTACATTCTTTTGCATGGAAAGTTGTTGTTTTATATTGTAGGCCTGTAATTCTTAGGAATAACGCACTTAAATCTGTCCAAACAAGAGTCTAGTAAACATCCCGGGTATGATAAAGTTTGAAACACGAAATCATAAATTATAATATAATAAATAATTATAAAAAATAATAATATAATAATAAATTTAATTCAATAATATAATCAAACCAAAAACACTGAAATTTGAAATAGAGCACCAGGTTTGCACATCGCTGAGCTCAGTCGCAGAATCATTTTCAGTATCTGGTGACAAATTTCACAATCGCTCAATTCTGCAAGTGATTCTAATTTACTATCGCTGTTTTCTAGCCGGTCTAAAACAGCTTTTGACCTAAAGAGACACTTTTTGGATGCCATGGACATTTCTCAGTTTCCAGGCAGAAAGAACAGTAAAAATGCAGGCAGGGCACAGGACAAAGCACTAGGGACAAAATGTATGTGAAATGGTTTGATACAGTAATGTGATACTTTACATTACTATTATTATTTATAGATCACAGTGTATTGTGTGTATGTCAAATTTTTACTTTTTTGAATCTCCTTCCAGTTCCGCCTCCCATACGTGCGGACGCTCGCAGGGAACGGAACCCGGAAGACGGATGCTGGCATTGGCCGGCGGACAAGGCCAGGGGACACAGCGATAGGACCTCATGGGATTGTGGGACAAGGTAAAGCTCGAGGGATTGCTGCAGTGTAATCCTGAGTGTTGCTCGGGGTTACTGCTTTTGGTACAGAAATTAACCCCCGAGCTACATTCGGGATTACCGCCAGAAAGGTTAAGATAGATACATTATATGACAGAGGACATAAAATACACATACTGTGTTGATGAAACAAGCAGCAATACATTCTGGGTACATGCAAACCACATACAGTATGTGAATTATTTCCTTTGGAATTGTCACATATGCATTACAGAGGTAAAATTATATTATTAGATAATAGTATTATTATTATTATTATTATTATTATTGTTATTATTAAAAAATGACAGAAAACAGAAATGTGTCTGATATCGGCATCTTGCCTTGGGCAGCAGGGACCCATCTTTCCTATGTACTGAAGTAGGTAGGTGGAGCCAGGTCGGGCACACAACTGAGCATTCTTATTATACCATAAACTATTTCTGTATGCTGAAAGCATTAGAAGAAAAAACAAATACCCGAACCCTAATATGGCAGGTATTATTATTATTATTATTCAGGATTTATATAGCGCCAACAGTTTGATCAGCGCTTTACATTATAATGGGAGACAGTACACGAGACAACACAGTAACAATACAATACAATACACGAGGGGTTCGAGGGCCCTGCTCCTTGGAGCTTGCAATCTAGGAGGGAGGGGAGAGTGGTACAGGAGGAAATAGCTGTGGGGGATGGAGTGGTAGGAAGAGTGGAGGAGATCGGCAATTAGGTGAGGGCGGGGTAGGCTTCTCTGAAGAGATGGGTTTTCAGGGTGTGCCTAAAGGTGAGGAGAGTAGATGACAGTCTGATAGATTGGGGTAGTGAGTTCCAGAGGATGGGGGAAGCCCTGGAGAAGTCCTGGATATGGGCATGGGAGGAGGAGACCAGGGAACTAGAGAGAAGGAGGTCTTGTGAGGAGCGGAGAGAGCGTTTTGGGTGGTAGATGGATATCAGGTCGGTAAAGTAGTTTGGGGCAGTGTTATGAACAGCTTTGTACGTCAATGTTAGTAATTTGAATTTTATGCGTTGGGCAATCGGAAGCCAGTGGAGGGATTGGCAGAGGGGGTGGCGGATATGGAGCGGTTAGTAAGGTGGATGAGTCTGGCCGCAGAATTCAGGATAGACTGAAGCAGGGATAGCCTGTGTTGAGGTAGGCCAGTGAGGAGGGAGTTACAGTAATCAAGTCGTGATATAATAAGGGAGTGAATGAGTTGCTTTGTAGTTTCTGCAGTTAGGAACGGACGTATTTTGGAGATGTTGCGGAGGTGGAGTCTGCATGAATTAGTCAGCAATTGGACCTGGGGCTGGAAAGACAGATTGGAGTCTAGAATGACACCTAGTACTCTGGCTTGCGGGGTGGGGCTGATGTTGGCGTTGTTGGTCGTGATGGAGAGGTCGGGGGCGTGGGCTGGGGGGAAAACTAGGAGCTCGGTTTTGGCAAGATTTAATTTGAGGAAGTGGAGTGACATCCAATCTGATATGTCGTTCAGAAGTCTAGTGATTCGGGTGGAGACTGAAGGGGTGAGGCGAGGGGTAGAGAGATAGATTTTAGTGTCATCGTCATAGAGGTAGTAGTTGAAACCGTGGGAGTGTATTAGTTGACCAAGGGAGGAGGTGTAGCTGGAGAAGAGAAGGGGCCCGAGGACAGAACCTTGGGGGTCCCCAGCAGAGAGGGGGAGTGAGGGGGAGGTGGCAGCGTTACAGGTAACATTGAAGGAGCGTTGTGATAGATAGGAAGAGAGCCAGTAGAGAGCGGAGTCTCTGAGGCCAAAAGAGTATAGTTTTTTGAGGAGGAGGGGGTGGTCGACCGTGTCGAAAGCCGCAGAGAGGTCGAGGAGTAAGAGCACTGAGTAGTGGCCATTGGCTTTGGTGGTTGGCAGGTCGTTGGTGAGTTTGAGTAGGGCAGTTTCGGTGGAGTGTAGGGGACGAAAGCCGGACTGTAGGGGATCAAGGAGGTTGTTGTCGGTGAAATGGGAACTCAGGCGATCTTAGGCTAAGCCCTCAAGGAGTTTGGATGTAAATGGAAGCAGGGGGATGGGTCTAAGGTTGTTTAGGTCGGTAGGAAATACCCAGAGCCCATACCATCAGAGCCAGGCTGAGGCTGTATCAATATTCATGCTGCCATCTGCATAACTCCACACTAATCATCCAGAAACATCTCAAGTTTCCTGGATACAGGGGAAGCTATAGGCATACTGGCAGCAGCTGAGCACACTGAGCAGACCTAACTAAATGATCACAGATCACCAAGTAAAGTGAGCTAACTATGCTTTTACCTAACAAATAATTACAGCCACTCTGACTATGGAGTGACGACTACATTTACCTATCAAAACACAACTATTTCTATCTAAACCTAGCACCTATCTAGAAGGGTGCTACATACATAACGACAGTATTGGCACTATATAAATCTTGCATAATAATACATCTTGTATAATAATTCTCATCTGTGGATGTGTATTAACAGAGACTGCACATTATTACAGAGACCAGACCTAGAGGGGTGACTAGTGCCCAGGAGGCCTGATTTGTGACTCCAATGACCAGCACTAAACATTATTCCACTGAGACCAAAAACTTGGGCACGGAGGTTTCCTATGACCACTGCTATGCAGAAAAGACATTAGGATAAGTAGGAAAGCAAACTGGTCAGTGCAACCCTGTATCAGTTAAATCACAGATAACGTTCAACTTCTTCCCAGGAACATTTTATTGATTAAAACAAATAATAATAGCTTTATTTCTGAAAGTGGTTGCGGGCCTTACAGCCCTTTGCCTTCCGTAGTGTTATCTGGACCCCAGCATGGGTCTTGTATGTGTATCTGTGTTTGTTGTGTGATGTTTCCCTGTCCTTTATTGTTTGTTGTCGCTTTGTATCATATGATTTGTCATGGTTTGTATGTTTCTTTTAACATGCTTAATAAAATCTTTGGTAAAAGACAAAACAAATAATAATAGCTTGCACTTACTGAGTATGCTGAACCAAGTATTAGCGTTAATGTGACAAACAGCAATGGTGCCTTCATTTTACCTGAGAAAGAAGTGACAATTTTTAGTTAAAATGTTACGGAACAAATTATGGTTAGATGGATGAAAACAAACCAAAAACACAAAATTGTGTTCACAGAAAGGAGTATTTTTAAAAAGAAATATAGAAACATTTTTTGAGCATGCAGACCCTGCAGTTGTCTACGGTATCCTTTCTCCACTACCTCGTACTTCACTGGGTGGATTTACCAAAGGCAAATATAGACTGTGCAGTTTGAAAGTGCAGTTGCACTCATTGTCCCCAGAGCTTAGTGAATGTGATAAAGCTCTTCTGATTTTCATTATCCAATCACATGCAAGCAAAAATGCCGTTTTTATATTTTCCTTGCACCTAATTAGGTGTTTTTTTTACAAAGTGAAGCTTCACCACATTCACTAAGCTCTAGGGAAAATACGTGCAACTGAAAGTTGAAAAATATTTCAAAGTACAGATAACATTATAACTCACAACATTTTTATCAACTAGTATGCAGTGCAATAATATGTCTGTATAAATTAGGAAGGTCCTCATATACATAGTTTTGGTAGATCTAAAGTGGACGGTACAAAGATTGTACAGTCTGATCGTAGGTGTATGGTGACCCTTATAGGCTTTTAAAGAACAAGCAGATGTTTTCTCACTGGGGAATTAAAAGCAGCAATCTGTTATTTTTGTAAACGGGAAATTCATGGCCTGATAACATATCTGAAAATTGAGCAGATGTGATACACCAGATACATCCTGTGTATACATTTCAGTGATAAATTGTGTGAATTTCTAAACACAAGGTCAAATAATGTATTAAACAGAAGTGGAAATTTATCATTGGCCAACACAAGTTTCAAGAAGCTCTGAACAGTATTACTATTCCCAGGAGGAGAAACAGATCTGACATGTATATACAGGCCTACCTGTTCTTCCCAACTGTTTGCTTTTGGCTCTGAGTATGTGCCAACAAGCAGAATGGCAGGTCGTTTCATGCCAAGCTTTGAGCAAAGACCCAGTCTCACAGGCCTGCCAGCTTCAAGAACATTACTGTTTAGTCTGTGTCTGTTTTACACTGTCATATGGAGAGGCCAATATTTAGGAGTCCCAGATGTCTGTTTAGTTGATGGAGGCTGGAGAAAAATAAAGAAAAGGGGTGATGCTCAATTAAAACAATCTTCTGTTGAATATATGTAAACTAGTTAATACAGTTTGCAAACAAAAAGCACCCCAATATGTACTGTATATAGGGAAATGATTATATGTAGGAGAACATTATTATTATTGCAGCTTATACAACAATGAATTGTGGCTTCTGTATAAATACTTTTGCACTAAACTCTGCTAACATCTGCATTTGTAAGTTATTAAACAGCCTACTGAAACTGCTCACATAATATTCATATGCATGGTAAACAGTATTAAAAAGGCTGAGAACTATAGAGGTAATTATTAATAATTTGTAATTTTCTAAAGGAGTGATGAGACCAAGATAAATGTTTTTGGAACTGATGGCTTCAAAACTGTATGGCATTGCAAAGGTGAAAATACAAAGAAAAATGCATGGTGCCTACAGTGAAACATGGTGGTGGCAGTGTCTTTCTGTGAGGCTGCATGAGTGCTGCTGGTGTCGGGGAGCTGCATTTCATTGATGGTATCATGAATTCACAGATGTACTGCTCTATATTGAAAGAGAAGATGCTATCATCGCTCCAAGCCCTTGGTCGTCGTACACTTTTTTTGACATGAAAATGATCCAAAGCACACATCTAAGGCCACTGTTGCATGAAGAAGAAGAACAGGGTGAAAGTGTTTCAGGGACCAACTATGTCTCCTGATCTGCACCCAATCGAACACCTATGGGGAATTCTGAACAGACAAGTTGAGCATCACTCTCCATCCAGCATCCAAGCTCTAAAAGAGGTCATTCTTGAAAAATGGAAAAAGATAGATGTTGCAATATGCAGCCAACTTGTTCATTCCATGCCTAGAAGACTTGGAGCTGTCCTTATAAATCATGGAGGTCATACAAAATACTAGATGTAGTAGTTTTTGTTGTGGGGTGTATTCATTTTTGCATCAACTAATTTGAGTAAAACTGAAGATTTTGTAATCTAAGTTATATTATTAACCTTACTTTCATTTAATGAGCTAAACAAATGTTCTATAAAACTCAGTTTTGTCAAAATTTTGGAAATTGTCCTTATGTTAATTGAGATATTGATTAAAATATTACTTTTCAAAAGGGGTGTACTCATTTATGCTGAGCACTGTATATCATCACCTTTTTTCCCCCATTTTGTTTCCAGTAACAAATTGATTGTGAGTTCCTTTTTTTTCCCCTTTCAGGCTCTCTTCCTTTTCTTGTCTTTTTGTGATGAGCCTTCTATTGCTTTGGTTATTTTGATGCATATCTCAGTAGTTTTATCCCTTAAGGGGACTATACAATTCACCAGAAAGACTAGAGTTTCCCATGTCTTTTATGTATATTATGAAGTCCTTTTTTTATTTACTGTACGTATACAACCTTATTTCATTTTATTTATGTTTTCAGTTTCATTACGATCTCTAGTCACATACATTGATTAAACATTTTAATGATGTTCTTTTTCTTGGCCTTGTTGGAGATTCACACTTGCACATCTTATATGCTATTTGTTGACCCTTCCCTGGGGGTTTTTCATCTCTACTGGTCACCTGTTCGGCTCCATGACATCATATCTGCCTAACCTCAGCTCCCGGCACAGATGTACTACAGCAACTCCTCTACATCTAATAGCCATTAGTGTTCATCCCCTTCCCTGTAATAGGGTTGGTGAGAATGAATTAGTGCTAGATGGTCTGTGCATTTTTGTTAACAGAGCGTGGGACATAATGTAGTAGACTTAGTTTTTTTCTTAAAGTCATCTTAACTGCTTCCTGACCACCCAACTGTGAAGGAAATAAGTATTTGAACCCTTGCTGATTTTGCATGTTTGCCCACTCACAAAGAAATGATCAGTCTAAAAATTGAATGGTAGGTATATTGTAATACTGAGAGACAGAAAAGCAACAAAAAATTCAAAAGAAATGCATGTCTAACAAATTATGCACAGATTTACATGTTCATGAGGGAAATAAGTATTTGATCCCCTTCACAAAACATGACTTAGTACTTGGTGGCAAATCCCTTGTTGGTAATCACAGAGGTCAGACGTCTCCTGTAGTTGGCCACCAGGTTTGCACACATCTCAGGAGGGATTTTGGCCCACTCCTCTTGACAGATCCTCTCCAAGTCATTACGGTTTGGTGGCAGACATTTGGCAACTCGAACTTTCAGCTCCCTCCACAGATTTTCAATTGGATTAAGGTCTGGAGACTGGCTAGGCCACTCCAGGACCTTAATGTGCTTTTTCTTGAGCCACTCCTTTGTTGCCTTGGCCGTGTGTTTTGGGTCATTGTCATGCTGGAACACCCATCCACTACCCATTTTCAATGTCCTGGCTGAGGGAAGAAGGTTCTCACCCAAGATTTGACGGTACATTGTCCCATCCATTGTCTCTTTGATGCGGTGCAGTTGTCCTGTCCCCTTAGCAGAAAAACACCCCCAAAGCAGAATGTTTCCACCACCATGTTTGGCAGTTAGGATGGTGTTCTTGTGTGATAGCACTTGACTAATAGAAGTGAATGTTGTTTAGGATCTACTATAAAGTGATTCTTCAAAGCAGCAGATCCATGGTTGAAATAAAATATAGGTGGCATATGTTCTGATCCTAGGCTGCTACCGCTCTGACAGCAGCAAAGGAAGAACTTGTTAGATGGTAAATTCTTGTGTACTGAGGAGTGTCAGGTGCAATAGGTCATTTCATTTTTTTAAACATTTAATGCATGGGTGTCCCAAGACTGCTATAAATGCGGCCCAACACAATATTGTAAAATTACTTTAAAATGTTGATTTGAAGGGTAACTCCACTTTTGTGGGGAAAAAATAGCAAATAAAAAAAATTATATAGCATATACAATTGTGACACAAGTCATACTGTTATTGAATATTGTTAAAAAATAAATTTACTTTTCAATCTGCAGCACTGTAAAATTTTGTAAATGCAATAAGGCAACCTGGAGGTGTTCTGTATACATATGTTGTACAGAACACCCCCAGAAATGTAATTTCCTGCTTGTGTGATTGGCTTACTGATTTTCCCAGAAGTCTTCACTAAAATACAACAATTTTTGGCATCCCCTGGAACAAAATGTATTTTTTGGTGAGATACTCCCAAAGGTAAATCAAGTCTAGAGGAATGCAGACCCTGCAATTTTCCTCATTAGAACCCTTCAAGTGCAGCAGCTGACTGATAATTATAAAACCACTCCCATACAGGGTCATTTTGCACGTAGACACAGACAAACAGCTATTTCTTCAGGCCAACAAAAGGTAGGATTCTGCCACAAAAGTGGAGTTACTCTTTAATTTGGGAATTTTATGGGGGAATTTATTGTAACACACACATGCAGCTGAAAAAAAAAATGAGTGTCTCTTTATTGGACTTTTATAGGAAAAATTTCCCACTCTTCACAATCACGCCGTATTCATGACATCAATTTTCAACAGCACCTATAAATGTGATCAACTATTTTTAAGGATGAAGCACATGAAGGGCAAAATTAGAACCAAAATATCTGAGAATACCATGAGAGTTCATTGAGAATTGCTACTACATCAATTGAACCAGATATTGATGTGTTAGTTTATCAAAATCAGTGTCAAATATCACACTAGTTTTATGTTGCCCTCTTTTACTTTTTCCCTTCCCAACAAAGAAAGCTTGGAAAACTTGCAAAGGGTTTTAGTCTTTCCCTTCTTTATCAAAAACTAACAAAGGAAAAAAAAAGATGATGGGGCGTTGCTTGCTTATGTCCAAAGTAAAAAGTGCCGATGCACTGCTCTCTCCTGGATGCTTGCTCCTGGCCCAATAGCTTCCAATTCCAGCCTTTGCTTATGAGAAGGATGGTATAAAGACCTCTAAACTGAACCAGTATTCAAGCAGGGCTAAAAACAAGCACTTACAAGCTATTTTACAGCTGCCTCAAGTGATTGGATGAACATCAAAAGGCATTTGACTAACAAATGTAACTCATCAGAGCTACTAGATTGGCTCCATAACAAGACAAACAATGGGTCACAGTTGAATTCCTGACTTCCCCTTTCCAGCCCAAAACTCTTCTGTGGTCTTACTGTACAGGAGTGAATTGAAACAAGGCTTAATGTTTACGAATAAAGTAGTAACTGGTGTGGACCTCATGAGAGATATGGCCTTTCTGCCAATTCAGGCCCACTACTAACTCCTCTTCTGGATACCCACAATTCCTGTTCTCCACGCCACAGGCCATGGAACTTGGAATTATTCTGGCTTCAAGTTAAACATAAAACAAGATGATCTTCAATTCAAAACCCTGTCCTTGTAAACATTATTACATTGGTTGCTTACTACCTTTGAGACACTTTACTCTCAATCCCATGCCCCACAAAACACAATTTTCTTGCAGTACCAATTAATTTTAAGCCACAAGGCACATGCACCAACATCCTTTATTTCCAATAGGAAAAGGGCTGCCAGGTAACCATATCCAAAAAAAATTGGCAAAAAGCACTAACACTTTTTCATACTCTTTCATATTTCTTGAAAAGTTCTAGAATGAAATGATAAAATCCTAAACAGATGATACTGTTGCCCTCTGTCTGGGCCTCCTGGACTATTTTTAAATACCCCTTCAAATTTCAAGCCCATTTCTCCAACTAACCACTTTATTCATGAGGTCTAAAAAGCTCCAGTACTAACCCCCTTTCCTCCAATCCTTCAAACCTACCCCGACACACGCACAATGTTTTTTTCCCTTTTTCCTCCCCATCCTTTTCTGTTCTCTATTGCTTCTCTAGATAGCTTTCTGCTATAACCATACCATTAACGTGGTAGTAAAGAAAAAAGTGCACAACACATGATACATTTTTTGCCAATTTAGTCTTCCTCTCAAGTTGAGACATATGACATATGGTGGTGCTGAGATATACAGGTGAAACTGGAAAAATTAGAATATTGTGCAAAAGTTAATTTATATCATGGGATTACTGTGCTTGATTGGCCAGCAAACTCACCTGACCTGAACCCCATAGAGAATCTATGGGGCATTGCCAAGAGAAAGATGAGAGACATGAGACCGAACAATGCAAAAGAGCTGAAGGCCGCTATTGAAGCATCCTGGTCTTCCATAACACCTCAGCAGTGCCACAGGCTGATAGCTTCCATGCCATGCCGCATTGAGGCAGTAATTGCTGCAAAAGGGGCCCAAACCAAGTACTGAGTACATATGCATGCCTATACTTTTCAGAGGTCCGATATTGTTCTGTGTACAATCCTTGTTTTATTGATTGCATGTAATATTCTAATTTTCTGAGATTTGGGGTTTTCATGAGCTGTAAGCCATAATCATCACAATTATGACAAATCACAGCTTGAACTATCTTGCTTTGCATGTAATGAGTCTATCTCATATATTAGTTTCACCTTTTAAGTTGCATTACTGAAATAAATGAACTTTTGCACAATATTCTAATTTTTCCAGTTTCACCTGTACACCATATTGTCCAAAGTATAGAGATGCCTGTCTTTGCACAGACATGAACTTTAATGGAATCCCAGTCTTAGTCCGTAAAATTCAATATTGAGTTGGCCCACCCTTTGCAGCTATAACAGCTTCAACTCTTCTGGGAAGGCTGTCCACAAGGCAAGTACTGTTCTCCTGGCAACTGCCAAACCCAGACACATCCATCGGATTGCCAGACAGAGAAGTGTGATTCGTCACTCCAGAGAACATGTCTCCGCTGCTCTAGAGACCAGTGGCGGCATGTTTTTCACCACTGCATCCGACGCTTTGCATTGCACTTGGTGATGTAAGGCTTGGATGCAGCTGCTCGGCCATGGAAACCCATTCCATAAAGCTCTGTATGCACGGTTGTGCTAATGTGAAGGCCACACAAAGTTTGGAGGTCTTTAGCTATTAACAGTTGTCGACTTCTGCGCACTGTGCACGTCAGCGTGCGATGACCCTGCTCTGTCATTTTACGTGGCCTACCACTTCAAAGCTGCTGCTGTTGTTCCCAGTTGCTTCCACTTTGTCATAATACCACTAACAGTTGAACGTGGAATATTTAGTAGCAAGGAAATTTCATGGATGGACTTATTGCACAGGTAGCAACCTATCATGGTACCACGCTTGAATTCACTGAGCTCCTGAGAGCGACCCATTCTTTCACAAATGTTTGTAGAAGCAGTCTGCATGTCTAGTTGCTTGATTTTATACACCTGTGGCCATGGAGGTGATTGGAACACCTGAATCCAATGATTTGGAGGGGTGTCCCAATACTTTTGCCACTATAGTGTATTACTTAATTTCTGTATTTGCTTATTTGTCTACTTTATATATGACAATGTTCTGTTTTTACCAGTTGAATATTTCCTAATAAAATTTAATTTGAAAGGAGGAAAAAAGTGAGGTAGAGTTCTTTCTGGAGTTAAGCTGGCCATAGATGGGTAGAATTTTGAATGAAAATTCCTAGGAAAAGAATGGTCTAAGAAGTTTGTTCATCTTTCTAGTCATTAGTGGGTCGAATCAATGTTTGTTTGTTTTTTTTTTATTAATATTTTATTAAGTTTTACATTTTATCTCTTCCATCAATTAAAATTTCGACATAACGTATTCCAATACTTTACCCAACATCCAAAAGATACAAACTCCCTCTTCCCCCTTCCCTATCCCACCCCTTGCCTTCCCTTCCCTCCCCACCCCCACTTCTCAGCAACATTTCTCTCTCTTTTGGAATCCTAGGGTATTCATATATTATATTATATATCTTATACAATTTCAGTTAATTTAACCTTCTTGAACTCCTCCCACTTTTTCCATTTCTCACGAAAACACTCCACTTTATCCTCCTCTATATGGTATAGTTCTTCCATCCTATATATCTGGTCTACCTTTTTAATCCAGTCCGATATTCTTGGTGCTTCCTGTTCCATCCAGAATTTAGTAATCAAACTCTTTGCTGCATTAATATAGTGCAATAACCCTAAATTTTTAAACCTTTCAACGGTTAACTCTGTTCTGTGAAAGAGACATACCCCTGGCTCCTTTAATATTTTTATCCCAGTTATTTCTTGTGTCAAGTGAAGTACTTCTTCCCAATATTTTTGGATTTTGTGACACTCCCACCAAATGTGACCTACTGTGCCCTGTTCCCCACAACCCCTCCAACATAAAGGTGATTTATCCCTCTTTTGTTTGTGTACTATACTTGGTGTCATATACCACCTCGCCAAGCATTTATAGTTCATCTCTACCTCTTTCATGCTCACATTACCGTGTGTTAACTTGTAAATCTTTTTTTGTTTATCCTCCTCTATTTTTATTCCTAATTCTCTTTCCCATCTCTCCATATATGCCGGTACCGTATTTGTTGTTAAGTTTGTAAGAATTTTATATATTTTCGAAGTTCCATGTTTCCCATCTCCCCATGTACTAAACAATTTTTCGAATGGGTTCCATTGTTCTTTCTTCCTTAGGGGCCTAGGAGGTTTTTCTATGAAATGTTTTATTTGTAGATACCGCCACTCATCTACTTTAATGAATAACTCTCTCTTCTTCTTCAATTCTACTAAGGGGCAAATTTCCACACCTTTCATTAGATCTCTTAATTGAGTATCTCCCTTCCTTATCCATCTCCCTGTGATCTTTTCATTCCCCGGTGGAAAAAAAACTGTCTTTACAATAGGCATCAACATAGAGTTAAATTCCCATCCCATCTGTTTGTACATTGTGTCACAAGCTCCCAAAACAATTCTTGTGAATACACTTGTACTTTCTGTCAGTCCACGGACGTGAGGTGGCAACCATATTATCCTATCCAAATGTGTTTTACTTAGTGTTTTCTATCCAACTTTTTCCCTGTGAGTTATGTGTCCAATCAAAAATTCATGCTATTAAGACTGCATTATAATATCTTCTGAAATCAGGTACACCTAAACCCCCATTTTCGTTGTCTCTAGTTAGAACTTCATAGCTTATTCTAGGTTATTTCTCCATATGAACTTTAGCATAATTTTTTTTTATTATCCTAAAATACAGTCCAGGTAGCTTTATTGGGATCATCTGGAATTTATATAAAATGTTTAGAACGATTACTATTTTAATTAAATTTATTCGTCCTATCCATGATATACCACCTATCCCAAATTTTCTAATTTCATCTTTAATTTCGTTTAATAATGGAATATAATTTACTTTGTATAGATTCTTCAAGGAGACTGCTAACTTTATTCCTAAGTATTTTAGTTCTTTTTCCTTCCAAGAGAAAGAAAATTCCCTTTGCAAAGCCTTTCTCTCTCCTCTTGGAAGATTTATATTCAAGATTTCTGTTTTAGTTGGGTTAATTTTCAAGTTAGACAACTCCCCATATTCCTTCAATATTTTCATTAAATTGGGGAATATTATCCTTGGGTTACCTACATAGAAGAGCAAGTCGTCGGCATACGCCGCAACTTAATGCTCTGTCGCTCCTATCCTAATTCCGTTGATATCTGTATTTTTCCTCATTTTCTCTAAAAGGGATTCTAAGGACAGGACGAACAGCAGCGGTGACAAAGGGCATCCCTGACGTGTCCCATTATACATCTTAAAACTCTCTGATATTTCTCCGTTAACCTTTATTGCAGCTGATGGTTGACTATACAATTTCCCTATCCATATTCTCATTTTAGGACCCATCCCCAGGACTTTCAGTGTATCCAACATATACCCCCAGTCAACTCTGTCAAACGCTTTTTCAGCGTCTACCGACAGTAACAATTCAGGGAATTTTTCTCTTTTACTTTTTTGTATGAGCATTATTGATCTTAATCCATTATCCCTACCCTCTCTCCCAGGGACAAACCCCACTTGATCGATATGCATCCACTCCGGCATTAACTCCTTCAGCCTACTTGCCAGCACTTTTGCATACAGTTTGGTATCTATGTTTAATAGGGATATCGGCCTATAACTAGAACACTGTGTACTGTCTTTCCCTTCTTTTGGTATTATTGTAATATGAGCCTGGAGGGATTCCTCCCTCATTTCCATCTCCCCTCCCAATGCGTTCATATATGTAGTTAATTTAGGTATCAATTGATCTTTAAATTTCTTATAGTATCTCACAGTATACCCATCTGGTCCTGGACTTTTCCCTGCCATAGTACTCTTCAATGCACTATCGATTTCTTCTTCTGTTATTGATCTCTCTAGGAATATTAATTGCTCTTCTCTCAATTTCGGTAATCCCGCCTCTTTTAGGTATATCTGTCTTTTTTTTTTACTTCTTTCTTCCTCATCTCTTATGGACTGTTGGGGATTGATATTATATAATTTACTATAATAATCTTTAAAAACTTTGCAATTTTTTGGTAGAGTATTTTAGTTCTCCTTTGTTATCTCTTATTTTCTCTATATAATTTCTACCTTTCTTTTTTCTTTGAGCTCTCATTAGGAATTTTCCTGGTCTATCTCCCCACCGATATCTTTCACTACCCATCTTATTAAACACTCTCCTTTTTTCTTCCTCCATTAATTGATTTAGTTCTTCTCATTTTTCCCATACCTTCTGCTTATTCTGTTTTATTATATTCTTTTTATGCATCTGTTCTAATTCAAATAATTCTCTATGAAGTGTGTTTATTCTCTCTTTCCTTTTCCTTTTTTACCCCAATCGCTATTAAGATTCCTCTAATATATGCCTTGTGTGCTTCCCATACAATCGCCACCGACACCTCCTCAGTCTCATTTCTTTCGAAATATAGTTCTATTTTTCTTTTGATTATCTGTTCCGTTTCCTGCTCCTGAAGAAGTGTCTTGTTTAATCTCCACATATTTACCTTTTTTTGTTCTCTTCCCCATTTTATCCTCATTGTGACAGGTGCATGATCAGAAAGCGTTATAGTTTCTATCGTTGCTTTCACCAAAGACTCTATGGGGTTTATTTACTAAAGCTGGAGAGTCCAAAATCAGACTCCCTTCTGCATAGAAACCAATCAGCTTCTAACCTCAACTTGTTCAATGAAGCTTTGGCAATGAAACCTGGAAGCTGATTGGTTTCTATGCAGAAGGGAGTCTGATTTTGGACTCTCCAGCTTTAGTAAATAAACCCCTATAAGTCTATGATCTAGCAATATATAATCCAAGCTTGAATACGTCATGTGCGTGAGAATAGAATGTATAATCTCTATTCCTTAGATTTTTAATTCTCCAGCTGTCCACCAACTGACAATATTGTATTGTTTTCTTTAATTCTTTCAAATGTTTGTTACCCTCTCTCAACACATGAGACGTCGAGTCGATCTATGGTTCCATGCAACAATTAAAATCTCCTGCCACAATTAATTTACCTTTTTTAAAATCTAATAGCTTCTTCAGTATGTTCTTTAGGTAGGCCTCTGATTTTTTTATTGGGGCAGTATATATTTGCCAATGTACATTCTACCTCTTGCAATTTCCCTTTTAGGAATAAAAATCTCCCCTCCGGATCCTCCATTTTATCTTCCAAACAAAACCTTACATTTTTCACAAACCCAATTGCCACCCCTTTAGCACGTTTAATTGGGGAGTCTGCATAATACCATAATGGGTAATGTTTACAATGCAGTTTCACATTTGTTTCTTGTATTAGATGAGTTTCCTGTATAAACACTACCTCAATAAATATTTTTTGTATTTCTCTAAGTATTTGAAATCTTTTCTCCCAACTATTTAGCCCTTTAATATTATAAGTCATAAAGTTAACCTCCTCCATTACTATATATATTTTCCATTCTTTCTTTCCTCAGGATTTTCTCTAGTTCTTTTATCTCCTTTCTTTTTGCTGAGTATCACCCTTATCCCTTTACTCTCCCTCATCACCCTCAATTTCCCCTTCCCTATCCTTCCACCACCCTCCCCATCCCTTAGGCTACCTTTTTGCCTACAAATCAGGTGGTGCTCCGACCACGAACAGTTCACCAGCCACCTATCCTCCTCCATGCCCTGTCTCTCGCTATATCTAATGCGTCTTTGATGATCCATCTATATGGCAGGGCTGGAGCAAAAGAAAGAAGAGGAGAGGAGAAGAGAGAGAAAACCCCCTTCTTCCTCTCTACCCCTCCTTCCAACTACCTGCCAATTTTCTTTTCCCGTAGCCCCTATCTCTCCTTCCTCCTCTTCCCACCCAAGTATCACCATTTTCTCTAATTCAAATCTCTCACAAAAGTCTCTCATATCTTCAGGAAATCTTAGTCTTGCTGTACGTCCATTTTTCCATCCAATCAAACACGCCGGGAAGCCCCATCTATACTGCACATCCCGCTTCCTCATCTGCTCCAACAATGGCCTCAGAGATCTTCTTGTCAGTGTCTCTACAGCTAGGTCTGCAAAAATCTGAATATTTATTTCTCCATATTTAATCAATGCTCTTCCTTTTATTTTATTCCGTATCTCTTCTTTATCCCCAAAATTATGGAATTGCACAATTATATCTCTTGATTTCTCTTTACCCCTTTCTTGTTGGAGCTTTCCTATTCTATACACATTGTCCAATTTAAGCGTCTCTTATATCAATCTGTTCATTATTGTATTCAAGATTTTACATATTATTCCCATTAGGTCTTCACCATGTGAGATCTCTGGTACTCCTCTTATCCTTAGATTACATCTCCTATCCCTATTTTCTTGTTCCTCTATCCTGTATATAGCAGCTTTTTGTTCTTTTCTCATTTCTATCGTCTGCTTTTCTAGTTTCAAAATAATTTGGGTCTGTTCTTCCACTTTTCCCTCTGTTTCTTCCACTCTTGCTATCATTTGCCCCAGATCTTTCTGTATTATCGCCATCTCTTGTTTTATTGATTTTTCAAGACTTTGAAAAATTTCTGTTATTTCTCATTTGTTTGGCATTTGTAGTTCCTTTTCTTGTTCTACCGCCTCAACTCTCTCATTTTTTGACTACTATTAGCCGTTTCCAGGGATAGTCTAGGACTTTCTTCCATACTGATTTCCAACACACTCCTTTCACTTAATCCTTGTTGTCTTTCTGGGGTCAGGTTCCCCTGTGAGGGTATACATTTTTTAATTGTACCTGTTTAGGAACTCTTGGGTCCACCTCCTTTGGCTATTTTGTTTTTCATGCCGTCTGAAATTTGAATCATTTATCCAAACTCTGTGGGGAGGGTTAGTTATTGTACAGTCCCAAATATCACTTTAAATTCTACACCACCAATCTCTTTACTTTTTCTTCCTTCTACTCCCCTGGGTAATCTCCCCCTATACGTTCACTTTAAGTATAGTTCTTTCATTTATTTCACACAATACATTTAATTACTCCTTTAGCTCTCACACTCACCCTCCTGCCGTCTTCTCTTCCACATGGGTTGGTTTCCAGGTCTTCCTTCCGTGGGCTGTGAGCTTGGTCTGTCCAGCCCCTCCATCAGTATTGCGCCTTTACTTTTATTTTTAGGGGGAGATTCCCCTGCAGGGTTCCTTTCTTGGGGGTCTGCACTCCAGCTTGTCAGTGGGAGAGCCGCCATCTCCCTCTGCCTAGGAACGACAGCCGGTTTCTCTTCCTACCAGTACTCCCTTGCGGGAGGTCACGTGGCCTCTTCTCGTCCTCTGGGCTCCCAGCAACCTGCTGCCCCGGACGGAAAGCTCCAGCCGTCCCGCAGCAGCAGTCCCCAGCCGCCCCGTCCTCCCCTCCGACTGACCTGCTCCACCACATCTCTCCATGCTCTATGTCTCCAGCAGGCACCCACTCACAGGTAGGGCTTAACGGGCACCTCTACCTTCATTGCAGGGCTCAATGAGGGACAGGCGGCAGCCTTATGGAGAGCGCTTACATCGCGCTCTCCCTCACCGCCATGACCAGGCTCCTCTCAATGTTTTGTTTTAGACCGCTGCGATGAGAAAATTCAAAGGAGCAGGATAGAAAATATTTTTCGAATAAAAATGTCTAAATGTGTATGTGGTTTTTATTTGGTAAAGTCCATTCATTCCAAAAGCAAATATTAAAAGCAAACACAATCTTTCAAACAGCATTTGAATGTTCTGAGAATTTTCCTGAGAAAAGCAAGAAAAGACTTTTCCTAAGAATTTTCATTTGAAATTCTATCCATCTATGGCCAGCTTAATGAAAAAGAATGACATTAACGAATTGTGGCAACCCCTTTAAGTGTTTTGAAGTGCACTGTAATCCCAGATAATCCCCTACAAATGTTTCCATTTTCTGTCTTTGAGAAATAACCATAGTACAAGATAAGCCTGAAAAACACCACAATGACAAGCACATTGTTGTTCTACTGTATCTCTGTTAATACAGGATATGACATATTTATTACAGATTTCATACTAGTTTCTCTTTCTTTACGGTCAATTAAAATAATTTGGAACTATGACAAATCTAATCCCCAGGCAGTTTACACTGAACTGAGCAAACATCAAAGCTGCACAGACAATCATTTAAGATGGAATTTCTATATAAATATACCTGAATCACTTACAATAAATTGAAAGGTTTATATATTACAGAGACATTAAAACAAAACCATGACTGCGGCACTTAATTATAACTGCATCTGCACTGATGGGGAACAATGATGGTGCGCTGCTCCTGAACTCAGAGCAGAATTGCCACTCTCATGATTGTTTGTCTTACTGTTGGATGAAAAATGTTTCTGGAACTCAGCTATCAGCATTGTCAAGGATGATTCACAAGTCTGTAGCTTACAAATCAGCACCTGACCTCCCCTCATCTTGCCCATTGCTTCCTGGGTTGACAACAGTGCATCTTTTGCTAGAACCCTCCCACTGTGAGCTACAGTGCCTGGGAGGGGAGAGCATGTGAGACAAAAAAGAAGGATTTGGCTCAGTCAGGGAAGGTAAAGGAAGCTATTTTATGAGGGTTGTACGTGACATAGTAACTAGATTTAGTACTTGTTTAGACTGTTACACAGGCACTTTTAGATGCACTTTTACAGCTTGCCGCCCGTCCACAATGTACTGCGGACGGGCGGCAGCTACAGGCAAAGCAATCTATGGGTATGTACTGTAGCTCTGGCTGTACTGACACAGGGGGGCTCTGTGCGCCTGAACGGTCATGCAGCACTCCCCACCTGAACATCCCGGTGGACGGGACCTGGTGATCATGACCCAGTGATCATGTGATCACTATACGTGCCACTGCCAGAAGGTTTGCTGTGTCTCCCAGCACAGTGTCAAGAGCATGGAAGAGATTCCTGGATACAGGAAGTTACTCTAAGAGAGCTGGACAGGGCCGTAGAAGGTCCTTAACTCATTAGCAGGACCATTTTCTGCTCCTTTTTGCTAGGAGGTACAGGATAAGCACTGCCAGAGCCCTACAAAATGATCTCAAGCAGGCCACTGGTGTGAATGTCTCTGACCAATCAGAAGCAGACTTCATGAGGGTGGCCTGAGGGCCCAACATCCTCTAGTGGGCTCTGTGCTCACTGCCCGGCACCATAGAGATCAATCCAGCATAATATTTTTCCCCATTGAGATCTGATGTGTTTTCAAAGTTTTCTTTTAATTTTTTTGAGCAGTGTATTTTATTAAACAATTGGGCAATATATTGTGTTTCTGTGCATTAAGATTCAAAAAAGTGTATTTTTTTTCCAATAAACTAGCGTTTGAAAAATCGCAAATATTGAGTGACATAAAAAATTGCAACACTCACCATTGTATTGTCTAGGGCCATTCCTTTAAAAAAATATATATAATGTTTGGGGTTCAAATAATTTCCTAGCAGAAAAAAAGGTTTTTCATGTAACCAAAAAGTGTCAGAAAAGGCTTGGTCTTCAAGTGGTTAGACACATGGGTGATGTGTGTCAGGAGCTTCTAATGTTGGCCCTGAAATGCCAAGAGAGCAGGGGGAGGACTGACCATTTGGAAACTGGGGCACTGCCCGAGGGCCAGGGGTTAGTAGGGGGCCCCATGAGATGCCCCTGGTACCTTTTTCATAGGCTTTTTGTGGTTTGGGCAAGGACACAGGGGCCCCATGATCCCCTATTGCCCAGGGGCCCCATGAATTGTCAGTCCGCCCCTGCAAGAGAGTAGAAGCACCCCCCTTCTCCCAAATTCTCTCTTTTTGGAAAATTGACACTCCAAGGCATTTTATAAGGGGCATGGTGAGTATTTTGAAGATCTCATTTGTTGCCACAAGTTTTTGGAAAATGAAGAAAGAAAACAAATATATTTTTTCTTTTCTTTTTTTCTTTTTCATAACCCTGTGACAAAAACGATATCTGCAAAACACTCACCATGCCTCTTATCAAATTCCTTGGATTGTCTACTTTCCAAAAAGGGGTCATTGGGGAGGGAGGGGGTGTTTGTACTGTCCTTGCATTTTAGGGCCTCCGAAACTGTGATAGGTAGTGAGGAAGTGATATGAGGAAATATGCCCTTTGAAAGCCTGAAGGTGGTCATTGGTTTTGGGGTCCTGTATGTGGATAGGTTGCCAAAAAAGTCTCTCACATGTGGTATTCCTATACTCGGGGGAGGAAGCAGAATGAGTTTTGGGGTGTTATTCCACATATACCCATGGCATATGTGTGCAATATATAATTTAAGTCACACCTTTGTGTAAACAAAAAAAAATTTAAATTTGTAAGAAATTTGTGGCAAAAAAATAAATAAATTCTTCCATGAACTCAACATGCCTCTCAGCAAATTTCTTGAGGTTTCCACTTTCCAAAAAGGGGTCATTTGGGGGTCTTTGTACTGCCCTGGCATTTTAGCACCTCAAGAAATGTGATAGGCAGTTAGAAAGTAAAAGCTTCATCAATTTCAGTATCTATACCATAGTTTGTAGACGCTATAACTTTCACACAAACCAATTAATATACACATATTGAGATTTTTTTTTAAAAAAGACATGTAGCAGAATACATTTTGGTGTAAATGTATGACTAACATTGAGTTTACTGGATATTTTTTGTAACTGAAAGTAGAAAATATTTTTTTTTCTTTCAAAATTTTCAGTATTTTTTCATTCAGATCACAAAAAATAAAAAACCCAGTAGTGATCAAATACCACCAAAAGAAACATATATTAGTGTGAAAAAAGGACACAAATTTAGTTTAATTTAGAACAGTGTTGCATGACCACGCAATTACCAGTTGAAAAAGCACAGTGCTGAATAGCAAAAAATGGCCTGGTCAGGACGGGGAGTAAATCTTCTGGAGGGCAAGTGGTTAATGTGTGAGTACTTTTTGATAATGCTGTTTTTTTAGTTGGACCTAATGGTCATCTTTTTATGTGTGTTATGAACCCTTATTCTTTACTCTAAAGCCTAACTCAACATTTCTACCTCTAAAAGCCATCTCCTTCTGTCATAACATTTTTGCATGAAGGCATCACAGTTGTTTTTGAAAGATTTAATGATTTAAAAGAACATACATATGACACACTACAGCCTACCAGTCCTTATCTGTGATTTGATTTAATATCTTTTAAGCATTTTTCCCATATTTTCACCTGATCATCCTTCCTGCCCTGACAAAGTTAAAAGAGAAGTTTCTCGAAAAAAACAAACCTACATAATCACCTGAAAGTCTTACTAAAGGCAAAACATTTTTTTGGATAATGTGTGTCATATGGGAGCTCAGGATTACCACCAGCCATTTGAAAAAGTGACAATCTTTGTTGGAGTGTGCATACTGTCCAGAAAAACAAAACAGCTTATTCACAAACACAAAATAGTCCATAACTCAGGTTCAGTGGAAAAAAAGTAATTTCTTGCTGCCACTCTACTGGTCCCACACTGGGATTTTGGGGGTTTCCAATCTACTTCAGGAGTCCTAAAGAGGAGGTTTTCTCAGTTCAGCAACTGTGGCTCAATCCCAGGCTTCGTCAACCTCTTTTCAGACCCCCACACATTTCTTCTATTTCCAAAGGTTTGTTTTTATTGCTGTCAGTGTCCTGGTTTGTGAGATTCATTCTAATTGGCTGAATCACACCAGAAAAAAGTAAAGGTAAATCCTTTACTATTGCCATTGGAACAGGAATAGAAGAGAAATCTTCTGGGGGCATTTGTAATGCTAGTACGGGATTCCCCCCACTTCCTGTTCAGTCTATAGGATAAGAAGTGAAGGGAAATCTCAATTATTAGACACAAAGAGCGCTGCCATGCCAGGATCTAAAAAGAGTTGTCCCAGGATTTTGGACAAGGCAGGTTGAAGGGCCCCAGGGAGCTTTTGTCATGCAGAGGAAACTGACCTTCCAGTTTCCTCATTGTTTACTAAAGTCAGTTTTGGGACCTGGAGCTCAGAAAGTTCAAAGTGATCTGGGAGGGATGAAATATCCACTCCTGAACCTGTGTTTGTGAACAGCTAGCACATTGATTGTACAGGCATGTGCAGGGCTTTTTGTAGAGACCTGACTATGGTTCTGGGCTCCATAACAGCAGGCAGAGGAAGCCACTGCCAGGAGTCCTCCATATGGGAGCCAGAGCAGCAAGGGGCTGCAAGTTAGCTGCACAGAGTTCTGTATGAAGACTCTCTGTAGGAGACAGACAAAGGGCCCAAAAGGTGAGGCCAGAACAAGAGCGCTGCAAGTATAAGCCTGGAGGCTGAATGTGTATTTCTTTGGACAAAAATGCTAAAAACCCTGTGAGGGAAACTCTTTAATTTTGATTTTTGGAACTTTGTTGCAGAAAAGCGAGTGG
This sequence comes from Staurois parvus, assembly GCF_062004578.1. NCBI lineage: Eukaryota > Metazoa > Chordata > Amphibia > Anura > Ranidae > Staurois > Staurois parvus. The sequence goes on along the minus strand of NW_028318210.1, from coordinate 4,629,394 downwards.
GGGTGCCCTTTAAAGCTCTACCATTTGATGCTAGTTCTCACACAAAAAATAAATACAAATAAAAACTGTCAAAGAAAAAAAAATGTCTTCAAAGTTACAATGGACAGAATCTAAGATATTCAGAGGTACACATACAATCTAGCAGCCTGTAGCAACCTTTTTTCTGTGATTGCTTTATTACTTACATCACATATTTACATTAAATAACATATCTAAATACAGGTATATCATCTATTTCTTTTTATTCTAAAGTGTAAAACACTGTTTATGACAGTGCTCTAGTTGAGAATACAAGAAAGTGTGGTTGACTGTTACCCTGGATATTGAAGTATTTCTAGCTGTACTCTTGTTGTCTCTACAAACTCATGTGATATTGGGCCAAAAACCATCACAGACTGAAACAATTTTGGCCATACTATGAGCTAGAGCATAGAATCTAATCTAGAAGTCAATTAACAATACGCATGCTTTAAAGTATACACAAATCTTCAGAGGAGTACTTTAAACTAGATGTAGACTTTAGGCATCAAACATTTCTCTGCTACATAATACAGTTCAATGGCTCTTAAGACAACAGCACCATCATGACCTATAGGAATTTAGTGTTAGCAAAGTCTAAACACTCAGATTATGGCATCTAAACATAACTTTACTGGAATGTAAATGGCCTTGTAATTATATTAATAGCAGTGTCAACATTTCCACTGTGATGTAATTACATTTTCATTGCAATGATAGTTGACATATTTCTTGATGGGCTTTTAAGAGGATGTTAAAGCTTAGGAGACAGAAATAGTACATGCCACAACTTGTTACACAGAATTCCAAAATTATAAAATGATATGCAAACCTTATATAACTTAAAAAAACTGAGTAAATTATTCTTTTTTTTGTCTTATCTATGTACATTGTACCGGACGCCAGGGATGGGTCCTAGATGGGAACTGTATTTCCCCACTATTTGGGTTGTGGTCCCTTTTAGGGAGAGTTCAAGGAAATTTTTAATATTTAGGGGTCGGTGTTCATGCAGAGTGAGGGGTACTGAGGTAGTTCAGTCAGAGAGTGGACAGATTTCAGTACTGTTTGGATTGGTCGGTTATTTAGGATGCAGAATTTGGAGGCTCAGAGAGATTTGGGTGGGAAAGAACCTCCAAATCCTGATTGCAGGAACTATGGTCCAGAAAGGCTTAACCCACCTGCAAGGGAGGCTTGAAAATCAACAGGAAGCAGTCAGCATGTGTCTATGAGGTAGTGTGAAGTCCTTCACAACTGTGGAAAAAGTGTGGACTCTCTGGAGATTGAGACTGTTTTGCTCCTCTGGCTTTTCTTGTACCCTGAAGCAGATGGGAACCCTAAACCCAAGTGTGGTACTGGTATGGAAAGAGAGGGGAAAGTGGGAGGGAAGGATGGAAATAGGAACTAAACCGTGGTTGTGATCACTTTCCCTGTATGCTCCATCACTCCAACAACTTATGGCATTGACAGGTCGCACAGGACCTCACTGCCATAAACATCCCCCATCCCACACCCGCTAAACTGTATGCCACCCCCTGCCCCACTCCATTCTTCGTGCAAAACCATCCCCATCCAACCTTGGAGATATACCATAGGAAAAACAGTACTTTTATAGCCCTACAGTCAAAGGGAAATTCCCCCACCTTACATCGGCAGGTTAGAAATGTCAAATATATAAACAGAGTATTTTCCACAGTTAAGGCTATAGTTTTTTTTATGAATACATATTGTGAATTCTGGAACACTCAGAGAGAATGCCAAAAAAATACCAAACCTAATTCAACATTTACTCCCATACTATATTCATGTCAGATTATTTTTTTGTTTCTCAGTTTTTCTGTTGCTGGGTTAGTAATCTAAAAATGGATGTTGTCTACTCAACATGGCATTGTGACCTTACATGTCCCACTCTAAAAAAAAAAATATTTCTGACCTATTTTGCAACAATTTGATGTCTCAGTCTATTTATTATTTGGTTTACGATGTTTTTCCTTTGTTTAGATAATTGAATTTTAGAGAAGTTTTCACTAACACTCTGTTTTCTACTATATTCATCAATAGAACATTTTGTACATGGTCACAAATAGCTTTATATAATTAAAAACACAACTGTGTTGACTGATTCATTCATACATCAGTCCTGCCCATAGCCTTTTTCCGGGTAAAGACCTCAGAAGGTCTTTCCCATCAAGCAAAATCCTTGTTTTCATTCCAAAAATTGCTTCCAAATGTAGTGATAGCATCAGTCATTTCTTTTTAGTTACATATATTTTTGAGGACAGAAGTTCAGTTCAGACCCCCCACAAAACGGACTTTAGAAGGACATTCCTTACTATTCATTAGTTAAACCAAGCTATATTTAAACAATTATTTTCACAATTCTAATATATACATGCATTAAGTCTAAATAGAACACATTTTCTTATACTAAATGCATTGAATAACAGCATACATAAGGAACTGGTGGTAGGAAACCTTGTTTAAAAATACAGATAGTGATATGTTCTTTGTCTAAAACGGCCACACTGGCCCTGTCCTTACTTCTGTCATGAATGCCTAATTTTTTTTTTAATTTTCTCATCCTTAGCATGTCCCAACTGAAAAAGAAATCGGTATTTAGGTTTTTTTGTGTGCTCATTTCTGATCCTAGCATTTCACAGCTAAATTACATAATCAAATGCAAGTTTTAAGCACTCAAAATAACAGAATGATATAATGTTATAGGAAAAGAGTTGCATGTTTTCTTCTTATTCGTTGCCAAAAATTAACTGATATTCAATTAGATTTTTTCTCATTTCAATGGCTCCTTATTTTAAAATCAAAAAGGTTAGCCTGGTTAGGAGGAGTGGCTGCATATAGAAGAAACAAACTCTCCATGTTCCTCCTGCAGCCACTGAATGCCCGTGGGAGGAAGAGGAGGATAAGTCTGTATTCAGTGGCTGGAAGAGGAACATGGAGAGATCGGTTCTTCTATATGCAGCCACCCCTACCACTTCTCCTATATAGCCCTTTTCTGCTGTCCCGTGTGCTCTTCAGCCCCCCTAAGCTCTTTCCCAGCCCCCCATGCTCTCTTGGGCCCCCTCATCCCCTGCAGCAGTGCCAGGTGCCCCCCTTTCCTTCTGCAACCAGCTGCTGAGGGGGATCTATCTAGCAGGGAAGGGGCCAGCACATGTGTAATTTACCGACCCCTTACTTTTCTAAATGTTCAGTCAGTGATCGGTGATCTGTCCATTCATAACTGAAACATAGTAAAATTTGTTTACGTTTCAGTTTGTGAATGAACGGGAAGCTCTGTACAGGGTTACTCCTATCCATATTCTGTGCAGCTGAGGTTGCAAAGATGGAGATGGAGGGCTGTGTTCTTAACCTAGTTTCTTTGCCTGAAAGGTGGAACATCAGAGGCTTGTTTAGACCCTTGATATATCCCCAAAGCCCCCCAACAGGGCTCCTAAAAACATTTTAAAAAAAGTTTAAATGGTAAATTTTTTTTAAAAAAACTACTGACACCAGTGGTGGAACTACCAGAGTCATAAAGGTCGCACTTGTGACCAGGCCCTGGTGTTCCGCCACCGGGCTCGAACTGAAGGTCCCCAGCCAAGTGTCAGGGGGCCCTTCATGTTTTTTTGCACCGGGACCCTGAAGGTTCTAGTTATGCCACTGCTATGAAGTTTGTTCAGAAACCAACATTTACAGCAGTGTTAATCTCCTGTACCCCTGCAGCACCTTTGCCACTACTTTATCCTGTACCTGTGTCTTGTAGTGGTATGGCGGTTGGTGGTAGAAACCTCTCAGCAATGCAGGAGACATAGGAAATTAAAACTCCCCAAAAAAATCAGTTTTCTGAAGAAGCTTGGTGCATCTAATATTCATTGACTTGGAACAACAAGTGATATTCAGAAATGCTGATTTTCATATTGTATGCAGATCAGTGATTAAGAAAACATTAAGGGAAAGAAATATAGTACAACCAGGAAACCAACAATTTAATTGGACATTAGCCTTTACAGCTTATGTAAATATCTTAGCCCAGGTTGCCTTTAAATTATCAAAATTTTAAATGTTTACATTTCAAGTCTCACCATAAGCCTTATGTTGCTGAAAAGGAAAGTGAATTGCTATCCATAGTACTGGCATAAAAAGATTTTTTTGCACTGTAATGAATCACTAACTCATTAAGCTTGTCCATGTCTGATTACTTCTCTACTTTACAGCTCATGAGCTTGGTTTGTATATGAGCCCCATCAAACAAAAAATGGCAGTTTTGATCGATCTGAAGGTCAATCACTAACTTCCATCCCAAAAAGAAGAATGCATGAAGCATCTGTAAAAATTCACTTTAGGAAGTAGGCACAGATTAATTATACTTGGTCCACTAGGTCCACATTTAAACATTTGAACTCCAAATAACTCAACTCAAAAGTAGCATCATACTGAATGATTTATTTTTAAAATATGGTTAAAGATCTAAAGTGAATATCATTAATGTGGGTGATGTCCGCTTTCCTCACGTGGTATGCTTAACTGTAAGATCTTCCAATATTTGATATAGTAACTATTTTATCTATACTGTTTCTACACCAACAATATTAGTGTAGATACCATTTTCGGTTCATTATGTATACAAGCAAAGGGACTATAGAGAAACATCTATACGCTGCACTCTGGAAACGGAATACTCTGGTGCTATATTTTCATTTAAGTGGATATATGTTAGGGTTGTAAACCCTAACATATATCCAATGAAGTGAGTGGCCTCAGGTGATAGTCAGAGATTAAATTATTACTCCTACATAAGATGTACTTGTTTATCTGCAGTATTCTCTTCTTTACATCCATTCAAAGGTCAGAATTTATACAGCTTGTTTGAGCTTTCAGAAAGCAGGTAGCAAAGAGCTGAAATCAAACACTGCAGAGCTGAGTGAGGTGAGCTCTGACAGCTGATTGAGGGAAGAGACACACCCTCCTCCACACAGCTCACAGGAACAGAACTGAGGCTGTCAATCTGCTGAAGGTTCCTTCCCTGTCCCATTGTTTTTCTTTCTGTCAGGAAAACTTGCCAGAAGTGATTCATGCTGATAGCAGAGGAACAGAAATGTCACCTAGTGCTCTTAAATTTGATAAGTACACACTACAGACGGATATGCGTTGTTCGTATTTCATGCGTGAGGTTTACAATTACTTTAAAATATTCTATGATCAAGTAAGTATTTGTCATTTTACAGAGCAGGAAGTGGGCAAAGGGGAATCACTAATGCAATTGGTCAGCTTGAACATGTATTGCAATATATGTGAACCAAAAATCCCTTTTTCCAAACATTTGTTAGAAATATATAACAGTATATAGCAGTGTGCAGAGGTTTAATTTGAAAACTTCAGTTATAAAATGGTTGTAAACCACTGACGTGAAATATGAACAAAGCATCTCTCTCTATAGTGTGTACTTGTCTCAATTCAGAGCACTAAGTGTCATTTATGTCTGCTGCCTCCTTCATCTGTATGAGTCATTTCTGACAAGGTTTCCTGACACCAAAATGTAAAAAGGTGACAGGGAAGTTTGCTCCAGCACACAGTCTGATTGACGGCCTCAGCTCTGTTCCTGTGTGTTTTGTGAAGGGGTATGTCCCTTCCCTCCATTCGGTTCTCAGCTTTCATCACTGAGCTCTGTGTAACTTAAGCTCCCCACACCCTGCTTTCTGAAAGCTTAATCAAACTGTAGCTATTCTGGATTTTGAACAGCTATAGAGAAGAGAAGACAGCTGTAACTTAATTAGGATTGTTTCATCCATGTGTATCACCTGAAGCTAGTTACATCACTGGGTATGTGAAGGGCTGACGAGAAAGAGAGAGGGGGGGGAGGGGGAGAGAGAACAAACATTAAAGACCTTACACCACTATTAGGCCGATCTCGAGGTGGGGGGGTGCAGTTTGCCATCTTTGCCCTGGGCACTGGATGACATTGTCCCGGCACAAGGTAGCTTCTTTTCCTCAGACAATATGGCCAAAAAAGGGATTGAACTAACTCTGAAAAGTCAAAAATTGTAAAAAG